>NC_134012.1:47415318-47726318 GCF_047716275.1 Strix uralensis
GTTTTGTGTAGGCTTTGGAGAAAACAACCACCTTTGCAGAGCTCTGTTCTCTTTCCTTTAAGAACCCCCTTTCAACCAAGGGTCTTGTCATCTGTCTTGCAAGGCTGGCATTGCAATCAGTGGCTTCCAGGAACTTGTTTGAAAATGAAATGAAAATCCTGTTGATGTAGTCTCTAGATCAAGCCTTTTCCTTTCTCTTTTTTCTCCTTTGTAAATCCACTGAGGCATGTGGACAGGCAGCAGGGTTTAACTGAGGTTTAGCCCTTGTTGTGCTGCATTTTCCATTCCTGAGATCACTCAAACAAGTTGCTGAGTGTTCTCAGTTTGCACTGACTTCAGCCAGAATGGAGGAGGCTCAGTACTTGTCTGAGCAAACTCCCTACCTCGTTGCATACTTGAGTCGTCCCTGTATTGTGCAGGATACCAGGGTGGGAATACCGAAACCATTTTCTGGTTTTAATCTTAGTCTTGTGCCAGTGTTTACAGGGACTCTGACGTTGCCGTGAGCAGCGTTAAGTTACTGTTGAGCTAAATTCATGGCAACAGACCGTGAGCTTCTGATGGCCACCGCTGTGTGCCACTGCCACTCCAGCCTGCAGTTGTTCATCTTCATGCACTTCTCCATTCCTTCCACACCAGGCAGATTTATAGTAGCTGCTTACAAGTGCTAAGAGGTGGGGAAATCTTCCACTTCCTAAGCAGCAGGCCCTTTTGAATCCAAAGCTTCACTGTAGTGCACTAACCGATGTAATTCTTGTTTATTTGTGTTTAGTGCTGGCAGATGGTTAGAAACTTACAGTATTCTTACATTATTACAGTTTTTAAAGAAGATCCTGTTTCCCGTGTTATCCTAAAGTGTAAGCCAGAATGCTGTACAAGAGGTTTCTCTAGATTTTCCTTGGTCTATCAGGCATTTAAAACCTTTGCAAAGGGATTTTTCTTTCTGCCTGTCATAGGTGGTGAGTGCACGTTGTGCTTTTTTTCCTTCGCTTGTGAGAATTCCCAGCAGTGTGGATGGTTTCTGTCAAACTTGTATGTTCTTGTACATCTGCTTCAAAGTGAGTGGAGGAAGTCGTATATTGTAGGCAAAAGAAGTGCAAATAGGAGTTTGTGCAATTGTATGTTGTCTTTGCATCTTAATAGTAGCAGCACTGCAACAGACCGAGGATTGGTAACTAATACTTTATACAACTGATTGGTTATATGCTTTTATAGTTCAAATCACTTAGATTGATGGGTGAGTCTAGTTGGTCTCCAAAGTGTTCGTTTCTGTCAAAACAGCTAATAGGTAACAACTGTTTCCTGTCTTTGTTCCCCTCTTCTAGAACTGCTTGTAATAATGAATTTTTCTTATACTGTTTTTGATAAGGTCGTTCTGCTCCTTGCAGAGTATGGCCCCTCTCCAGGGCCTTGTGTTTCAAGAGAGATGATCTGTCACTTTGAGGGTAGATGAAGGGGAGTTAAATTTGTGCTTCATTTGCTTGAGGTTTCTTTGCACAGCTTTGTAGCTCCACAACTCCATAACACCTCTCCGAACAAAAAGCCTGCTCCAGCAACCCATGGAGTTGACTGTGTGAGCACAGACTGGGATATATGTACTAGGAGGGTCACTTGGAAGTTAAAAATCTCCTTCTGGCTGTTTTGTTCATCCTCAGGCATGCACAGAAACAGACTTCTGTGTGACGCTGCATACCCCATTTTTAGCACATGAAAGATTTCTGGAAGAATGTGGTTTTCATCTCTTTGCAGGTCATCCTTGACCTCAGCTTGTCTACTCTATCATCAGTGGAAATCACTGACATGTTCTGAAGTGTCATTACCGGTGGATGTGTTTCAGGGCAGAACTGACCATTCATTAGCCTCCTTTCCTTGTGGATCGATCAGCATCTGCTGAGAAGCAGAAGAGCAGCTTGAAGGGTGACTGATTTATTACGTGGTCTATTGGGCATGTCTTTGCCAGGCAATCAGAATGAAAGTTCCTGCACTCTTTTCCCCATGGCCAAAAGCAATGTTTCAGCCAGTCAGGTACCCCATCGTATCGTTACTGTAGTAGCAATAATGGTTAAAAATAGCCCGTGGCATCCTGGGTATGCGGCAGTGGTCTTTCATCATCCGACGGTTTCATCGTCCTTTTCAATACATTCTGCGAAGCTCCTTCATGCTGGGCAGGACGAAGCCTCCGTGCTGGCTCCCAGATATTCCTGTGCCAGAGTATTTCATCCTGGAAGGAGGCAAACAGTTCTTCCTAAGCACAGTGCAGAGGGGGTGATAGGGAATGCTGTGGGTGCTCGGTCACAGAAGGAGGCACAGCGAGAGCCTGACTGCAGAGGAGATAACGTGAGGAGAGCTGTCTGAAGAGCCTGCAGCCTGTTCTGTGGAGCACTGCTGGCTGGTCACTGCTTTCTGCCTCCCTTTTCATCCCCATCTGTTGTCTTACGGCTCCTTGCAGGGCCTCTGGGGTAGAGACCCTCTTCTTGCACTGTGCTGCGTGGGCTCAGTGGGTGTTTTGCCGAGGCCGGGGCCACACTGGGGACTCTGACTGTTACAGCAATAACTGTGGCCACAGTAATGACGAGGATGCTCTGAGCTTTGTTGTAGCCTGGGAATGGTTCTTTAGAAACACCTGTGTTAGCAGCAGCAGTTATTTAGTGGTGAGGTTTATAAATGAGGTCTGGAGTAAATAACGTGATGGTTTAATGATGTCTGAAGGCAGCTCCTGAACACCACCTCGGAGAAGCACTTACAAATGACTGTCGCTGCTCTGCATTTTGCTCTAGGGCTGGAAATACAAGCGTGGGGACGGACAGACGGCCTTTCTCAGGCCGGCGGAGACTCAGCGCATCTTGTAGGTGAAGCCATTAGCTTCCCAACAGCGAAACAACTCAGAGCAGTGCTCCTGACTCTGATCTAGTGGTAGCTCTGTGGGAGACGCAGCAAAAACCACATAGTGGGGGGGCTGGATCAGGCTGTAGGTGACTTCTCCAGCTTTCCAGAGGTTGCTTAGCCTGGTGAAGTGACTCGCTTCTTCGGCGGTGAAGTGGTAACAGAGACCTCTGCATGCTGTTTGAAAAACAAGGATATGCCGGCAGTGGAGGCAGCTGGGTATGATAGTAGCAGGAGCAAAAGAATTACTTATCACAGGTCGATATGGGGGTACAGTAACATCCTTTTGAGTGAAGAGCTCTGCTTTCATTGCTTGCTTGTATTTTCAGTGAAAAAGCAGCAGGACCTGTCTCTCTCCAGCTGCATTCATAGAAGAGATGAGAGCAAGGCACTGTCTTCTGACAAACTGGGCAAACGAAATTACACTTGCTTTCCATGCTACCTAAATATTCCAAATTTGACTGTCATTCACTCCTAAAAAGATTTAAAATCCAAATTCAGCAAAGAGGGAGACACAGGGATAGAGGAAGAATATGTCTTGGTGAAGACAAAATGCATCAGGGTGCTGTTTTGTTTCTGTTCAGTCTAATCAATCTGGCTACCCGCTTCCTAATGTTTAGAGCAGTAATCAATGAAGGAAAGTACCAGCTGTTGAATACTAGGAAAGCGTTCTTCATAAAACCTGAAATTTGAAATCTTGTTCAAGGGTTTGCTCATCCATTCATTGATCTATACTTTCAGGCTAAACAAAATCTGTCTTTCTGTTTAAGAACAGTTTGTACTGCTCTGAAAATTATTCCCCCTTGCACCAGGATGATCATGCAGTATTAGAAGAATTCAGAAAGATGTTTTAGCTGTTCTGTAAATTCTCTCTTTGTCTGTTTCCCTGCACAACAGGAGCCCCACAGAGGATGACCCAATGCTATATTTCTCACTTCAAGATAGTGAAAAGTTATCATGGTGTGCTCAGATACCTGTGTCCGTAGTCACGCAGAGGGATGCTGGGATAAAACACAGTGGTGTTTCTGCTGTGTCAAAGAGCATCGCTCAGGAGTGCACAACCCAAAGCATCTGCTCTACTGCTCTATAAAAAGTCTAGCTTTTAATTTCAAGTTCAGGCATTGCTTTGTTCAGGTTGCAGAGAAAAAGCTGTGTCCTGCCACCTGTAGGAAATGTATCAAAAGCATGTAAGAATGAGAGAGTTGACAGCCTGTAATAAGATCATGTTGTGTAAATAACGATAGGGCAGATACATCTAGATTCAGTAAATGCGCTTTCATGGCAGCCAAGCATCCCAAACCACACGCCATGGACATTACCCTGTCAAGTGAAATACCTAGTGCTATGTCGCTGTTACAGTACAGAGGGTTTTTTTAAAAACTTATATATTAAAGAGCCAAGAGTCTTAAATGAAATGTCACATCTAATTTGAGACCCAAGACATGAAGCCTGCAGCCGCCCGTGGCTGACCCTGGCAGGTCCGCTCTCTGTGTCAGCTCATTGGCCTGGCAGACAGATCCGTGGCTCCTCCTGACTCGCTGGCAGCTGTGCACGCTCTCCTGGACCCAGAGATTTGTGGGTTTATGTATTCAGAACGATGCCGAATGCTCTCTGTGGTAGAAGGTGCTCCAACAAACCGTCCAGCCTTCAGAAGAGTCCTCGGTGCCTGCAGCCAGGACCGCAAGGGTGGCTGCGTCCCCAGCTCCTCCCCGGGAGAGCAGCAATAGGGGATGTTTAGCAAATTGTGTAGAAACAGGCAGTGCATATGCTTTCTCCCTCGTGGGCTCTAGAGTTAGCATTTTTCTGTGCTGGAGGCTTTATTCTCATCACTGCTTAATAGCTTCTGATGGCTTTATCTTCAAAGAATTTGTCCAGTTGCTCTCTGGATTTACAGCTGTTAGCCTCTACAGCCTCCTGTGGCAGTGTGTTCCAAAGGAAGGAATACTCCCTGGAAAAGTGCTACCACTTTTGTGTAATTTCTGACTAATAACATTATTTCAGGCCCTCAGGTTCCTGTTTTATGACAAATAGTGACCAGTTTTTCCTTATTCATGTTTCCCAGGCCATTCATGCTTTTACAAGTCTCTCCCATCTATCTCCCATATGATTTCTAGGATGAGGAGTCCTATTCAATCTTCTTATAAAAGCTGCTTCATACTTTTAATTGTTCCTTCTGCCCTTCTCTATTTAGCTTCAAATGATTCAGCTTGTTTTTTGAGATCAGAACTATACCCAGTATTTCAAGACGCATGTGGCCATGAGTTTAGACAGTGAGACGATGATAGTTTTCGTGGTGTTTATTTTGCAGTAGTTTGTCATCTTGATCGTTGTAGAGTGCTGGCTCGTGTTTCCATAAACCTGAGCTCGAAGCACTGTGCATGTCTCCCATTTCTTGGCTCCTGGCTCCTTTGTTTGCCAATATATGCCAAGGATTCAGTGGAGGGAGAGGCAATGCTTATAAAGCATACCCACCTCTGTAACCCTTCTGAACATCAGTTATTTTTGTATGCCAAGTTGTCCATTATAGAAAGCAGATTGCCCAGTCATTGTAAACATTGCTGCTGTCCTCGCAACGTAGCTCATCTCTGGCCACAAATCCCTACCACTCCAGACTCCCTTAAGAGCAGAGAAATTGAGGCTATACAGGCATGAAGACTGAATTCTCTGTGTGTGGAGATGAGTGAATGACTCTAGAGATCTACTGTTTTAAGGGTGAGTCTTGCTTCATTCCCCAGTGCCCCCCCAAAAGAGGGGGCTCCTTTTTTTTTTTTTTTTTTTTCCCCTGGAATCAATGTGATTCTGCCGTGTTGTGTCTGGCTTAGGATTTCAGGAGTCCACCCAGCGCACATCCAGCTCTCTCCCTGTGTTGTTGCACGGTAGCTGTTTAAAGGCAGGTCCGTTCTCTGGCTGCCTTGCTGTGACCTGTGCAGTGAGGAGGAGGCTCTGCCTTTGCAGAGGGATGCTCTCCAGGCTATGGCACTTGTCCATTGGGGCTGGCTCTGAGGCTTTAAGCACCACTCCACCGAAATGCCGTTTCTAGAGAGCATGTCTGATGTTTGCTGTTTGCAAGTTTGGGGAACACTTGCCTACAAGAGGAAGAGTGGGCTTGGTACTGAAGTTTGAGCTCATTTGACTCCCAGGAGTTACTTGGCTGGGAAGAAGGAAGGTTTGAAAGCTCTGGAAATGAGGGAGCCTTTGGTGGGAGTCTGTTCGGGAGGGTGACGTGCTGGCAGGTACTCCAGCAAGGCTCCAGTCGTTAGTCAGTTGATGTGCACAGCCCAGGACACTCTCCTCTTCAGCTGGGTCTGAGGTGGAAAGCAAAGATGCCCTCGCTCTGGTCATTGAATGGCTTGGGAAGACGCAGCGTAGACTTGCAGACTCAGGCATAAGCAACAGGGTCCCAGCTGAGGAAATGGGCTTGCAGGACTGTAATGGGCAGGTTGGGGTGGGCCGTGCCCCACCAGTCTCGTTTTGACATGTCTTCAAAACCCACAGCAAGTGAGGACACTGCTTCTGCAACACAGTGAAGCTCTCTTCTGTGTCCCATCCTGCCTTGGGCTGTCAGTTGTTCCTCCGAACCTCCATTTCCTGCCCGCGTGCCCCCAGGCATCTTTGCTTGTCAGCAACAAGGGATCAGGAGAGACACAACACTGGGCAAGCCCTGACTGAGGTGGGACTCCTCAGAGTCACCCGAATGACTTGGATGCAGAATTCCCTGTGACTTGAGTGGGATGGCAACCCAAAGGCCTCCTGAGCACATCTGAAAAATCTCACTGTAAATACTGTGACCTTGGGGATAAATCTCTACAAACACACCCAGAAATAAGGTGCTGACGGTGATGCCCAGGACATCCTCATTCTGTAGACGGGCATCTGTCAGGATGTGATAAATGTGCTGATCTGTGGAACTGCTAATACAGGTAAAAGCTGTAACAATTTCTTCTGTTACTGGTGGCTTGCTTTGTTCCTCGTACTTCGACCAGCGAGTGAGATGAGCAAAGACTCCCCTATGCTTTTTTCCGGGTGAAGATATTCACACAAGCCTTTATGGAGCAGCTGTAGATGTCAACATCGGGCTGGCCAGGAGCTCCCTGACAGTTGAGAAGACTTACCTCACGCTGTCAAACCACAGATCTGTGGTCATCCACAATCGGAGTGAAATCATAGTCCACTTCCAGTGGAAGGCTTTTGTTACTCAGGCAGAGGAAGATTATCAGAAGCTGAGGTTTGTTTGAAAGATTCATTTCAGTAAGATACACTGCCCAAGGGTAAAACTAACGTATGGCCTCAAGGGGTGTTGGTGCATTGAATGGTTTAGGACAAGTAAACCATCTACGGCATCAGGTTACGTGTCCCTGGGCTTTAGGGTAATGGAGCTCAGTGCCTCCCATTCCAGCTCCATCCATACTCCAGCTGAGGATGGTGTTTTGGGGAGGAAAGGTTGATTGCAATGACTGGATTTCCTCAGAGAGCAAATTTGCTTTGTGGGAGCACCAAACCACTGAGGTCCAGAGGCCCCTGGCTATGGAGGGTCCATGAGGCTGAGGAAAGTGTCAGCACTCGTTACCTGGGACTGCACTGAGTAGCAGCACTTAACATAGCTACAGGTAGCATAACTGTTATGATATTCACTGCAGCTTCTTCCACTCCAGCTTTGATAAGGTGGCAGGCTCCTTCTCCAGTAATGTGCAGGTAAAGTGCTTCGTTGCCCCAGCAAGTTGAGGCCATCCTGCTGTAGGATGTTGAATTGCCTTGCACTGTCCCGGTTTCCAGCACAACGAGGTATTTCTACCCTTCCTCAGAGACTGGGGAGAATTCGGAGGTGAAGGGTTCTGCAGGGAAGGTAGGGCAGCACAGGACAGAGCGCATTTGGGGTGCAGCAGCCTGTGTCTTCATGGTGCTGAGAGATGGGGCAGGTTCTTCAAAGGGTGTCTGTGGTGAAGCTTTGAAATTCCCCTTTCAGGCAGCAGAGAAACACTTATAGCGTGGGGGGATGAACTGGAAATGACACTTAAAAGTTTGGGTGATTAAGGGAATCCTTGTGGGACTTTTCAGACTTGCATGAATGTAGGTGTATAGGAGTTAGCTCATAGCTGATTAGGAAACTGCCTTAAACTGGAGCACTTTTTAAGGGCTTCTGAGCCAATAAAGATCAACATAATTAGGTCAAAAATGCCTTGAAGGCCAAAACTAGTTTTCCTCTGTTCTCTATTTTTAATTACACAGTGTGTGACTTCCATGCAAGCTCAGTGCGTTAAAAGAAAATCTCATTACCTTCTCTGGGCACTTGCCTGGACCGTTCCTTTACCGCTCTCTTCTCGCCTGCCTGTCTCAGATTGGACCCTGAGTGATCCTCTTTCCCCTCAGAGGCAACCAGGTTTCCTCACAGTTCACTTCAACCTGATTCTTTTCCAATTACATTTGATCTCGTGCCAGATTATGTCCTAGAGTCTGATCAGGATGGTTTTTTCCTCCTACTTGCAATCTCAGGGATGGTCATAGCTCCAAGGCCACTGTCCTGCTGTCAGAGAAGCTTTTGAGATCTCAGAGCAGAGAGGGCTTTTTCCATGAGAGGAGGCAGTGCAGGACCCTGCTCTGGGCTGTGACCCCAAAAGACCTGGATCATTAGAAGGTCTATCCAGGGGTTTGCTCTGTCTCCCTCCTGCAGGACTTTCTGGGATGTAATGGTGGAATTATTGTCGTTGATGGAGGTTGAGTTGAGGGTTGCTCCTCGGTGGCTGTAAGCCCTCCTCACATGCAGCGCTGTAGGTCAGCCATGGAGAAACATTTCCCACTGCACTCCAGGGGGAGCGAGCCAAAGCAAGTGGTTTTGGCGCTGGTGCCAGCCTTTGCCTGAGGCTCTGTCTGTGTACAGCTAGTAACGTCCATGACCGTATTTCCTTTTGAACTGTATTTGAATTTAGCTGAGTGATGATTGCTATCCTGTTTATACTACGTTGCCTCGATCTGCTATACGTGGAGCCTTCCACTCATCCCCCCAGAGTTGTCACCTGCTGGTTCTTCATGGCCAGGGACTGGAGCGTGCAGAGGGGACAGTGATATGCCAGCTAGGAAGCAACTGCTCTGTAGCTGTGCTCCCTTATCTCTTGGTTGTGATCTTTAAACACTAGAATAATTTCTGCTACAGCTACCAAGTAAGGGAGAGATTAACTGCGTCAAAGCCCTACAGAGGTGGCCAAAAAGAGGAAAAAGATAAGGTGGTTCAAGGCTACATGTAAGGGTTTGGATTCAGAGATGCTGGTCCAGACTTCTTTAGTGGGTGATGCTAGGCAACGCCCTTCCCCTCTCAGGGCCTCTATTTCCATGCATGTAAAGCCATTGGTTTCACCAAAGTGATGCAATGCCTGAATTCATTGGTTTGCTTTTACAGTGCTCTGGGATTCTCTGGTGGAAGGCGGTATAGGGCACAGAGAGCACATTTAGCTTGCTTATCCCTGCAGGTCCAAAGGGGAAGAAAAGAGTGATGCCAGTAGCCTGCAACCCAGCTGCGTCTCCCCTTGCCAGTGAAGCCCTGCAGTGGGTGCTCCTTCATCTTGATCTGCCTCCCCCAAGCAGCTCTGTGGTAGGAAAAGCCAGTTGGGGTTGTTGGTGGATTCTCCATCCGTTGTGGCAGAGACTTTGAGCCGGGAGGCTCTCGAGGGCTGCTGGCTTTCAGAAACCTCCGCTGAGCTTGTAAGCATGGAGTAAAACTACATGCCATGCCCGCGAACAGCAAGTGATAATCTGATCCGTGTGGGACCCCACGGCTTGGGGTCAGCCCCTTGCTGAGCTGCTGCTGTTCCTCCCCGAGCGCTTTGCTGCCCCTGCGCTCACACGAGTCTCTGCAAATATGTTGCTCATTAAATTATCTGCTTGGTTTGTCTCTCCCCATGGCTGCAGGCTGCAGAGGCAGAAAGAGGACGAGATGGATCATTGTCTGAGGGAGTGCAAGGTGGAGCCCGCTCTCCAAGAACGCCATTCCTTTCTCTCCTGCCCCTTCCAGGACCAGCGGGCAAAGGCGCAAGGAGACTCCATGCTTTTCTCTGACGATGTGTTCACCCTTGAGCCTCTGGTAAGCGATAGCTCCCTTCCTTCTCCTCCCTGGCTGAGGTCACTTGGCAGGTCCCTGCATCAGCTGGCTTGATGTGCCGAGAGAAAACACCAGGTTTCTAGTGAGGCTGTGAGAGCTTGTTGCAAAAAGCATTTCTGTGGGCTCCTGACAGAGCGAGAGGCTGCCTAAAGCTGAGCTCTGCTGCAAGGGCTATAAATTAAGGGCACTTCATAAGTGTCCTTACACTGCTGAGAGCTATCGATAATTATGAGTAAGGACACAGCTTACACGTAGCATATGGGGATTAACAAAGGATATCAGAGCACTCTCAGTTCACATATTGACCTGAGAAATGAAATGGTCCTCTGAAGGAGGCCAAATTCAACCCAAGTTTGATCACAGACATATCAATCTCTTCATATAACCTGGATGGATACCATGGCTGAATCTCCCTTCCAGTGTCATCTGTGAGCCTGGACACAAGGCTGGCAGGTTTAAACAGACTTTTTGAGTTTCATTGCACATAGGTACAGAAATTTTTTTGCTTTTTCTGTTTATGCAAGCAAAACGCCATATCCTTCAATCAGCCAGAGCCCTGGTTCTGAGTATTTGCATGGTCTGAGATGAAGAATGGCCACTGTCCGAGCAATGCAAAATCCCTTTTCATCTTGGAGTAAATCCTAGGATAATCTCAACTTCTTCCTTTTAAAATAGGTGAAACTATTTTTTTTTTTTTCAAGGAAGGGGATCATCTTCTCTTCTCAGTTACTCCTATATCACATATAAGGCTGAGAGCCACCAATGTTGGCACAGCTGCAGTTTCACACCACTATAGCTGACAGCAGCATGATGTGACCAAGAGGTTGTGTCAGAGTGGTGGGAATATTGTAGAGAGTGGGAGCTGATCAGCTGAGCATTAAGAGCACGCTGCGGTGTGTCAGAGCTGGTTTTGGAGTGTGTCCCAGGGCTCCTGCTGCTTTTCAGTCGGACTGTGTCTCCACAACTAGCTTAGCCTGCTCTTGAGCTCCTGAAGTGCGTTAAGGTGAGGTCCAGAAGTCCGGCTGCCCACAGCGCCGAGTCCTGGTACTCCATGTAGTGACATACGGACATAAAGGGTAGCGTGGCCTCAACTCTCGAGTGTAAACCTTTCCTGAATGGCTGTGTTAATGTTACGCAGTTTTCTCTAGGACTGAATATAAGTGGGCTACTGCATGAGTCTCTCCCCTTCTGTATTGTCCAGCATTATCAACCTTTTGATTTCCGTTAATTCCATTATTTATGGAACAATCAGGTTCACATTCAGTTTTGCTCATGCCTGTCTTTCCCCCTGGCATATGGGTGTCTTTACATCAAATGGTAGTAAGTATTTTCTCCTCTTTATCAAATGTAGAATCTAAAAAACCACTGCTGCTGGCTTCCACAACCTTCTCTCCAGTGACAGCCCTGTAACTTTTAGCTTGGGCAGACACCCTTCTTGCACTGCCATGTAAATCTGCTGGAGAGGCCCCCCAGAGATGGGACCTTGCTGCCTCAGACCTTCTGGCCAAAAGTGGCTGCTCTCTTCTTCCCACCTCTCACCCGTGATGTGTGGGAGCTCCCCACAGAAATAATGAAATCCTTGTAACAGGTGACAGGAGGAAATAATTGCTTCCAGAGGTTAAGAAGCTGGTGGAGGGAGAGTAATCTTGGAAACGCTTTCTGGGTGGGATGGCTTTGCAGGGTTTGTGCAGAAGCTTTGTTGTGTCAGTGGACCATTAGCTGCCAGTATTTTCAGGTGCTGCAATCTGTAGAAGCTGTAGCAGGTCACTTCAGTCTGTATAGGGTTAACTTGCTGATGAAAATAATAACAAAAAAGAGGAGGCATGATTTTGGAATTACCGTGTGACCGAGAACATTTTGAGCAGTTGTCCAAGCCTATGGGAAACAAGCTGATACACAGCTCTGACTTTCTGAGCACATCTCAAATTTGGTTTATTTTTGCATCTACACGTGTTATGTCAGCAGAGGCAGCTGTGATAGAGGCCCAGGTGGCTGCCAAAGGACAAAGTCCTTGCTGTTTGCTGCATCCTCCCCGCCACAGCTCGGCTGTAAGTCACATTGCAGACCCATGGGAGCTGACTCCTTGGAAATGGCAACCAGAGGAGAGGGAGGACGAGGACTTGTTACTGTTACACTGACCTTGACAAGTCATCGCTGTCCTGTCCTTGCCTGGTAGTGACTCTTCAGTGTCACGTGTGAACTCTGAGCTGATGGAGGTGGTCTTCAAGATGTCCAGGTTGCGAAGGTGCTACTGTTGTTGATCCAGAGGTTGGGCCAGGAGGTAACAGTGTTGATTGTTGCTGCAAATCTGCACCTCAGCTGGGGAACCAAGCTGTTCCCCATCCAGATGAGAGGCTACTGCAGAGCACTTTGTTTTTTGGCAGAAGACACCATCTCCAGTGGGAGCCGTGGTCCATCCCACAGCTCCCTGTGGGTTCAGTTATTTATGGAAAGAGGCAGATGTTGGCTTTGGCACTGCCTTTCTCCTAAGTGCCCTGAGCTGACAGGATGCACTTTGAGTGTCATTTTAGTACTTCTGTTGCCAGCTCTGTCTTTTGTTTCTTTGACTGCTTTGAGCAGTGATTTCCTTCCACTGCCTTCCCCCTCTGCAAAGCAAAGCAGGTGATTTGGCCAGCAGTTGGTGGTGCCCGGCTTTTCAAGATCAGCTTTTTCTTACTCAGACTGGTGGAGATCTAGCAGATTCTCATCATTTAGGGGCTGAGGGAGAAATAGGATCTGCATGTATTTACGGTTGGGCTCTTGCAGAGAGACAGCTGTGAGTCACGGTGTGCCATCCCCTCCCGTATCACCTTGCTTATGCTGTAGCAAAACCAGGATACGACAGCTGGAGTGGTTGTGCTGTACCATCATACATCCACCATCTGTATTTTATGGCACCGGCCAGCTGCAGCCTGTCTGAGGCCAGAAGTGTTTCAGCCAGAAGTGTTGCAATACCATGTTCACAGCACTGCGTAGTTTTACATCTGTCCTGGTTACCATCCATGGTGGTTCTCCATGCTCTGACTCAACTGCCATCCTATAGAGAACACGTAGCCCAGGCAGACCGCTGGCTCCTGAGGTGCTACTGGAGTGTGAGCCAGTTTGGTTGCTTCGTTATAGCCCTAATTTAACAAAACGCCTCTACCAGATGCCAGTAAAGGTAAGAGACTTAGAAAGTTTTTTTGCAGCTGCTTCCAAACTCCCATAAATTTTGTTGATAAGTGTTGCTTGTTCCCTGCTCTTCATTGATGCTCTAAATAAAGGCTACAGGGCTGTGGTTGAAAACAAGAAATGTGACATTTGAAGACAAATGGTTTGCTGTCTCCTTCTGTTTCAGGAGGGAGATATCTGGCCAAATTCCTCAGCTGAAATTAATGTGATCTTTAGACCCCGAGAAGCCAGAGTCTATCAACAAACGGTCTATTGCGACATCTCAGGTACGGCTCCTTTCTCCTGCTTCTGTTGCCCACAGTGGAGGCGCAAGTAGTCTTGCAGCCCACTCGGTTCTCGTGTAGTTGGTAGGAAGGGTCAGTGGTCAGCAGGGTGCTGGTACGTGCCCACTGTCCCTGCGGTTTCCAGGTGGTCTGCTGTCCAAGGCCAGCCCTCAGGATGTGTCGCTACAAGCCTGGATCACCGATCCCAGAACAACCAAGGCAGTGAAGGGATAGGTTTTCATGCCGTGGGTTTGCCAGCATTTGCTCTGCTGCCAGGTGCCTGTAGAGGCCAAAGAGCTACAGTGGCCAGGATTCAGGCACTTGAGGCTGCTCCAGTGGTTCAGAGCATCCTTCAGACAAAGATCCCACACTGTCATCTTAGCAGGCTTACGGAAGAAAATGAGCATCTTAGAGTTTAGCTATAAGCCTTGCAGTCTCAGTTCCTTTGCAGCAAGGGGTGTGTGTATTAGCAGTATGTTTATGGCTTCTCTGACCTCAGCAGTGAGGTTTTCCATAACTGTTCAGCGTGCTTCAGGTAAGGTGTCTTTACAAAGCTGAGCTCTCGGTATCACGGTGGGCATAGGTGAGTGCTTCTCTCTGGAGATCACAAAGCCCTGTCTTATTTAGGTGCCACTGCAGGAGGTGAGCCCTGGAGCCCCGGGCACGGAGCTGTGTGTCAGGCACGGGCAGTGGCTGAGACGCTCTGCCTGCTGGAGGCAGTCTCAGACGTGCATACTGCCGTTAGCAGGGAGCTTCGCCTTGCCTGGGCTCGTACTTCTCGGCTCCTGTGCTCTTGTCTCTGATTGCATCAGTATAGGTGGCGTATTTTTATCTTCTGTTTTGTGAGCTTTGTGCCTTCACTGAATGGATTTCAGAGCTCATCTAAGCACATGGGAAGAAATTCAGAGATTGTGTTTTAAACTCAGCATCGCTTTTTCAGGGTGCAAACTGATGGCTCAATGAGAAACCAGCCCGAGGGGTTGGTTAGAAATTAGAAGCCAGCCCCAAGGCATATCTCTTGAGGGAAGGGAAGAGTCCTGTATCTCCTCCTGGAGCACCTAGAGCTGGTCCCATCCAGCCCCGAGTCAGGGAGTAGCACTGAGGCAGCCTGGACAGTCCAGGATAACAGAGGGAATTACTGTACTGAAGTGGAAATCTCTCCCTAGGCCGCAAGACCAGGCTGCCCCTGCGCATCAAAGGGGAAGGCACAGGGCCTCAGCTCCACTTCAGCTTTGAGCAGCTGGACATCGGGAAGGTTTTTGTTGGATTAGAGCACAGCTATGAGGTGATTCTGAGGGGCTGGGGGGGATCCTGATGTCTCCCAGGGCAGCAGTGAGCCTGGTGGACCTGTGGGATTTCTGGCAACTCAGGTCATTGTGAGCAGGGAGTATTTGACATACTAGTCAAATCCAGGGGCTTTCCCAGAATCTGGATACTTCTGATGGGATCTGAAAGGTGCATATGTTGTTTGCGAAGCCTTAATCCCTGCTTTTTGGCAACCTTCCCTGGAGATCAGCTGGGAGGCTTCATGTGAAAAAATACCCCCTTGACACATGAAAGCAACACTGGGACAAAAAGATAAATATTCAGAGGCTTTTGTTTCAGCCCTGGATGCAATGCACCTTTGTACCCGGGCTGTTAAAAAGCAGCTGGAACAAATTTACTGTGTTTGAACTCCAGTCCAGTGCAGCCAGTTTTCGGTTAAGTGCGTGCTGCTGGTTCCTGAGAGTTGGAGGAAAGCTGTCCAGCCTCCTGGCTCAGAGCTGTGTCTTGCAACAGAACTGGGAGTGCTTTCCCTTGCTGACCAGTCTCTCGCCACTCTTCAGATTTGCTGCATCTCTATGAAGAGCAAAGCATTTCTGGAAATGAAGCAAAGGAATTTTCTACATATTTGCCTCCCCCTGCCAATGGTGTCAAGTCTTCTGCAAAAAAAATAAGATAGGGCAACTGAAAGAGGTAGATCTGAGGCAATACTTTTAAAAGCTTGACTGTGGCAGGGAAGGACACATTAAGGTGTTTTCTTACCAAAATATTGTGCTCTCTATGCATTTGTAATGGTGATAATTTATTGATTATCGTTTTATTATTTTCATGACTTGAGAAAATGTGACTAAGTAGATGATACTGTTAGTGCTGTGCTAAGCAGCTAGACTGGAGGTAAACCTCAGCTCAGCGTTGGATCCCTAAGTGCAATTTGTAACTGAGGTGTAAAAGACAAGAGAGGAGAGAGTAGTTTTCAGGTTACCCTTGCAGAGCTTGAATACGTGAATATTTTTAACAGCAGCTGCAAAATTAAAAAAATAAGGGACATCTCTCTGCTTCTGTCTCAATTTTTCTACCAGGTTTTACAAGGACAAAAGTTAGGGAAAAGAAATCCAAAGCAGATAGTTAAGTCCATGGAAATGGCAGGATTTCACCCTGCAGCAATCAGAACCTTTACCGCTTTGCTTCGGGTGGGTTTGTTGGTGACTGACAGCGTGCTGGTACTCGCAGCAGCTGTGGGCATTTCTCACCCAACATGAGAAGAGCTGACTCTCAACAAGTGCTACGGGATTGTGTCACTTGATCGAGGCAGTAGATCTCTCAAGTGTTCAACAAAATACGGCTTAGTTCTAAATTTGCAGTTTATTCTGATAACGGTAAAGTCTTAGATGGTGGCTGTGAATATTTAAGAAACAGAAATTCTTTGGAATAGATAGAGCTGCTGTGCACCGCACGCTCATCCTTTCCTGACACGTCTGTTTGAGCAAAGACTAAGAAAGTATCCCATTAAAGGAAAAATAAGAAAACTAAATTACATACCGTAGCAGAGTTGGGGAGTGCTTCTGAAGTTGGTTGTAGTGCTGCCCTGAGGTGTCTTCTACATGCAGTAAACTTGTTGGCTGCAACATGTTCTGCCCTTGGCAGGATCGGACTCATCGGGAGCAGAATCAGTTGTGTGATGAATCACTAGTAATGCTGCAACTGCCCTTCCTTGTTCTTAGGGACAGGTCTGAATCGACTTGGTGATGCTGAGCAGCTCCTCTGCACTGCAAGTCGAAGTGGGCTGCTCTGCGTCAGTGGAATAAACCCCGAGTGACTGTTTCTATGAAGCTGTCACTGCTTTGTACGAAAAACCCAAAGGCAGAACTTGTCCTGTTGCATTTTCTTTGGCTTCTGCCAAGCAGCAGCACACAGCATCTTCTGCTTTTTACAGACATTAATTGCTTAATCAGAAGACAAATCAGCCTTCTGTAAGAAAGGAAGATTCCTTATGTATTTCCATTTTGCTTTCTTGCTGCTGCAGGTGGTCCTGTTTAACAAAGGAGCCATTGACACTGTCTTCAACTTGGTCCCTCCAGCTACAGCTCTGGGCTCCTGCTTCACCTTCCTCCCCCAGGAGGGCATCATTTTGCCGGACGGGCTGCAAGTCATCCGGATCTCCTTCAGTTCCGCCATTCTGGGGGAGTTCACAGAAGAATTCAGGTTCAGTGTGAATGGATCCCCTGAGCCTGTGACCTTGACTATCAGGTGAGGAGGGTTACAGGAGCTTGGTGGGAACATCTGTAGCTGTCTCTGGGTAATCATCTCCCACCTACCTCATTTTAGGATGAAACAGAGAAAAAAAGGTGTTGTCTAAGGTCTTAGTCTTGGCTCGGATCCTAGCATCCCCACACTAAGAGCCCCACTGATTTAAAGTGGGCAGAGGAACGATGAGGACAGGTGGTGGCTGTTAAAAAGAGAGATGTCATTATATAAAGCAGTTTGCTTTTCTTCCTGGTCTTATATATCCTCTCCTGAAGAGCAGAATGAGTTGTATTCACTACGGTGATCTCCAGTGGGGACTGAAAAAGGTCTGGCAGCCATGAACTGCACAGCACCTGCTGGGCTGCATTTTGCCCTCAGCTTCCCAATGTAAAGCTGAATCTGTTGAAGTTAACAGATTGACTCTGGATTTATGCTGTTGTAGTTGAGATTAAAAATTCGTCCCTTAATTTTAATACAGTGGTGAGTAGAGCATTAATGTAATCGTGCTTACATATGCCCTGGTAAGGGCAAGGTGTATTTAACAAAGCAGATTTGTCAGAAGACTTTTGTTGCTCCCAGTAACTGTGCTCTGTACATGGGCCAGCAGAAGAGTTAGGGCAAAATCCTCCCTCTCCTGCTCGTGGAACAAGAACCGGAGGACAGCACACATGGACGATGGCTTTTGGGAGTGATGAAGTGTTTGATGCTCTTCTCTCCCACCAGGTCACCCTGTGTTCCAACACTGTGAAGAGCTACGAGCTGGCACTGGTGGTGGACGTGTGCGGTGTTGGCAAGGCGGTGTCGACGCTGCTCCTCACAGCCAGGTATCAGCGCTTTCCTTGCAGCTTGTCGTCTCTCCTCGTGCATCCAGCACCACGCTGCCTTGCACGTGGTTTGCTGGCTCCATCTCCAAATGACAAGTGTTGCTTAATGAGCTAGTTCTGCCCAGCTAGATGTGAGATTGGCAGTGTTCTGAAAGCAGCACCTGTACTCCACGGACAGGCATGGCCCTGAGCCTTTTACTAAGGGGAACAGTAATTATATTCATTATTGGCCTGTTTTTTGGTGCTTGAGGTGTAATAAGTTTCCAAAGGGCCATCTTTCCTCCTTCCCGCAAGTGGTGGACTTGTGCTGGGTTGCAACCAAAATACAGCATTCATTTGGGCCGCAATGAGCAGCCTGCTGAGAGCTGGTGTCTGGGTCAGTTAACGAAGGTGCATGCGAATGGGAAAGGGGCTTATGGCAGGACTGGTGAGGGAAGGCTCAAAGCACGATTGTATGAAGGGGAAAATAGTCCTTGATGTGAAAGGTGAGCTCAGGTTTCTCTGCTTCCCTCTGGTTCTTTTGAGCACTAATGTTCTCAGACTTAAGCCAGAAGATCTTGCTGCAGCCAGATTCAATCCTGTTGTGCTGCAGTGGGTGTTGATTTGATTACAAGAGGGATGAGTTCACTGTGCTGTTCCCTCTCCCAGGCAGAGTCATCCAGTCAGTGCCTGGGCTGCAGTTTTGTAAAACAAGTGCAAATGGGGACAGACAATGCATGGAGCCGTGGGGGTGCAGGAACTGGGAGAGGGTGATCCCCCACTGCCTAAGGCAGGGGGTGGCTTGTGCCCTCCATCGCTGGGGCAAAGGGCTGAGTTCTCAGGCAGGGCAACAGCGGTGTGGGAGAGGAGGGAGTCATTTTCACTGAGACACTGGAGTCTTGTGTTCTTTGAGCCTTGGTGAGCACTGGTCCTCAGTGGGAAGGCTCCCCCAAAGCTCACGCCTTGCTGGGACTGTTGGGAGGGTCCTTGGAAGCGTCCTGGGGCAAAGAGCGGGCAGAGCTGATCAGGCAGCTCTGGGACAGGGCACTGTGCGCTGCCTGGGCACTTGGCAGCCTCTGCGAGGCTGAGTCCCAGGGTTTTGCCCCACCTTTACAGGAGGTGGTTGAGTCAGAAGAAGTTAAAGGTGATTTATCGCTGTAGGGGTATTAAGTGTCTATTTGACAAATGTGTTATGCTCTATTTCATGCTACTTGGGGAGTAAACGAACTCTACATTCTCTCGGTATCTCTAATTCCCTTTTGGTCATCTCTTTGCCTAGATGCGTGGTTCCTCCGCTGCGAGTACTCAACCCTGTCGTGATGTTTGGATGGTGCTTTCTAAAATTCCCTTATCAGCAGATGCTGACCCTTGTGAATGACAGCAATCTTCCAGGCTGCTACAGGGTTATCCCTCAGGTTTGGCATTGCATCCACCTCCTGCCCTCAGATGTTATCAAGGGGTTTATTAGGGGAAAAAAGGGGTTTGGATAAGACCTTGCTGGTTTATATTCAAACCTAAAGGTTGCTGAGAAAAGGAAGCTACCTGAATATAACTTCAGGAAGCAGTTAGACAGGAATCTACCTGAATATAAACTTCAGGAAGCAGTTTAAACTTTTTAGGAAGCAGTTTATATTCTAGTCTTTGGGGTGCTTTCATGCAGGAGAACATAGAGGGTTGTGAAAAGTTGCTGCAAGGAGGCTGCCAGCCCAGGAGTGGGTGTTTGTGGGTGCAGTAGCTTTTAGACCCCCTGAAGATGCTAAGCCCATACAAGTCTTGCATCTTGCTTTGTACCTTTCTGCTTTCTCCTGGGGATTTTTGAAAATGTGTGTGAATTGCCATTGTGTAGATGTTGAGGAGTTCAAAGTTTCCTCAAAGGTCACTCCTGTGTGTTGCATTTGACTCTGTCGCTTACAGGAACACAAGGAGGACACTTCTGTGTGGTACTCCAGCCCCGTGCCGTGGGGGATTGTCCAGCCTCACAGCTCGGTGGAGGTCCCATTGACCCTGGAGGCCCAGGTGACGGGAGAGCAGGACACTGTTGCTCATGCTGCAGTGTTTGGGAGTGAAGGATCCCCTCTGGTGAGTTCCAGGGGACGTGGGCCTTTGTGCGACTCATCTTGGTGGGGTGTGAAGCATAAGGCAGGGTTGCTAATTCCGGGGATCCTTCCCGGGAAAACAAGAACTTGTAATATATGCTGGTGTGGACAAGGAAAGAAGGGGTTTGTGGCATACACAACAGCTAATGCCTGTGAAACAAAGAGCTTCACTCCACAGTCAGAACTGAGTATAACTGTTGTTCAGCAGGGATTCTTTATTCGCAGCACTGGGCAGCACTGGGGATCACTCCACCATGAGTGCCACGCTTACTAACAAAACTCTCTCACTAATATACACAAAAAGCATACATATGCATCAGGTTTCCTAGAAAAGACAGTCTTATGCTAATGGGTTCTCAGAATTCATTTACATAGTCTGAGAGTGCGTAGTAAAAATAGAGTGAGGGTCTTCTCCCCACCTTGGTGGTCCACATCACCTTCCTCACACTGTCTGCTAGCTGAACTTTAGGTTTCCCATGTCCATACATGGTCATGGAGTGACCTCATCCCTCCTTCAGCTCCTGTTTGTTTTGAGGAGGTTGGTTTAAACCGGCTTCCAGTCGCTTTTCTTGACACTGGCGTCTTCTCAGGCACTTGTCTTGCATTTTTAGGTCCCTGTTATCAGGGATGTACTCGGAGTTTGCCAGACTGTCCAAGGCCTGTTTTATCTCCACTAGGCAAGGAGTTACAGGTTTCAAGATGTTTTACCAGTGGGTAAGATGTCAGAGGGTAGTTAGGAAAAGAGTATAAATGAAATTATATACATTGCAGTGAAATACGGGAAAAATAAAAGCTAGTGAAACACAAGTGATGGTTAACGTTAAAACTAAACGTCCTACTTTACTGGTTTCTATACATTAACAAGGTCAGGAGGTCTTGTAATTTCAAGTATACTCGCAGCAACTTCCCTTCACCTAGAGAAGAGGAAGGATGTATCATCCTAGGTGGTAATCTAAGTGTCTGACACAGCATTTAATTACGGTAGGTCAGTCGGGATAAGAGGGCCAGTCTGAAGCCCAGAACAACCCCTGGGTCTCATACTCTGCTGTGCTATTAGATGAACCGCACTGGTGCTTCGTTAGGCCTTTTGTTCAGGAGCACGCAGGGACGTCCCTGAATCCTGCTAAGGCAAGTGCTGTGTAAGAGGCCATGCTGAAAGTCAGGGCCATCACGTCTGAGAAACATTCATCATATCTCTTTGCCAAGAGCCCCAGCCAAAGACTCATGAGTCTCCACACCACTTGCACGTGGAGCACAGAGACTTTTTTTTCTACTAAGTTTGGAAATGGATGAGGCAAAGCATTCCTGGACTAAAGCCTCCTGAAAGATGATGTCCACATTCAGGCATACACAACAGCAGCAATGACAACAAAATGTAGGCAAGAGAATGTTGTCTGTAGTGTCCTGACTTCATCTAGCTGAAATCAAGAACAAATATAGATAATTAAACTTTAATTTAAGATGATATCAACTTTTGAAGCAGCTGTTTTAAAACGTCTTCTCATCTCTCTGAGCATGAAAGAGGATGTCACAGGATTCCTGGGAACCTTAAGCTTTCTGTAACAGAACGAAAGGCTGACATTTTGAAAGTAGTTACAGGGATTTAAACTTTTAATAAAACAAGTGGAAATGATGCTGCTAAATCTCCTGAATGCCTCCTGAATGTTTTTAATGATGTGAGAAGGTGGTTTAGCCAAGGGATCCACATTCCTCCTCCAATAGTCTGTGCCAGTTCTGCAAGAACAGAACTTTTGGGTCTCAGACTGTCAAAAGAAAACAATACTGCTTGAATGATGTAATTACTAATTAATGCCCATTATCCATATAATACCAGGAATACACATATGTGCAAATCAGAGGCAACTAACTTGTGTGATCTCTACTCTAAAGGGCCTGCTTTGCTTCTGACTTGTGCTGGCTTTCACAGGTGTAGCTTTGGGGCTAAAGTCACTGTCCAAGTGTGCTGTGCAGCAGCAGAAGTCAGGGAGGGTGGTCTGGGGCAAGACTGAGCAGTAAAAGGAGTGGGAGCAGGCACAAGGTAGAGGAAGGAGAGTTAACAGTGTGGAGGAGGTGTGAAAAAGCAAACACAGGAACCAGGGTTTCTTTATCCCCTGATAACGGGAGCTTGTGGCTTTCAGATGGGATCAGTCCAGATCCCACACTTGCTCCAGGCCTTCTGTTTTGGTTTTACAACACTGAAAAAACTTCAAACAGCCATAATTATCCCCCAGTCTAGGAGTACCCTTAGAGCTGTCTAATCATTTTAAACTTTCTCTGTTGTTTTTTTTGATCTTTCCTACCTGCTTTCTGGAGCAGAAAATCCATTTACTGAGCACTGGAGAAGGAGCAGTTGTCTACGTGCACCCAAGTAAGATAAATTTCGGCAGTATCCAAGTTATACAAGATGCTTCCCGAAGTCTCCACCTCTCCAATCAGAGTGTCATCCCTGCATCCTTCAGGGCAAAGATGGTAAGTATCTGTGGGGCTATTTTCTAACAAAAATGACTGACAAGCAACCTGTGACTTGATTTTTATATGCAACATTTGCATATCACTATATGATTGAGAAAGCAACGTATTCCATCACAATGCAGCAAGAGGAGCCTGGCTCTGGGGGCAGTTTTAGCTGGGGGACCCCTCAGTAAAACAGAGAATTTGCATAGATGTTTGAGCAGAAATGAGTCTGGATCATTTTTGCAAGTTCTCCCTTTATTTTGTGGAAGGTAATTTATCTCTAAGAGTCATGTCCTTGGAGCTCTGAGACCAAGAGAACACTGTGGCCCTTTGCTCCTGAAAGGGCATGGGTTTCCGCACGGTTTCCCTGTTAGATCTGCATTTGCTTTCTGTCGAACTGCTGTTAATGATAGAGACTAGGGTGTGAGATCTGTCCTCAAACTGCTCGCAGTGAGGTGAGTTTCACACCTACTGGGGGTCAAACCAGCTGGGTTGTTGCACAAGAATGTACGTGTAAGGGTCGTGTACCTATGGTGGACTGTGTCGCATTGCAGAGCACCTCTGGAGACTGGCTGCAGAAAAAGGCTCTTTAATTCATGGAGGCTGCGTAGTGTGAGAAGCTGCATAGCCGAGGGAGGTTGGGTTGCTTCCTGGCAGGGGGAGCAGGGCTGATGCAGCCAGGACAGGCTCGTGTGCTGAGGCTGGTTGGGGTGTGCTCCCCACTGGAGGGGGGATCTGTGAGGGGCTTGAAAATGGGTTCAGAGGAGGTTTGTTCTTCTCCATACTAGGTGGGTCAGACTTCTGGGGCTGGTTAGCCCAGACCTGGCACTGTGGACTTGGTGTTGTGGATGGAGCATCAAGCAGTGTGTGAGAGTACAGGCTCAGCCTCCTGGGCCAAGGAGGGGGCTGAATTTCCCTCGTGCTGCTTTTCCAGCTGTTTGGGGGATAAATGTAACCTCAAAGTGGGGGATTCCCAGAGCAGCTTGCTTTGATTCCACAATGAAAACCTGCTTTCCATCTCTGCCGAAAGCAAGCTACCTGGGGTGGGTGGTACTGGTGTACGAATGATGGGGTTTGCGTGCTCATACCAGGCACTGACCCGCAGAGCTGCTCAGGCACTGCTGTCCCGGTCCCTCCCTCCCCGGGCAGCTTGTGGTGTACCCGGGGGGCTCACAGGGTATATCTGCCTCTGCATTGCCTCAGGGCCCTAAGGTATGGGACTGGGCAATAAATCCTATCCTGCTTCACTGCGATCTCTGCAAATACGGTGGCTAATCAATAAATAGAACAATAAATACGAGGTGGTTCAGGGATGGTTTCTTTCCCTGCAGTAAGGGTGGGCTCTGCTGCTCCATAGTCCCCCCTGCTGACCCCACAGGCTTGACTTACCTCACGGTGAGCATCTCGGCTTCTCAGGACAGCTGCTGCTATCATGGAGGTGTTCAAGGAAGCAGGTCCTGAGAACCTGCTCGATCAGTCGTTTCAGCAAGGGCTCTTCAGACTCTTCAGCACCCTGATGCTGAGCGTGCTGGGTGGAGGCAGCACTGCGGCAGGCGAGGTGTGCTCCAGCTGCTCCCCTGTCCTCAGCAGGTGCCTCCTTTGGTGCTGCTTTGCTGCCTCAGTTGAAGTTTCGCCCTTTGCTGCTGCCTTAGGCTGCCTGGCCATTTATTGATGGGAAGAAGAGAGGACTGAATAATTTTGGAGATAAAATTTGAGATGTAGTCAGGCATCAGGGTGAACTGCACGTGTACATCTGAGAGCAGAGGCTGTCCCTTAGCCTAGATGGTGGGTGACTTGGACATCCTGCATCCAGTTGCGCCCCTGAACCCAAGTCTTGTGTTCTCTAAGATGGAAAAGCTGCTGCTTTGATTTCCTGCTTGGAGATTGCTGCAGGACGGTGAGCTGTGATTTCCCTGTCTCCGTTTGATGGCTATTCTCGAAACTGTGGCTGTTTGCAGTTAGGCTTATAGATCACGGTCCCTGCTCAAAGGAAGGAGCTATGATTGAAATTTTCACAGCAGCATTGGATCAGCAATGTTACAGCACGCTGACTGGCAGCTCAACAAACTGAATGAGATTAAATTAAGGGACAGCAACAGGGCAAGTCAAAGGTTGGTATCTTGTTCGAAACAGGAAAGGAAAATGCTGTAATGCAGATGGTCACGGTGCCACCTTGGTGGTGGTATTAACCATCACATGCAAATTGCTGTTCCTGTCAAGCCAAGATTTCTTCTTGCTCTGTGGGAGAAAAGAGCATTATCTGAGCAAGCCAAGATGCTCTTTTGTGGATAACTTCACTTTGGGGTGGTGACTTAAGGAATTACCTGGAGTACCCCTCGTGCACAGGCTTCTCCGTACCGTCTCCTCTTCTCTCTGTTGGATGAGTTGAGTCTTTTATATTCTGAGTTGTGGGGAGCAGCACTGAACATCTCTGCCACCAGAAAGAAATAAATAAAAAACCTCCAAGTCTGTGCATTGAGATGGGGCTTTTCTGGGTTTGAAGAAGAGCATAGGGACTTTGTAGCCTAGTCCTCTGTTGGCTTATCCCTGCGTGCCAGGGTGTCTGCAGGTCTGTGACCCCTGGGACCAGTGTGTCATCCCGTGCTGAATCCTGTGTGTGTCTGACATACTTTTCCTTGTCACATTGCTTTCCCAGCTGCCAGGCAGCCCTGTTAGAGGATCCTCTGGATCCTGCAAGGCAAGAGTTTGAGCTTTTTTGGGTAGAAAAGACTGGAGGAACAGGTCAAGGTGAAGGGGCTGCTGCAGCTTAGCTGGGACTGATGCGACCTGCTGAAAAAGATGGCTGTTTCTCCTCCTTGCTGCCGCTGTCATCTTCTTTCCCTAAGTGCCTGATTTTTTTGCCATACTGACCAGTACAAAAGAGTTGTATTGGTTAATGGAAGTGTTTGCTCTCCCTGCAGAAAGGCAGAAAGGAAAAAGCATCGTTCTTTGATCATTTCCTACTTGTTCTTTGTCACTCTGTCTTCTTGGGGATCTTTTATTCAGCTGCTAAGAATGACATCTCTTGGCACCACGGAAGGCAGCTGCATATCATGCCTGTGTGATCAGGAAAGAAAAGACAGAGGTGTAGTTTTTGTTAATCAGTGGCAGCTTTCTTCTCCCTGCATAACCACCATGCTGGGTCTCTCATGTGCTACCATAGGGAGCCAAACGGTGGTTTCCCAGTGCCTTGTAATGAGGGAGGAGGGAGAAGACCTTTCTTGGGATTTCCTCTTCTTATGACAGTCCTAATTTGGGGTCCTGACTCCTTCGACCTGATCCTTGACCTCCCTAATCCAGAGCCCTGTGCTGCTGGTGGAGCTTGCTGCTGCCTGGTTTCCAGCAGCGGTCATACAGCCAGATGTGTTGTCTTCTTCAGGAGGGTGCCTGCTGAGTAGATCCCCCTCCACCTTCCCAGGGACGAGCTGCTGTCAGATTCAAGTGGAGCTGACATTGCAGAAGAGACACAGGTTTTTTAATTTAAAAAAAAAAAAAAAAAAAAAAGCTGTAACCGTTTATCTTCTCACTGGGATTCACTGAAGAAAAGTCAGTTGATTTTCAGGCAGTGTCTAAAGGCTCATGGCCAAACGTGATGTAAGCAAGGGGAGGACACGCAGTTCCCATTCCCGTACTTGCCTCTCTCCTCATTAGTGCAGGATTTGTTTCATTTACTAATTTCATTGCTTAGTATCTCAAGCTTTTGACAACATTCCCTTTATTAAAGAAATGGCCATATGGAGAGACAGCAAAACGTGGAGATAAACTTAAAAACAGTGCCAATAAAGGGATGCTGCTTTAGTGATTCTGTTTCCTGTTCTGGCTGATGGGCAATTTTGCTGATATCCGAGCGAATTGTTCAGGCTGTGGGGAGGGAAGGCTTTGAAGAGCGTGTTGGCATTGTTTGTAGCTCTCTCCAACTGAAGTTGGAGCAGACTTGAATTGGCAAGAGGGGCTGGTTTTTAAATCTACTGTAAATTGCTTTTTTTTTTTCCTCCAAGCATCTGAATAATTAGCCAGCCCGTCAGTGTTTGGTCATAGCAAGACAGGCAGACAGACAGTGCTGTGCCCTTCAAATGATATCTGCAATGCTATTTAGAAATGAGTGTTAAATTAACTTTCCAGGATACGGGCAGCACTGGCCCTGAATACGTGATCTCTTCCAAGGTGAGCAGAACTTTTGAAGATAAGATGCACAGGCTTAACTCTTTCCAGAGCTGTCCCACCAGAGCCTCATGGTGCCCCAAAAGCTCACCTTTAGGCTTAAGCCATTAGTTTATATTTTAAAGGCCATGTTTTGCTAATACAGCAGTACCAATTTGCTGATTTCCACCCAGTTTGGTCTTGCCAGAGCTGGAGAGAACCATTCATTGTAGCCAGCTGTGCCTGGAAACACACGGCATCAGTCATGAGCAGGGGTCATGACCAGGAGCGTCAGTCTTGTCCTGGTGACCGGTTGTACCAAAACCTGAGGAAGGTGGAAGGCTCTGTCCCTCCCAGTGTCGCACAGGCTTAGGTCTGGCAGGCTTAAGTCCAGAGCATGTGGCTCTTGGAAAGGGGAGCAGAGGTGTGGAGGAGACCTTGGAAAAGGTGCCTGAAACCTGGCCACAGGGGAGAGTTTGGTTTTTATCACGTAAGGTATCTTATATGAGTTCATGCCCTTTCAGAATTTCTGTTTTTCAGTAATGGAAGAAATTGTTATTCTGCTTGTCTAGGGAAACTAAACTTGTTGTATCATGCTGCACCTGTTGGTTAACTGAATTAAAGAAGGGTAGAATCTTCAAGGCAGTTACGCTCCTACAAGCAAGAGTGACTCAGCCGGGTGCTTTTCCCAAAGGAAAAGCAGGAGGAGTTTGGTTATGAAACCAGGTGGCCCTGATCTCCCCAGCCCAGCAAGGAAGCGCAGATGGAATCTGGAGGGGTGAGCTATGGACTGAGGACACAAATGGAGACAAGCTTCGTTAGCTCACTCAGCAGTCTGCTATTGGCTGAACCAAGCTTGACAAGTTAGGCTGTTGTCAGTGGCAGTGAGTGCCACACTACTTTTTTTTTTTAGAGGCTCTGCCTTTTGATTTCATAATTTTTTCCATTCATAATCATTTCATAATCATTTCCATTGAATATTCATTTTGGTTTATATCTAGCTCTCGTTATTCATCTCTCGTTGTTGCTCAATCCCCTCAGCAGCCAGACCTGGTCTTGCTGCCGTGTTTGTATTGGGGAAACTTCTGTTGATCCTGTATTCTCACAGTGCATTTATCTTCCTAAACCACAAAACCAGCTGCACTGTTCAGGCAAAGGATGACATGTTGGGGGTGATGAGGGTTGAATGCTCCCGAAGGGATGGGGGGTGGGGGGATAACGTGGGTGCCAGGGCAGGGGCCCCGCCAGCGAGGCAAGGGGTGCCCAGGTCACCGGAGGGTCTCTGGGCTGGTGATGCTCTGTCTGCAGCAGCTGAGATGATGATCTTCATGCAGCTCTTCCTTGCTGTACACAAACAGAGCAGCTGCTGGATGCTGATAAACTTAGGGGCAACCAAGGTCTGGCTTTTGCTGAAGCTTTGAGCTAGGTCAGCCTTTTTGGAGGTGCTTTTATTGCTGAGTGTGCAGTCAGATAACGCCATCGGAGTGCTGAAGCTGGGTGACCGCTGGGAGATAGCAGCTCCCATGACATTTTCCATCTCTTTCTCTCTTCCAGCCTGGATCCCTGCTGTTACCACTTCAAGATAACAAACAAAGGATGGCGCACCCATCAGCTCTACTGGTCAACAGAAGGTTTTGGCCTGTTTCACCAGCGCGATCGGGTCCCTGCTGTCAGCACCACCAAGGGCCAAGGTTTCTCCCAGAGCCCCAGACCTGCCTGCCCTGTGTTTAAGGTTCAACCGCTGAGGGTGGAGCTGATGCCAGGCAAGACTATGGAGATGGTGCTGGAAGGCTTCTCCAGCACTCCCCAGGTGAGGTCCCCCCCGAGGGCTGAGCCTTCCCCATCAGGAGCAAGTGCTTTCAAGAGTCACAAGTTACCATGGCAGCACCAGCTGCTTTCCTTGCTGGCCACCATCAGTTCCTAAGGCTTTTTCATGTTTCCATGGCTACCGTAAACCCAACCTGCTGATACCAAAACACAGGCTGAAGGAAATATTGCTACTTCAGGGGCAAATGGCAGGTTACAAGGTGTCATGTGCTGAGGCAGAAAGGAAGGGCAGAGAAAATAAGTTACGCTTAGACTAGGAGCACAGGCAGAAAGTAAATAAAAAAGTGCAAAGTAATGTATTTGGGGGAAGCAGTGAGTAAAACAAAACACCTGTGAAGGGTGGGAGGGTCTGGGAGTAGCATCATTTTTCCTCTATAGACAAACATGGGCAGAGGGCTTGTCTAGCACTGAGTCCTGGAGCAGAAAAATGAACAGTGTGCCAGCTGTAGTGATCGGGGTGATGTTCATCCATGTGGGAAACTGTTTGCAGGGATCATTATAATTGACAGCTTGGCCTTTGTCAATATTTCCATAACAGCTCGCCCCAGTCTCTCAGCCAGTCCCGGGGTCCCAAGGGCAGGCAGGTCTCGCAGCACCCTTGGATGGCAGCTCAGAGGGGGAGATTTCAGCAGGATCACTGGGTGTTCTCCTCCCTGGACCCTTCTTTCCAGGGAAATCCAACTCTCCAGAGAAGCTGCCAGCTAACCCTGGTGTGCATTCCCTTTCTCCAAGATCGCTGACCACAGATATTTAGGTGAATGTGGAATAAATCTGCATCAAGCTCCTGCTGATACTTGTGTTTTGAAAGGTGTTTTAAAGGATTGCCTTGGTGGTAGCTTGAGGAATACTCGATTACTCACCTAGTTGACTGCGATGAGACTGTCCCTGTGCAGTTCAGAGCCCAAAGGTTTTGCTGAAATGGGGAAAAGGTACCAGAAAGGAAATAAAGTGATCAGGGTGCAGGTGAGGCTGTCTTGCCTGGAAAGCCAAAAGGGGATCTGTGAGCTGAGCTGTGGCTACCTGCCTCCTGCAGTCAAAGCCAAGACCCTGGGAGTGGGCTTTCCACCTTCCTCGGGTCTTAAGAAGTTTATACTCTTGAGGTTGGTCAGAAGCCCAACTCCCTGCATTGCACACGCAACACGGATGATTTTGAGTCTGTGGACTCTGAGGAGCAGTTGGGTTGTGGTGTTGAATCAGAGGGAAGAGTGAGAAATGAAGGGAGGAATTTGGGGAACTGAAACCATGAGAAATCAGGAAAAAGTCTTAAGTGTAAGAGCATCCAGCTTAAGCAGAGGGTTTTCATGTGAACTGCAAGACATCTCTTTCCTGGGGAGGTTTCTTTTAAAACCAGCTCTAGGAGGGCACAGTACCTGCTAGGAATGAGTGACCCCCTCTTTACCTGAAGGCAGTCTGGCTATTTGGGTTTTTCCCATGGATCCTGTCCACTAAGCTTCCAAGGGAGGGTTTGCTAGCATTGGCCCTTCTATCACCTGTTTTCCTTAATATAGTTGTATTATTATTAGTTTTTTTTTAAATCAGTTCCTACAGCTTTCTGTAAGTATTATGCTTGGCAGTGGTACAAATCAAAACAGTAATCCTTTGGGGCAGGGACTATTACAATTGTAGGCAGCACATGACTCACAAGGGCTTTTTGTGGATAGTGGGGTGTAGCATTACGGACGTTTGAGAGCAGAATAAATGGGATGCAGCATAAGAAGAAAAGGGGGCTGTTGAGGAGCCCAGTGGATGTAACTTGATGGCGGTAATACGGTCTGTGGCTGGGTGGGTAGCAAATGCAGTGCGTTTTCGGGACGCCCTGCTGGCCCCCGCTGGGTGACGGCTGACTCCTCCGTGCAGGTGGTGAAGGAGCGGCTGCTGTGCCACGCCGTCGTGGGGAGCAAGGCAGGGAAGGCACCGATAATGCAAGTGGATGTCACGTGCGAGTTCATTGCTCCGGTCCTGCAAATGTCCTCCAGAGAAATCACTTTCCGGGTGGAGAAGGTAAGTCTCTGGGTTTCATCCTGGCATTGAAGAGCATGGCTGATGACTGAAAGCCTGGTGGGAGGGTGTGCTTGTGTTCAAAGGAGGAAGTTAAATGGCTTCTCCAAGTCTGTGGGACTTTAACTATTGAGCTGAGCTGGACCACGATTTTGCCATTAACACTGAGATCAATATTTTGCTCCTCTGGGATTGGGAGCAGTCCCACCAGCTGTATTCTGCCTTGCTGTATTCTGCCTTCATGATGTGGAGACAGAATTGAACTGCTGAGCCAAGGGCACAGGGCGAGATGTGTGGGACCCACGAGAACAGCTTGGGCTTTGCACAGCCACCTCGTGTGCTGGGGCTGCAGGTGGGCGAGCAGACTGCTGCAGCTGAGCGATGCTAAACCCCCTCCTCACCCGTCCTGAGGTGCTTCGTAAAGTAAGTGAGGATGTTTTTGGAGATAGGACTGGTTTGTAACTTCACCCAAGTAAAACTCTGCCGAGGGGGATCGTGGCTACTTCTAGAGAGACACCAGTTCCTGTACTCAGTGTGAAGGGAGGTTTTTGGGGATCCTCCAAGGCACAGTGATGTCTGAACACCGATCCTGTAGGGAAGCTGAGAAGAACTGAGATTCCTGTCAGCTCCTCAGGCTGATGAGAAAAGCCTGTCATATCTTGTCTCTCTTTGCCTTCTCTGCTGTTGGTATGGATGCTAGCTCTTTGCAATTCCCCAAGCTTCACCTTCTTCAAAGGACCCGCAGACATCCTTCAGCTGCAGTGATGATAACACCAGCGCAAAGCAGATGCCCTTTAGTCTCTGGATCCTGACTGCTGCATCACCTTTCCCTCTCCCCCGAGGTGTCTGAAAAAGAGAAGATATTTCATTATTTAGTTTCTGTGTTTTCAGGTCTCTCCTCTGGTTCCCGGACTTCCAGAGAAGCACAAAACCCTGTGAGCAGGCAGTTCGGGTTTAATTAGAAGCTTTTCAGCTATCCCTGATGTCTGCCTGTGGTCTGCTTGATGCCATGTGCTCTGATTTATCGAGTGTTATGACACTGTTTGATATCGATACATCCAGAACCAGTTTCCCAAACACTGTCTAGTTGATATAAACCATGCAGGAAGCCCAGAGCAATGCATAAACAGGAAAAAATAGCTTAGGTGGAGCCAAGCTTTGAGGCTACAGACAGCTTGTCACTGGAGCAGGGGCAGCAGGACACCCGTTGTAGCCCGACTGTTGAGGTTTCTAGCTGGCTGTATGTGCCTGTAGATGTTCAAAGCTAACCTTAGGCTGCTGCAGGCTCTCCACTATGGGCCAAATCCTGCTCGCTTTTCTCCTCTGACCAGCATCACTGCTTTTATGAGGCTACTAGAGCTGATAAGGTTGTAAGAAATTACTGTATGTGAGTGAAAATCATCTTGTGCCATTCTTCTCGAGAGAGGATACAAAACTGGAGACAAGTGGTCTGGGTTCACTTTCTGCTATTGATCTTGTTCATGCAGCTGCCTCCTCTCGGGCTCCTATTCCCTCCTCTGTATGCAAGAGTGTTTCCCTGTCCCCGGGGGATGCTGTGGTTTCTAAACATGAAAGGCATCTGATATACTTAGAGAAAAACCACCTAGAAGGGTAGAAACTAATAAAAATAGTAAATAGAGGTGTATGCCCTTTGGCGTTGAAAAACTTCACATTGTTTCTTTCCCTTGTGTCCTGTTTCTGTAGCACCCCAGTGATGTCCTAACTCTGCAGTACCAGCCTCTTTCTTTGAAAAACGCATCCTCCCTGCCACTCAGCATTGTCGTGGCCTTAGAGCAGCCCTTCTTAATCTGCGGTACAGACCAGCAGCCCCTCTCTGCAGACGTTCAGGTGAGCAGCCGTGGGCCTTCCTGATGGTGGGGTTTGAAGAGGGGGGAGTGTGGTGGTACGTTTCTGTTGGGAGGTCCTCTAGTAGAGAAGTTTATTCTTTAGACTCAGTGGTAGACTGGCCTGAACTAAATCAGATTTGAAACGAGCTGCTGAAGGAAACGAACTATCATCTGAACTGGGGAAATACATCCTGGCTCTAAGACGTGAGGAGAGGGGAGCAGGCAGCTAGGTCTGGGCAAGCCGTGTAGTAAAGGTGTCTCTTGGAAGCCATCGAGCTCTCCAGCAGCCATTCTCAGATAACCTCAAGAGCAGCTTGCTTTCTTCAAGGGCAGCCCTGCTTTCAGGAAGGCTGAGGAAGCTCCTCCAGCTGCTGCCTGGCCCCTGCCCTGTTGTTGGTGGAAGGTGTTGGACATGGGCTCTGCTAAACACTTGTCGTAGACAGGGCCACCACTTCTGTGCTGTGCCAGTGACTAGTCCCTGCAAGGGTGAGGCTGCAGTGCCATGCTGCTTGTGCTGTGAGGCTAAAGGAGTTCCTCCAGAGTTGGGGCAAAAGGCCCTGGTGTGCCAGAGTGCTGATTTAGTTGTGTATTTAGCACATAGCTTCTGTGGGTCCCGAATTCAGCAGAAGAATATTTATTTTCCTCGTGTATTGATGCAGAGCACAGTGAGATGAGCCTGAGATAGTCTCAGACAAGAGCGTCGTGGGGCTTGCAGTCAGGCGCACACTGTGAAGGGAACGCAGGATGAACTGAGAAGCCTACGCTGGGGTCACACGTTGAACATTTACACATTTCGTGCTGCCGGACCTTGGGACTTCATCACACTGATGATTAATACTCTTCATTTCCTTGCAGCCCGTGAAGCTGGAGATAGGGGAGGAACTTCATCTCTCCATCAGATTTAACCCTGCTTATGAAGAGGATTTGTGTACCCAGGTAGTAGAGAAGGTTCTGAAGATACGATTTCTTGAGCATCCTCATGAGGAGCGGGTCACGGTTTGGGGAGAAGTCTACTTTCCGAATCTCCATAACCAGCCCACGGCCCTGGACTTTGGCTGCATCTTGAACAACACTGAAGGTGTGTGTTACATCGAGATGACCAACTGCAGCCCGCTTCTTGTCCAGTACCACTGGGCGTTCCTGATGGACAGCCACGTGAGCCAGATGAGGTATGTGCCCCTTTGCTCTCTCCTTGCAGCTTTTCTCCTTCCTCGTGTCCTGTTTGTGCTTTGCAAAGACCAAGGCTGTTTGCCTGTGATCTGACAAATTGCTTTCAACTTTCCCTGTGGGAGTGACACCTACCAGCCGTGGTCGGGCTTAGGTTCTCAGGGAATAAGTGATCTCCACCAGTTTGACGCTGGGAAGGAGACAACGTTCTCCAGCCAAGCTGGGGCTGTGAGATGCTACCAACACTTTTTGCATTGTCCATAGCCTAGAGTCCTACTTTATTTCTGGAGCTGCAAACCTATACTTAGGCACTGGGACAAGCAGATATATGATTTTTCTTTCCTGCCAACCCTATGTGTTGTCATTTTACGCTAAGAACCTACACAGGCACTGCCACCAGAACGATGTGCTGCTGCCCCAGTCTCTTGCTGCTGCTTTGCTGTAGCCCCCATACTGGTTCCCCTGGGAAGGAAGGCTGGTATTGGAAAGCTGCTTTCTCAGACCTTTGTGGCCTGAGGCAAACACCACACTGGTGAAGTGAATTTTCATCTGTTAAACTGCTCATCACATTCCCCAAACAGCTGTTTAGTGTTTTACAGGGAAACGGCAGGTTCTGCTGCAGCTTTGGGTACAGCTGTAGGTGTTGGTGGGAGCACTTGTCTGAACGTCTGTGGGAAATGGGGCCATCCAGCACTGGGCTGTGGTTTCCAAGCCCAAGAAGAATCTTGCAGTCGTGCTGGAGCACATTTATAAACACATTTCCAGCAGTTCCTCCTGCTGTGGCCTCTCTGCATAGCACAAAAGTCTAGTCTGGGCAGTTTTAATTACAGTAGCAAATGGTTTTTCCATAATGCCCTAGGAAACTGAGCAAAGTTAACCATTGTGCATTGAAGTGCTGCCATTACAAATAATAGAGATCATCAATAAACAGGTTTGTTTAGAGAATTGGGATCTGGCTCAGAGGACATAACCTACTGGGAACTGGAGATTAGCTATGGCTATGAGGAGAGCTTGGCGGAGAAGACCTGGGCACTGGGCTAGCCTGTTCACAGCCGGATCTTACCGAGTAACAACCAGTCTTTAGTGTGGCCCTTCTTGATGCACGGCACCTTCAAGAAGAGACCCTAACATGCAGAGGAAAGCCCGCAAAAGCAGGTGGAGGGAGGTGGGCAGGGAAGGAGGAGCAGAGCTGTAAGCTCTGCTTGGAGGCCCCGACATCTCCTGGTAAATTAGATTAGGGTTTAATTGCAAGCTAGAGGGAAAATCTAATTTTGATGATAGAACAATGCATATATTTTATAATAACAGAGAAGTAAGCATGTTACAGCAAAGCCTGTGTGGAATTAATTTCTTCTGGGGCCACTGTCTATCTTTACTCTTTCCTTTTTTTAGAACCAATTTAGGTTTTTGGAAATGTGAATTCTGAATCAGTTTTCAGCTTTTAATTACCCTGTCTCCACCTAAACTGGCTTAGGACCCGAGCCTGCAGGTGCTTGTTCTTCCAGGGGATGCTGAGTCACCCAACTCTGCTGAGTCGGTAGCAGTTGAGGGTCCTGAGCATCTGGCAGGATAGCAGCCTCTGCTCCGAAGGGTTTGGCATAGCCCCTTCACTGGCTCGTTAGCACTGGGGGCGTTGTGGCAGCTCCCTTTTCTGCTCTGTATGTTAATTAAGCAGAAATGTACTTTCTGTGGGTCCCTCAGCAGACACCATGTGATTCTCCGTGGCAGAGCTGGAAATGAAGATGGTCTCCAAGCTATTAACACCTCAAGTTGCTCATTAAGAGCCTGGCAGAAGGGCAGCATGTCAGATATTATTTCTGGTCCACATTAAGCACTGTTAGTATTCTAAATTATCAGATCAAACTCACCCAGTCTGACATCGAGGGAATCAAACATCAGGACTCATGAAGGTGAGATCAATAGAGTTTAACCATACATCCATCTGACCTTGCTGGAGCCGATCATCAGAGACTCCCACCATCAATCAGACACACACGTTTATTTTGGCCAGGAGAGAAAAATGTTGTTCCTCTGCCTGGACAAGACTGCGTGCTTAGATCTTTTTTTCTTCTAATTGTTCAACCTATTTTTCCTACTTACCCTTTAATCACTGCTGCTACTTTGAGCAGAGCAATCATATAAGTAACACAGTCCAACCATTGCTGTGTGGTTGGACGTGCCCAACTCACGCCAACCCAGGTCCCTTCTCTGGCGCTGCTGAGCCATAAATCTCTCACGGTTACTCTTCTTCTAGACCTCTACGTGGTTAGAGACAGACTGAGAATACATTCTCCTCACCCTTTGGGCCTTTGATAGCTCAAAGCTGAGTTAAGCCTTTGCACCAAGATGTTTTCTGCAGCGTTGGAATGGGTCACCAGAGTCACCCAGCAGGAGACAGTAGGTCTGGAGTCAAATTTGGACATTTTATCATATTTCTTACCTTAAAGGTTTCTTCCTGAAACACTGATTTGTCCCCCTTTCCAAGGGCAGTATCCAGCTCCTCAGCTCTGTTTGGCTTTCCCATCAAAAGGAAGACATTAAATCCCAACGGATATACAAGGATTTCTTTTTGAGACCTGTGACAAAGGCTGCCAAAGGCTCATCCCCAAACTTCGCTGTTCTCTAGAGTTTTCATCCTCTGTTAAGGACCTGTGCCTTGTCATTTACTTTGAGCATTGCTCCTCCTGCATCACCTCTTTGTCCCCTTCACGCGAGACACGTTTCCTCCCTGGGACAGAGCTGACACACACCAATCAGTCCGTGTGCCAGGATGGATCAGCAGGGAGCTCTGCACCTCTGTGGCACATGTCAGACCCCCTCTGCGTATTGATCTGGCGTGTCTGGAGAGTGGGAACTTCGTAGCTACAAATCCAGCATAATGAATTGCCAGTAGATTCTTTGGGGAAAGGGTTTGTTGAGCTAAACATGTAGAAAATGACTCTTTCCTTTCCATCCAGGATTTTCTCAGCCAATGTGTTTTGAACCAACCAGGAGCCTTTCTCCTCCCAAGTGGGTCTTCCTACAGCATTAGTAACTTCTCATTCCTCCGCCCTCTCTCCTTCCATGTCCCCTGGCAGGTTGCAGTGCAGGGACCTTGCGAGCCAGATCCCAGCCTTGTTACTGATCAGAAAACCCCAACTCTCTGTTATATTTGATGGGGTTTCTGCTTTGTTGTTTTTGTAACAAGGAAGAAATGGAAAATGCAGGCAGTGAAAAACAGTGCAAGGCAAAAATCTGACAGCAGTCCTCTGTCAGCCAGCGGAGGGGAGAGGTAGCAACAGCAGCAGCGAGCATGTACATCCGAAATGCACCCATCCACCGTGCCCCTGGTGCTGGGGAGTCTCAGATGGGTGACAGTAGACCATACCCCCTCCTCATCCCCCAGTGCCATCAGCTCCTCAGGGCAGTACTTTTTGGGCTTTGGTAGCCCCATGGGTGCTGCTTTTCCTGCTTAAATCCCATGGGTAAGTTAGAAAAGGGCTGAGTCGTGATGGAAACGTGCTGCTGAATGCGGCCTTCAGCTCCATGTGGTTTGGCAGCAGCAGAGAAGTGTTTTGCTTGGTGTAAGGGAGAAGTGGCCTCTTATTTCTCAGAGATGGAGTGTCTTGGAGCAAGGACTGGTGCCAGGCAGGCTTCACCTCTGGGGTGGCAGCTGATGGAGAGGCTCTGTGCTTGTGGAGAGACACTGGGGATCTGGAGCAAGGGAGACCTGGAAATTTGCTGCCTGTTGCACCCAGAGAGAATGGAAGGTAAATAAAATGATTGCCAGGGAGGGGTTTGGAGCCAGGCGTAAGCGAGCATATGCTGTTACCAAGTCTATCTTAGAGACATAAACCTGCATACCAGGTGTGGTACAGTGATGCTTTATCGGGACAAAGGTTGGGGGGCTGATGATTTTCTATTTGCAACATGTCTGTAAGCTTCTTTCTTCTCTGCTGTCACCATGCACCCTCCATCTCTGTGCCTTTTCCAGCACGGTGCTGCTCTTTTCCCAGCTCACGTGCTGGCGAGTCAGCCAGCCTGCCCCAGGCCTGGGCATGGCACCTTCTGGTAGTGCTCCTGGGAGCCTGACTGCAGGTTTGAGACAGCTTCTGCTGCCCCAGGGCTTCTGACTGCCCATTACGCTGTCGCACACCTGGAGGACTTTCACCTGGGCCATTGCGGTGGAGGTTGGAGCCCAGAAAAGCTGCGTGAGAATTGCTTTAACTATTACTCTTGGGTTTTCTGAGGCTCAGCCTCCTCCTTTGCACAGGGTGACAGACCCTGAGAACTGTCCTTCGCCTCGGGGACTGGGGAGCAGCCCCAGGCTGTTGGAGGAGCAGATTGAGCGTAGGGAGGGCGAAGGAGAAAACATTGGTTGGGTGAAAAGCGCTGCACGTCCTACCCATGGTGCTGTCGGGCAGCTGACTGTCTCAGGACAAAGTGTGGGAGGTGTCCCAGTGTCACCCACGCCCCGAGCAGGCTGTGGTGGGATGGGGGTTGCCTTCTGGTTTTGTAGCCGGTCAGCAAACGCTGTCTGGAAGGTGACGACGTCTTGCTCTGTCAGCGATGTTCAGCTAGCAAACCTGGGGAGCAGCTGACTTCTGTCTTTGCTTTCTGGACATCTTCATTACCCGGGGCACGCAGCAGGAACCCAAGGTACGTTTGCACTCCAAACAGCATCCTTCTCCCTATAAATGATGTTACGCCTCTGCGGCCTGGATGACTCGTCCTTCAATTCCCTCTGGGCAGGAGGCTGCTGCTCAAGGCCGGTCTCTGCAGAGCTTCAATGTTTATGAAACAAAATGTTGATTTTTTTTTTTTTTTTCAATTTTTCTGTTGTTCATAGGAACGGCTTGCTGTCATAGCCTGGCTGAGGTAGAGCGAGAGCATCGATTCAGGGACTGCTGCTGTTGCTTCCCTGTCATCCCTCTGGTAGAGCACTGAGTAGTGAAGCCACCAGATGAAATCTGGGGGGCAGGATGGGCTATTTATAGTCCTTTATTTGCTGACCTGCTGTCACTGCATGTGGCAATGAGGAGTACGGTGACAAAATTTTCTAGACCTTGTTTCTTGTAATTTCGCCAGCTGTTTCTCACCCTTCACTCTTTTCCTGCTTCCAGCAAGCTATGCATCAAACAGCTTTCCTTAAGGGAAAATCCCTCTGAGCCCACTGGCATCGTTCTGCCCAAGAGTGCCGTCTCTAGTATCGTTGTGCTCTTTCCTGGTGCATCCCTGTCTTCAGAGGGTAGGTGAGAAATCTTTAAACTCTTAGAAGAAGAGGCTCAAGCCAAATTTGAATCCAGGTGCCAAATCTTCACATCTTTTTGGGTGTAAATCTGCACAGGGGATTTTTGTGCTGATTCCTTCTAGTCCAAGGTGCTGCCTAGTGCAGAGGTGATGGAGAGCCCAGCTTCCCTGCTGGTCCCATCATCAGCCTTGAGCTGGCTGCTGCCGAGACAGGGATGGGCAGCAAAAACCCTTCCAGAGAACAGGGATTTTGTTCTGCGTGAGGCTGGACACTCACAAGACAGTGAAACTGGTGCTCATCCTTGTGTACAGCCACTCTTTCCCCTCGAGAGGCTGATATTGGGATGGTGGATGGGCAGGATGGGTTTTGGGTGGGTTTCAGATCTCTTGCTGCTGACTGGCTGGTTTAAGGCAGATGAGGAGAATACCAGTCAGGGAGATCATTTCCCAAAACATCATCGTGTATTTCTTTTTCAGAAAGGGTGGGATCTGCCTGGCATGTGCCAGTGCTCTGTTTTCCTCTTGTATCACCAAGGACACAGGAGACTGTCCCGGCGTGGAGCAGAAGCAATGCTTGCTGTTCCTCTAAAAGCCAGAGCCAGTGTTTTGGTCCCACAATGGTTTCTTTGCCAATGTTTTCTTTGGCCACAGCCACCAGCTCCATGTGCTCTTAGGTGAGGAGCCACTCCATGCTGTGATAGACTCTGTAAAATGAGCCTGTTATAAAAAAATCATCTCTTATCCACCTGGTCCATCTCTTCATCCCTGAAAACAGCCACAGTGGGAAGACCTGCTGTTACTACTGCCCTTGTAGCTGCACAGGAGCATTGATTCATAGAATATCTCAAGTTGAAAGGGACCCATAAGGATCATCAAGTCCAACTCCCTGGTCCTCGCAGGACCACATAGAATGAAATCATATGACTAAGAGCATTGTCCAGGTGATCCTTGAACTCTGACAGATTGCCACGCTGCTTGCAGAAGCAGGTGGTTTGTCTTTGCCAACTCAGAGAACAAGTAGCAGTTGGGTTAAGGCAGTATGGACCCCATGTTCACACAGGCCAGGTGAGGACTTTGGGATGTCAGGGATGTATCACCATAAATCTGTGTCTCCTGACTTGGAGATGGAGGCAGCCAGGGGCAAAGAGAGGGGAAACCTTCAGCTCTCTACAGCACAGCAGCCTGGGGAGGACTTCAGGTCCCAGGGAGATTTAATGGGGCTCTGCAAAGAGCGGGGCAGCCCAAAGAGGTGCCCACCCCAGAGTTAATGGTGTAGGCTGGTACGAGAAGGATTGGTTTATTTCCCACCGTCCGCTTCCTGTAGCAGGAGGCAGGAGTCCCGGGGGGTTGGGCACCCCAAGGGTCCTTCTGGGCCAGCTGGCATGTCATGCATTTTGAGAGTGCCTAACTCAATTAATGCCGCCTTTTCAGCTGCTCTGCCCTCGGGAGAATCATCTTTCTCCTCTGTGTGAAACCCTTCCAACTGTGAGCTTGCTTTGCTTGCTTCCTCTTTGGTGGTACCTGTCACCTCTCCCTCACCCACTTGCCTCCATCACCCCACAGCCGTCCCCAACTGTCCCCGGTGTCACCTGGACCAGGCCAATCCTGTCTGCTCGTCCCTTGCCCCAGCCCCAGGAGCTCAGTGGGGCCGTTGGACTGTGAGCACGTTTCCTGGGAGTATTTCTGCCTTGCTCTTGGTAAAGCAGGGGGTAATTAAGTTGTGCTATGGGAGTGACCTTTAATAATAACCCAGCAGTGATGTTAACTCGCCTTTTACACAGGGTGAAAGCCATGCACAGCCTTAAATCTGTGATTTCTGCTGGTGCCACAAACCCTGCTCCTCTGGACAGGAGGTGGATGGTGGTGCTGGTGTACTCAGGGGGTGGAGCTTCAGTGTCTGTCTGGGTGATCTGGGGATGCGACCCTCGGAAGTATATGAAACTGGAGCTTGTTTTGGTTTGTTTCTCCTTCTGCGTTAGTTATCGTTGCTGCTTTACCTTCTCCTGTCTTTCCCTGTGGTGACCCGCTGCAGAGCCCCATTGGGAGGGTGCGCTGTGGCATCGCTGCCTACCCCGGGCATGCTGGGCAGCCTGCACCAGTGCGGGCTGGTGGAGACACCTCCTGGGGTTCAGCAGATGCTGTCAAGATGAGCAGGGACGTTTCCTTCTAGGTGAGGACTTCAGGACATGCACCGTCATTGCATCTCCCTCCTTTTCCTCGCTCTGCTCTTGGCACCGTGCAGGGACAGTGATGCGAGGTGGTGGGCAGAGGGGCCGTGGTTGGCTTTTCCTGTGGTGCAGCTGTGAGCCCCTGTGCTCTGGAGGTTGCTTGGTCAGGGGTTGCAAGGTCTTTGCGTGCTGCCGCGGGGTGCAACGAGGCACCCAGAGCGCATGGGTGCCTGGGCAGAGCCCAGGTACCTGCTGGTCCTCAACCCCCAGGATGCCCCAGCTCAGGCTTGAGCTGCTTTCTGGCTTCCTTTAGGGTGAAACTGGCCTGCCAAGCCCACCCATCCTGGCCCCTACCACCTCAGACTGTCCTGTTCACCCCTTTTACAAACTTGTTGAGATCCAGCTTCGGCCTCCTGCAGCCTTTCCCTAAGGAGAGGAGATTGAGAACCTCTCTCTTCCCAGGGCCAGGAGCCTCCTGCTTGCCTTTCTAATCACCCAGGAGCATCCTGCTGCTCTCAGCTGGTTATGCTCAAGCACTTCTTCTGCTCCCCCCTGTTTCCTAGTATTCTTCACCCTTGCAGACACACCCTTTGTGTTTCCAAGCTCTAGCGCTTGTCCCCCTGAAAGCATCCTGAAATGGTGAGTGTCCATATCCCTGCCACAAAGACAGCTGGAGCACATCTCTCCTCCTTTGCTATCGGTCACGGGAGTCAATACAGTCGTCTGTTGGCAGAGATGATTTTTGAAGCATCTGGTACAATTGTAATTGGTACGGATTACTTTAAATAGCATCTGCAAAATACTGCTGTCAGGGCTTGTTTAATTTTGAACAAAGGCTGTAATTGTATTTATTGTTAGAGCTACTGATTTGATCGGAGGGACCTCTGGGCAGAGTCGGATTGAGAAGCATTTTTCTATCTGATAGAGAATCAGGAGCTCACCTGATGCTTATAAATCACCTGGCTGATGTGCAAAGCACAAGGAAGGGGAGGACTTACTGGGTCATGCTTTGCCATCTGTAAAAGCAATGCAAGTCAGAATAACTCCGGTAAAGTCAGTGGAGACTTCGTCCAGGGCTGTGACCTGTCAAGAGAGGGAAGTACTGCTGCCAAAGGATGATCTCCACAAAGAGCCGCTGTGCCTGCGATGCCAGTGGTGGCTGGCCCTGGTCCAGCTTCAGCTGAACCAAAGTGCCTGAGGAGCTTTAGTGCCTGTCCCCTGCAAAACTGGACCAGCCACATCCCGTGGAAGTACTCTGGGAGAGGCATGAGCCCTGTCAGATGGAGCCTGAGGGGCCTCAGACCCTCCTCTGACTCTTCTCATCGAAAGTGATGGGATGGTCAAGGTCTGTGGGCTTCAGCAGGAGCCGAGAAGTCTTGTGCACCCAAAAATCAAATCCTGTGGCTCCTGCTTAAAGGTGCTGGCGAGCTTTGGTTGCTGCCCCAGGAACATGAGACACTTCACTTCCGCTGCATCCATTCCCACACAATTTCTGCTTTCAAACAAGAAATCAAAATTCTCCCTCATCTCTCAAAACTGACATTTTTTTGACTTGGATAAGTAAGTGGCTGTTGAAATTGTGTATGAACTTCGAGTTAATTAATACTTGGTCACAGTGGGACCGCTCGCTGCATTTAGATGAATGCCAAATCCAGCTTAATCCCTTCCATCATGTGCAAGACAGGAGTTGGAGGTGTCGGATCTCACCGCAGCAATGTTGCTTCTCTTCTCTGTCTCTCTGCTGCCTGGTCTGAATTTCAGTGGGTGGTTCAGTAAATACACAAACCTTAGCTCAGCAGGGGAATTTATCCAAGCAAAGAAACAGGCTTCAGGGCCATTTGGATGAAATGCTGTTCAATAGTCACTCTTGATGAGGGCAAACCCTCACCACTGCCTTCCCCAGCTGCTGGCCAGTTGGCCCAGCTCAAGCCAAGTGTTCCCACACCGTGCGCTGGAAAGGCTTTTGGTTTGCACCTGTATTATATTATTTTGTTTTCAGCAGCAAACACTCTTGAGCTGTCTGTAGCTGGCTCCAAAGTGCCTTTTTAATATGCATCTGATGGCCAGAAGGAGAAATAAAAGTGCACTGTAGGGGCCTGTAGCCTGTTCAGGTGCCTCATGGGCATGCGGTCTCTGGTGCTTTTCCCTGTGATGACCTGAGAAGAGCTCGTGCTTTGCTGGGAGGCTCATTTTAACCCAGTGCCATGGCTAGTGGGGGCACCAGTGGGTGGTCCTTGGGGACCTGGGCAAGGATGCTCCACACGTGGGTGCCATGCACTAGGGAAGCAGTCTCAGCACCGTTAAAACTCTGGCATTTAATGTGAAGGGGTGGTGGCTTCTGGCTCATGTCCTTGGTGCTGGCCGGGGCTGTGGGGAGCTGGGGCACTCCTCTTGCAGCGCTGCAGGGTTGGGGGGACGGTCCTCATGTTGCTGGCTCTCGCACAGCCTCAGCCAGCCGGGTCACATCATCCTGTGTGAATCTTCACATGTAGTTTGCAGAAGTGGTGGGATTTCTAGCTCCTGTATTTTGGGAGGTGGGTGTGGGAAGCTGTGAGAAGCTGTGGCCCTAGCAGGCTCAGAAACCAAGAGACAGGCTGAGATACTTTTAACAGGAGGTTGGGGAGAGTGGGTGACACAAGGTTGTCCTGGCCTTAGCAGGAAGGACTCCTCTCCCCCTGGTGTCAATCCTCCCATACTCCCATTAAATCCCCACTGTTAATTCCTGGATGCATTTTGTCTCACCTGAGGGGTGGCCAGGTTGGGTGAGATGGACATGGAGGGCTTAACCCCTTGCTTTCAGCCCCTCCAGCTCCAGGATGACCTGCTTATGTCAGGAGACTCCATCTCTCAGCTCCATGGTGCTGGTGGAGGCACGTCCACAGCCCTTCAGCCCCTCTGGTTTGGGATGGGTCCTCTCTGCAGGTGGAGGAGCTGCTCTCTGCTCCTTGCCTACCTCACTGCATTCACAGCCTTGGCCAGAAGGTGCTGGAGGGCAAGAGCTGCCTAAAGCTTGGGCTGATGCTGAGCATCTTGTTATCTTCCCCTTTCTTCTCCTTTTTGAAGACAACCCCCTTTTCTTCAGCACCAGGAAGATTTCTTGTTCCAGGGATCAGCTTTCTATTGACACCTTGGGTTCCTCTCTCCCTTCCTTTTCATGTTACATTTCTTGTTGTTCATTCTGATTTCCCTCACTGGAAAAAGTCCCTTACCATGCTTTGTGCTTCTCCACAGCAGGGCTCACTAATCACATCATCTCCCAGCACCAGGTCCCAGAGGCTTCTGCTTTAGAGAGAAAAATATTGTTGTCTAGGCACCATGATCCCATGAAGTTGCCTCAAGCCATTCTATAAAACTAAGGGTAATTTCATAAGTGATTGTGGATTTTGCATCTTGGGGGTTTACCTCTCCTCAGGAGCTGTTCTTAATCTACAGTATTTATCACAAGCAGCTCTGAGAGCTGCACTTTCATTTCCTGGCTAGGATGGGTCACAGCTAGCAGTTTTGGGACCATCACCATGACAATGGCCAGACCCATACGCTGAACTGGTGCATGGACTGGTGTGTAGCTGGAGAGCTTCGAGGTGTTCCTGGCCCTGGCTGTGTCTGCCCCTGCGCTGCGGGCATCTCCCTATCACCAGGGACAGGCAGTGTTCAGCTGCAGGCTGCCCGGAGGCACCGTTGTTGCAGATGAGCTGGATTTATTTTATCCTGAGGCAGATGCCCAAGGTAGCAGCTGCTGGAGGTGTTGAGCAGGTGGGTCACCCCTCAGGGCACCCCAATACTTGTTAAGGTGCCTCGGCTGAGAGGAGCGAAGGTTGCACTGGTGGGACTGGAGATGGGCGATGCTCTGCAGGGGCAAGCGCATGCCTTCGTCCCCTCCAGTCCTGCTTTGCTCTTCCACGTGGACGGTGCTGAGGTCGCCTTTGGTGTCCCCCATGTGGTCCCAGTAGCAGGCAGAGGCGGGGCTGGGGAGGAGTGACAGCGCTGCTGCTCATCGGTCCCTGCTTGGGGCAGCTCGCCTGGGCAGAGCCTTGTTCTTGCATGTGGTTGCAGGAAGGACAAGTCAGGTGGGATCTCTTGGGGGTTGTGAGGCACAGAGCCTCTAATCCAGAAATGGAAACCAGCCTTAAATGATGAGCTGCAAAGCTAGAGACAAATACTCATTTGGGAACACGTCGTTAAAGGCACTGAGTTCCCAGCTGGGAAGGAAGCACCCACATTGCTGTAAAAGATGGGCCTCGTTTGCCCTCGGGAACACTTGCAGATAGGTGTGGTGACAGGCAGGCATGGTTCCAGTGTGTCCTCCATGGGGCATCAGAAGGGTGAACAGAGTTACTGTGAGCACCTGCTGCAATTTGAAACAGGGAATGTAGTCTGAGTCACTGGGAATGTTTGAAAATGTTAAACCGAACACTCTTTACTGACACGTGTTGGTCCAACTATCAACTCAGTCCTGTCAGTAAGATGAGCTGTTGAACTGCTTTGCTGAATCATTTGCCAAATTGGTCCTCAAATGGTTTGCGTTTAGAAGCTGCTGGGGAGGTGATCATGCCGTTGGCAAGTGCCACATCGGTTATAGCCTTGTTTCAGCAGAGCTGCTGCCCTTTTAGCGCGAGGTGCGGTTGGAGCCGTTGTTTCACAGCCAGGGAATACCGGCAGCACAGCAGGAGCTGAACCTTGTCATCGGCATTTGCTGTGTATTGATTAAAAATGACCAAAGCTTCCTTTCCCGGAGCACCAATCGCTGCTGCTTCGGTGCTCCTCAGGGATCAATGGGCTGTTCAGTTGTGAGTCTCTGCCTGGAGTTGCTCAGCGTGTCTTTCCACGCTGCCCCGTGTGTGTGGGGGTGTCCCGTACCGGGCTCCATGGGTGCCCCCGCACGGTGCTGGGCTCTGTCGGGGTTAGGGCACAGCAGGCTCCGGGCTTATCCCTGCTCCTGCCATACGGCACTTGGAGAAAGCCTCGGGCATTGCTGCTTGCTTGTGCTGACCTGCAGCTGCGGGTGGGTGACAGGGGAAATATTCCGGATTAGCACCTGGTAGAGCTGCAGAAGTTCTTGCTTTGGCCCTCTGGGTGGGGGAGGCACAGTCTGCAGCTGTGGGTGCTTTCAGGAGGGCACTGGTGGGTCTGCACTGGCTTGATGCTGTCCAGATCTGCCCCTTTGTGTCTCAGGTTCACCTTTTCGCACAGTTTGTGTGTCTCTTCCTCTCCTGCTGTGCTTTTTACCTCCCTACAAGGCTTTCACCTGTGTCCTCTTCCATTTCTCCTTGCAACCAGTTGCCAGCTGCCTGCGCTGCCGCTATACCAGCGTCATCCCTAGGCAGCCCCATATGCTGACCTGCTCCATCCTGGTTTCGGAGCTGTTGGGTCAGACCCGTTACTGAGTTCACACCACCAGTGCCCAGCCGGGGGCCGCATCCTGCTGAGGAGCTGTTCGTGCAGGCTTCCCTCCCTCCCACTGCAGGTCCACAATCAAAGTTATGTTATTTTCCAGGTTCAGCCCTCCAGTACCTAAATTTTTCATCAAACCCCAGCCACCAAAGGAGGGGGGAGCCTGGTCCAAGTGCTCGGTGTCTGCAGGGAGCAGCTGCAGGAATGGAGGTGTGGAGGAACCAGCCAAAGCCCTGGGAGCCGCAGGGGATCCTGCCCAAGAGCCAGCAGATGCAGATGACTCCCTGGAAGCAAAGGTAGATTTTCTTGTACACCTACTGCTTGCGTTGCCTCCCCCAGCTTGCCACCAAAAAGCTGTGCTTGTGCCCATCCCCCTTTTTGCTGCCCTGCTGTCATGTGCCCTGAGGGCGGGCTGGGCAGCAGGGCCAGTGGCTGGACACGGGGCTTCTGGGGAGGGAGAAATCGGATAGCTTTGCTTGGAGAAGCCCTCTCAGATCCTACGGACCTATGCTGAGTTTGGGGTTTTTTTGGCTTGTTTTTACACTGTAAAATGAGGCTTTTATCTGCATCATGATGTGAAGGCTTCCAGTTTCCTTCCTGTATCAAGCTGTGCCAAGTACTGTGATCTCCATGTACCACCTTCTCAACCCCAGCTGGAGCCGCCTGTTTTTATGTCTCTGCCTTCACCCGAAACCTGCAGTATTGCAGGGATGGCCACAGAGCTGTCTTTGATAAAATGAGACTTTGCAAAGTCATTGTCTCTTCCTCCTGGCATGGAAAATGGCCTTTGGTCTGCTGACCTTCCTGGTGAACCTCGGTGCTTTGGAACTCGACATCCATGCTAGTGGGAACTGGCGCCTTGTTCTGCATTGTGTGGGACAGAGGCTGCTCCTGGGGCAATAAAAAAGGATGCAGGAAAGCATGGGAAGTTCTGAAAGCACTGGCGTTGGCATTAAGTTCAAGGAGAGGGGTTGCATCTGCTCACATCCAAATATCGATCATTTTAACATTATAACTGCACATTTTTTCTGAATCAGGAGAAATGATACCCTGTAGACGTAAAGAATAGTGTGGCTGAATGTTTTCAGATAGAAGGGTGGAATCATCTTTATTTCCTGCTTTGTTGCCATGTATGCAGAAATAAACCAAAGAAATTCAAGTAGATATGGCTAAGTAGGATCCAAAAGTGCCTCAAAGGATATGTCTGGATTGCAGCTTCATCTTCCGCTTGTGTCACTGTACCACATAACCTCCCTGGGGAGGTGGGAGACCATAGGCCTAGGAAATATGCGGGTTAGAGTCTTTGGGAGCAGGCGCTTGGCAAAGCTTTGCTAGGCTTGAAAATGTGAAGATGAGAGAAAGAGCATTGAATCTTCTGATTCTGAGCTTCATCTACCGGGGAGGTGTAGCCTCTGATTAGGTGTAAAGATGTCCCATAAATATTCTTGCAGATTCTGCTGATGTCAAGGCCCCAGCACAAAGCACTTCTTCACGTTACTGAAGAAGCAGGTATTACTACATTTCAAAAGCACTCACAAAGCCCTCGCTTATTAAATTAGGGATCAGAAGCCCAGGGATGAGGTTCCTTTTGAAAGATGGCACCTCTGAGGTCAAACACCAGCTCTCAGCTGCTGCAAGACAGAAGAACACCTCGGCTGCCTTCTTCAGGAAGGTGTCGTTCAAGAGAATGACCTGGTGGAGATCCTCAGCTCTCCAGCACTGATGGCTGCACGAGATGAAACCTAAGCACTCTCTGAAATGGAAGAGTTGTGCCAAGTCCTTATTTTCCTGGTTTTGATACTTCTCACTTGCAGCTGTGTTCCTGTTTTTGTCATGAAGAACCTAACCTGTCGAGGCTTGGGGTTCTGGGCACATTCCTTGGGCAGGAGTGAGCGAAGCTGGGCTGGCACAAGGGTGCAAAATGCCCTTGAGGTCTCTGCCAGGACTGAGGGCTGGGTGCACTCAGCTTCCCCATGCAAGCTTGTGCGTAGGAAGTGCAGATGGAGCCCGTGTCTCACCTGTGGGTGGGCTTGGACCCACTCTCAACGGATGGCACGGACATACCCATACTTGATTTGCACCCAGGTCCCATCTCAGCTGCTCCTGGCTGGATGAGGTGGTGGAGCCTGCAGCAGAGTGGTCTCACCCAGACCAGCCAGCTGCTTACTGCAGCCCATGATGCTTGTTTTCCAGTTGCTGCCATCCACTGCTGCGGAGCTGGAAGGTGCTGTGGAGACTCAGAGCCTGGTGGGGATCAACAGACTGATGCAGTTTGTGGAGGCAGAGCCCGTCACCTTGGGAATGGAGGAGGTAAATGGGAATCCATCTTGTGCCACGTTTCCAGTGTGGCAAGCAGTTATGTAGCCCCCCTCCCACTGGTGGCCCTCGATGCTGCTCGCAGAGTGGCCTCACGTCCCTCCAAGCCCATCGCACAGCGCTGCTGAAGCAACTGGTCACTGGAGAGGCCACGCAGGACATGTCGTAGGGTTGACCTGTGCAGCAGCTATGGAGGGCATTATTCATCTTGTTGCTAATCAAGTGGTCAACAGGAAATTTCTGCAGTAGCTTTTGCTGTAGCATCTTGAGAGAGCGCAGCATGCAAATCGGAGAGAGTGAAAAGCATCAGGAGTCAGATGAGCTGGGCTGGAGTCCTCCCTCCCCAGCTCTAAGGGCTTTCACCTCTGAATACTGTGTTTTTCTTAAGGCAGTAAAAGGTGCTTTTAAAGGCAAGTTCTGCAGTAAAGAGAATTTCTTGCTGCCAGGAGACAGCCCAAATTACTTTAATATGTAGTGTATTAATTAATGCGTTAATGAGTGAGTATGGGAGAAAATTTTTCCCGTGGCCCCTCCGCTGGTAAGTGGAATGGATACAGGATGAGATTAGGGTGATTTTGCCTGTGTTTGAGGAAGAGCCCCCTCCAGCCACGCCTGTACTTCGCTCCAAGCCATGGCTGCTCTTCTGCATCAGTTTCCATGCTCGACATCTTGATCTCTCCTCGCCTACCTCCAGGTTTTCGATGTCCTGCTGCTCTACGGTGTGCTGCAGCCAGGTGAGAGCCAGCGGGTCATGTTCACCTTCTTTGGCTACACAAATATCGTCGCCCATGTCATGGTGCTGTGCAGGGTGGAGGGAGGCCCGACCTATGACATCGTGCTAAGTGGAGAGGCTTCGCTCATCAGCTACCTCCTAGACATCACAGAGATCGACTACAGGCTGCAGGTACCACACGCTTCTCTTGGCCGAGGTCCTTGTCGTGAAACCATCACCGGCGGGTTGCCACCCACCTAGGACTAGGGCTCTCTCCCCTTCCCAACTACTTTGTTGGCTCTATGGCTTGGAAGTACAACCTTGGAGTGATATGTCCTGCATTCAAGCTGGTTTTTAAAGGCCATCTCCACCCCCCTCCAGCTGGGAATTCTTCCTCCTCAAGGTAACTAACAGCACCTCCTGGGGCAGGCAGGGTCTCAGTGGTGATCTCCAGAGGGACGTGCCCCAAGACATCCATCTGCTGATCCACTCCTAAAGCCTGAGGTCCAAGGAGGTGCTCTCTTTTGATGTTCTTGATTAATCAACAAAATAAACGAGGGAGGAAGTTAACTTGGGCTTCCCAGTCACTGTAGCTGGAGAGAATGTCCTAGAATAATCCCCACTTCTTTTTGGTTAAAAACCCCACAGATATTTCCAGCTGTTGCCCTGTCTCCCATTTTGCTGTCACTGCAGGTGCTTTTTCTTCTGCAATGTCTTGATGCCACCTCCTTTGTTCCAGCTGGGTGTGAGATGACACCATGAGGTGCAGAGAGCTTGTCTCCTCCTTGGTTTCCTTATGACTGATCTCTGTGGTTGGCATTGCCCCTCTGCATGCCGCCATCAGTATCTGTTCCTGTGTAGGGCTAAGGGGTGCCCTGTGGCGGTGGCTTCCCCAGGTTAACCTGGGAGACTCAAGTGCCCGTACCTCCTCTGCCTCTGCTTTTCTCCTGTGTTGAGTTCATTTGCTCGCATCCCAATGAAAGCAGAAGGAGGTTCCCAGTATCAGGCCTGTGTCTTCAGCTTCCCACTCCTCTGTCCTCTCTTCAGCTGTTTAACAAAGTCACCAAAGCAGAGGTCACCCTGCCGAACAGTGGGAAGATGGGATTCACCTACGTGGTGCTAAGGCCCAGCGCAGGCACCGCAGACAGCCCTCTGCCCGGCGTGCCCCTGGTCCTGCCCAGCACAGTGAGTACGGAGGTGGCGTGAGTGATTGACCCTGGCTCTGGGTCAGGCTGCCCAGGAGGGGGTTGTAGGGGAAAAAAAACAAAATTAAAAAAAAAGAAAACAACCCACAAAAGCAGACAGGAGAGACAGGGCTGCAAGCAGCTGCTACTGGGAGGCAGGGAGGGTCAAGCAAGCGTGGTCCTCATCGCCCTTCACGGCCTTTGCCGGCGAGTGACCCTGCTGTCACACAGCAGCCACCGGCCGGAGGCACCAGTGCTTCGGTGGCTCTGGGGACCCCAACTGCTGAGTGCTCCAGCTGTGCGGGCACTGGGGCCACACTGTGCCGGCTCTCCTGAGAGTCACCTTTCCCAGGGTGTGTGATTGGACAGGGCTTACTCCTTGTCCCTGCCTGTAGCACACCCTGCCAGTCCCCTGCCAGCACTGAGCGGGACTTAAATGCTCTCACTTGGGCATGAAGCTGCTTTGCCAGAAATTGTAGCAGCCCCTGTACTGGTCCCCCACTCCCCCAGCTTTTCTGCTTCGCAGCAGCTTTGTGGGGCAGTGAGGGGGCCAGACAGGAGCAGGGCTGGAACAGTGAGGAGAGGACTTTGCAGCATCTCACCATCCCAACTTCTCAGTCCTGTGTTGCTGTCTTTGGGCTGGAGCAGCATTCCTGTCTAGTCCCTTTTTGCAGTGGGAAGAGGAAGCCAAAGGCGTTCACATTTCCTCATGCCTGTCTCCTACAAGGGGTGACACACTGATGCCCTCTTCCTGCGAACTTCCAAAGACCCAGCTCTGCTCAGACCCGCGCAATCAGTTGCTGTGACAGCCCCATTGGCACTGGCAGCTTGGCAGGGCTGGCTTTTGCTGCAGCTGTGTTCTGCGCTGCACCAGGGGCTCAGGGGACCAAGTGGCAGGATCTGTCCCGCTCAGCAGCTTCTCCCTGCAGCGTGAAGGGGAGTGGGGAGCCGAGGGTCCAGCCCAGTGTGCAGAGGGTGAGCCGAGGAAAGCTGCGGCTGTGTCCCGTCACCCCAGGCTGTGTTGCTGTCTGCTTGCATTTGCTCTCAGTCTGGCTGGCAGGAGCCTAGCCTGGGGCTCAGGCAGCTTTCTGGAAGCCTGGAGAGGAGGTGCCCTTCCTGGCAACACCTTCCCTAGATCTTGTCCTAGTCTCTGCTCCTGCCTTTCCAGAGATGCATGTTTGCAGGTCACCGTGAGTCTGGATAGGCTCACGCACCCCCGGTGTAACCGCACAGGCAGGAGGTGTTTGGTTGGGATCATTTATAAGGGGTCAGGCCCTTTAACACCAGCCTGGGAACCGCTGATGTGCTGTGGCAGGAGCTGCTGGCCATGCTGAGAGTGTGGGCACTTCCCTTATTTTGCATAGTGGCTGGTAAAAGAGCTTTTATTTCTTCAGTCTGGCTCTTGCTAGCAGAGGGTAAACACCGCTAGGGGCAGAGCTGTGCTCATGCTGAGCAAGGGGCGGTCTGTGGGTCTGTCCTGGGGGAGTGCATCCCTACGAGCCCTCTGAAGGACCTAGTGTAGGAGACTTCAGCTTCTGGGTACAAGAAAGCTAGAAGGCGATGTTGTCTGATACTTTCTTATATATGAGAACCTGCCTTCTCTTCTCGGCGTGTCTGTCATCTGAGCCATCCCTCCACCAAACCCTCTTTGGTTCATTCCCTCCCTCTTCTCCCACACCCTGCAGAGTTAAGTTGGACCTGGCCAGGAGCAAGTCCTGAAAGTCTATTACCTGCCAGGAGTGCCTGGAGCCTTCTGCAGGACTTCCAGATCCAAGTGGGTCACCTAGAACCAGAAGAAATCTCCCTGAAAGGAGAGGGGACCTTTCCCAGGATCTACTTGGACCTGTCCAGGAACATCAAAGGTGAGCACGGCCTGTCTGCTCCCCAGGAGGATCCCCTGTTTCTCCTCCATGTCAGATGCCCGTAGGGCAGCTCACACCTGCCTCCATGGAGCCTGGAGGTTTCAGGGCTGTCAGACCAACACTCAACCCCCCAGTTGCTTCCTGAGGCTCTGGCAGATGAGCCCGTGTGGGCTTTGCCCCAGGAACCATCCTGCAGAACTTGCCAGCATGTGTCGGAGTCCTGGGAAGGTGGTGGCTGGACAGAAATGCTCGGGAAAGCTGAGCACAGGCTGGCAGGGATTTTGGCAGGGTTGGATTTGCGTCACATTGCAGGGGATGAGATGCTCCTATGTGGGGAGGAAGATGGGTGGGAATGAACATCAGGGTTGATAGAGGAAAAGCAGCATCTACTTTCCATACATTGCTTGAGGAGGGTGTTTCTGGGAGAGGCCAGAGTCGAGGAAGTGGGGCTTCCCAGCTTAAATGGGAATGGCGCTGTGCCACGCTTCTATTTGTGGATGTTTTCTTCCTTCAGGAAATGAAAAATATGAGAAGGTCCTCAAGGAGGTAATAGAAAAGATGGAAGACAGCCAGAGAGAGGAAGCAGTTGTTCTGGGGGAGGCTGTGGCCACGGAGCCACCCCCAGATCCCTTGGATGCCATGGTGAGAATGGCTGCTGCCCCATTTGACACGTGCCTCCCTCCCCCGGTGTCATTTGGTCCCCTGCAGCCCGCAGCAGGCTTCCCGGTGCCCTGCTGGCACTTGGGACCTCCCTGCCCATGATCCTGCATCAGGACACCCAACCTGCCCATGATCCTGCATCAGCTCAGCATTGCCCCCAGGGCTGCCCCAGGGAGAGATCCTGAAGACCCTGCTCAAGTGATTGAATTTATGGTACTTTGGGATGGAGATGTAGGTCATCACTGGGGTATTTGCTGCTCACAACCCAAGCCCTGCCAGCTTTACAGAGCTTAATAGCAGCAGCCTGACTGTGCCCTGGGACTGTGCTGCCAGGACTGATCTCTAAGAGACAGCAGCTTTATCGTGGCTCCCTTTGCAAGAGAGCTTTTGTCCGAGCTGCTTTGGCACTGGCTGGGGGCAAGCAAAGACTTGGAGCTCTGGAAGGTTCCCAGCTTGTCTGTCTGTTTGTCTGGCCAGATCAGCTTTTGTAACAGTGACTGGGCAGGCAAAGATACTGGAGTTCATTGCCCTTGAGATGAGGCCCTGACTAAGAGAGCAGGAGGTGTCACAGACACTGAGCAGCAAGACAGAAGGACCCCATCACCCCTCTCAACACAAGCAGGGGGGAGCCTTGGGAAGGACCGTTGCTAACCAGCCACTGCCTTTCCTTCCCTCAGCTGGACCCTCGGCTGCAGATGCAGATGGAGCAGATGCTGATAGAGGAACATGCCCTGGAGCTGCAGAAAGCTCTCACCTCTGGTCCCCCAGAGGCCACTGCCTTTGACCAGCACGCTCATCAGAGGCTTCTCAAGTTAGTAGGGCCTCTTGTACCCTATCTTCTTGTGCCCCAAGGGTAACACCCATCAGTGCACCCCTGCTCCTGAGAGGTCCTTGTGTCTGCAGAGCTGGGGATAGTGGGGACTTCAGAAAGGGTCTGATCCTGGTAGCTTTGACATGCTCCCTGTGAGCAGCTGAGTGTCCTCACTTCCACAGAGCCACCCTGAGCTTTGGAGGTGCTCAGCTCCCCACAGGCTCTGGGTCCTGCTCTTAGGGCTGAGGGGGTCCAGTGCAGAGCATCAAGCCCTTCCAGAGAGCACCAACACCATCCCTGCTGACCAGCTCTGAAAGAGGCAACTCAAAGCTGGCATCTTTGTTCCAGCTAACAGACCACACTGAGCAAAAAGAGTAGGGAACTGCAGAGGTTGACACACCCTTGACAAACCCTAAATCAGGTGGCTTGGATGCTGGTGGGACTGCAGGACTTACCTCGGTAACTTCCCTCTGCTCCTTCATGAGGAGGCACAGACATGGTAGGCTCCAGTTCGGGAAGATGCTCTGCAAAACTGATCACGTATGTGCTTTCCCAAGTGTGATTGCTCTGGAAAAGGACCCTCCCGTGAATCTTGTAGGTGTTGATTACTGCATTTGTCGGTGCTGCTTTGGGGACAGATCTGGTTGCAGAGCAGTGAAGATTTCCTGTGCAGGCGAATCTTATGACAAGGTCCTGAAGCCATTTCAGGCTGGGGCTGTACACCAGGCTTAGCAGTTTCATTGAGACCAGTGGAGGTCCACTGGACTTATCTACAGTGGCTTTCTATAGCAGAGGAGCTGTGACCAGTATTCATTTTAAACTAGTTTTATTTTAAGGTCCCACTGGTAGGTGATAAAACCTAGGTCCTATGCTCCTCGTGAGTTACCAAAGTCTTACTACCAGGTGGTCAGGCCTTGGGTTTCACGGGCTTAAGTTGAGTTTTTACAGCAGCGAATCCAGAAATATTCACTTTATTTGCATCTTCCATGCTCTTGGAAATGTAGCCAGGCTGTGGTTTAAGGACTGTCCTTACTCCTCCTTTCAGAGTTGAGCTGCCCAAGTACCTCCTGGACTTTGGGTACGTGATTCTCGGTAACACCCCCACGCACGTCGTGAGGATCACCAACACCAGGCAGTTCCCTGTGTCCTTCCACACTGATAGACGGGTCCTGCGTGACGCAGGTAACCGGTGCTGGAGAGACTTCACGTGGGCTTGAAGGAGCTGTCTCTGACAGATTAGCTTAAGCCACTAGACATGGGGAGTTTTTTTGAGTGCTTGTGTGTATAACTTTTTCCTCCTTGGGACCCTCTGCCTGGTGCTTTAGAGCCTGAGTTCTCCTGGCCAGCAGTGCTCAGAGACCCGGCCTGCCTGTGCCTGCCCTAACACTTCCCTGCAGGGGCTGGATGGGCTGATCTCCTTGGTCACCTCTCAGCATCTTCTGCTCTTGGCTACCATGAGCATCATCTGATGGGCACTCCATGGGCTTGTGTTGCAAACAGATGGACGTTTTGTGGTTTGGAAGTGCTTTGTTTAAAGTTCATAATGCCATAGCACTTCTGTTCAGCCTTTATTGAGAAGACAGCCTGTGAGGCCCTCTGTTGTATCAAAATAGGCTTTCTAAACAGGCCTTGACATAAGGCTGCAGTACCAGCAAATGGTGACTCGCCATGTCTGAAGGGTGATCAGGTGCCTCCTCTAAATTGTTTTTCAGGGAGTACCATGGCATGGGGGAATCTTAGTTGGAAATTCTCCTTTGGAGAGGTCTGTGCATCCTTCCCTGGGGTGCCTAGTGAAGGAATGGTTGGAGCTCCTCAACTGAGATGTTTCCTTTTTACCATGTGGGTCTTGGATTCTGGCTGTGAAAGCCCTTTCTCCTTGTATGGTGACAAGGGAGAAGGAGTGGCAATCTTCTCCACAGGTACAAAGGGGTCCTTCACAGAGCTGCCAGCCAGGACATATGGCCTTAACGTGCTTGTGACACATTCATGTCTATTGTGCATCTCAGCTGCTTTATTTTCATCTGTTCAAGGTTTCAGTGTGGATCTGGACCACGTGAAGCACCTGCTCTGCTGCGAGACCAAGGTGTTTGAAGTGCGCTTCGACCCACAGAGCGCCAACCTGCCACTGGGAGAGGTGGACGTGCTCCTGCCCATCAAGGTACCTACGGCGTGCTTCCTCACCCCGCTGTGCCCGTGCACCTCTCGGGGCAGGTGGAGAGTCGGTGACAGCAACAGATGTCACTGGGGCTCTCAGCTGGATGCTCGGTCCTTCCCTAGGTAGCAGGAGGCCCCACGTTCCATGTCCACCTCCATGCCAGCGTGGCTGTGCCATCCCTCTGCGTCTCCAGGGACAGACTGGAGTTCTCCACTCTCCAGTGTGGGCAGTGCCAGGAAGAAACTGTCCAGCTCCACAGTCAGCTCCAGGTCCCCTGTAACTGGGTCATCACTATAAATGAGCCTGTTAAGAAGGTAAAGCACAGACAATGTGTAACATGTAACTTCTCGGTTGGGCTTTCTTTGCCTCTCTTGCCCTTTCTGCCCCTGTGGCTGCGTGAGCACTTGGGCCACAGCTCATCTGAGGAAGCTTTGGAGGGTACAGAGCAAGGCTGGCTCACCTGGACCTGTGCATTAGATGGTGCTTCACTTCTCTGTCACCTTCCCCCGTTCCTCCTCTTCTGAGGATGGTGCCTCCCCATCTGCCTGCCCTGCCTGTTTTCCCTCCAGTTCTAGGCCACAGGTGGCCTCGGCTGGTTTGGCTGTGGGTGCCCTCAGCACCATGACGGTGTCTCAGAGCACTGGAGGAACCGAGGGTCTGTCCTCACAGACCAAGGAGACCTCACACAATTGTTTTTTTTGTTCTCAGATGGACAGACATTGGCCAGCGAGGATGTGTCGGAAGGTGCCCCAGAAGTTGAAGGCCCAGCCCTGTGTCTTCAAGGCGCTGCCCTCGGCTGGATCCCTCGCTCCAGGACAGCGATGCAACGTGCGAGTCAGGTTGTCACCCACAGAAGAGGTGAGATCAGCAAGTGTCACCCCCAAGAGGTCTGGCAGGGCAGTGTGGTAACGAGAGCCCAGCACAGGGAAGAGGAGACGGCGTCTGCCTCCACAGAGAGCTTTCTGCAAGCACCGTACCCACTGTGCCTCAGTTCCCCCTGCAGCACACTCTTCTGAGAGGGGCTTTGAAATCCCCCTGGGGAGCTTGCTCAGCATCAGGGCACGGTGAGGTGCCTGCCTCTCGACGCATGGGGGGAAATCTGCCTGTTTGCCCTCGTCTCCCCCTTCCACAGGCCTGTTTAAGGCTGCAACGCCCTGGTGCAGAGCAGCTGGTGCGCTTGCAGGGGATAACCCTGGAAGGGCCAATCTAGGCAAGTCCTGCTGCTGGTACCAGCAGACAAAACAGCCACCAGGCACCTTCCTGGGCACGGCAGGACAGTTGTCTGCAGTGGTGTGCTGCCAGCAGTCCCTGTGGCTCTGGCCCAGCCTGCCTGCACGTTCCCAGGCAGTCTGGGAGTCAGGTGAAATGATGGGGCATTCCCAAAAGCAGTTTGCCTGTGGCCACTGTGACTTGGAAACTGGCAGTGGGTAACAGGATGGACACAAGTGCTTCCGTGCCTGGGAACAGTCCCAGGGATGTTTTAATTGCTGTAGAGGTGTAACCATCTTGTGTCTGGCTTTGACCAGAGCCAATCACTGAGCAGAGAAGACGACCCTTATTTCTAGCCAGTGAGAGCTCATCTGCCTCATTCATAGAGCTGATGTTTGCCTGATGCAGCAGTGCCAGGACTGTGTCTGGGCAACATAACCCTGAGGACCTTTCTCATGAGCATCACACTCCCTCGTGACTAGGTGAAAACATCTGACAGTGCATTTTAGATTCGTCTGACACCCAAATATCCAGTTACACTTCACACCAGGATTCATCCCAGTTACTCAGAGCCAGCATGCAGATGCTGTAGCCCCTGCTGGAAGTAAATATCTGTTTTCTATTCCCCTTAGAGGTACTGGTGACACCCCTGCCCTGGGGCAAGAGTTGAATTTGAGGCCCTGTCACCTGGGACTTCATGGAAGAGCTTTCTGTGCTTCTCTCTTTTCAGAAGTCCTATAGAAGTGAGCTGAAGATTAACATTTGCCAGAGCAGCCAGCACCTCCAACTGCAGGTCTTGGGGTGTGGGCTGGAGCCACAGCTGGAGTTCAGCCCCCCAGTGCTTGAGCTGGGACCGTTGCTGCCGTACAGCTGTGGAGCAGAGGGGACGGTGGTGGTGAAGAACCCATGCGAGTTCCCCATCGAGTTTTACTCGCTGGAGTTCGACCAGCAGTACCTTGCTGAGGAGCAGGTGAGAGGGAAGGTCTGGCCCCCATGTGCACGCTCCCGTAGCTTCACAGTGCTCCAGCATTCCCGGGTTCGTGCCAGGGAGATGGAGACAGTCCCCAGGGCAAAGTCTGGTGGCATTTCAGGGTTAGCCAGCTCTGCTGGCAGACTGTGGAGGGGCTTGGATAGTCCGTGTTGTTAGAAACACGTCCTGCATATGGCTTCTCTTCCCTACATGCACAGATCCTGCAGATGCTTAAAGACTACGATTGCCACAACACCTTATTGCTGCCTCTGCGTGCCCCGGGTGAGAAGCTGCCCCCTGAGGTGCTGGAGTACTATCAGGACCAGAAGAGGCTGCAGGATGAGCAGACAAAGTCCAAGACTGGGGAACCAGCAGGCCAGGACAACAGTAAGGGTTTGGCATTGGCTGTCCTGAGTGTGGACACAGCGGGGAGTCCAGCCCGCACGCCCCAAGCTCTCCATGGGAAGCCCAGGCTTTTAGCAGCCACCCATTCCCCAGCTTGGTGGAGGAATTCCAGCATGAAGGTCTGTGGCTTGTAACACGCATCCCCTACCAGCCCTGAGTGCAGCCAAAGCAAGCTCATATCTGCCTACCATGGACCGGGGAAATAATCATGTTGTCCTCTTGTGTCCCCTAACCACAAAAAATAGGATTGGATGAGTTCTTCAGCCAGCAGGACCAGGTCTAATATCACCAGCTATCTTATATTTGTTCCTTCCCAGCACCAAAAGCATAAACTCAAAATCCCCCCGAGGGCAGAGACAGCCTGGACAGACTTCTCCTTGGGAAACTTTCCATCTTTTGCACGTGGCCGTGCAAAGTGGCAAATGTCAAAGAACAGATTGCCTGGCCATGTCCACCCTCTTCTTCCCTCCCTGTGGCCTTCCTCCTCAGCAAACTTTGAAGATGTCCAGTCTCTGTCAGATCAAGGAAGAAAGTCCTCTGCTGGGATCATTCACACTGTCTCATCCCAGAGCTCATTCATTTTCCCCTCCGTGTTTGATGAAAGCCAGTCCAACAAGTGGACTCTAAATCTGAATGCGGAGGAGGAGGAAGGTGTTGAGAAAAGACAGGGGATGGGTAATGTTGCAGACAGGGCAGGGACAAGTGAGAGGCCAGAGAGGTTCTCCCCAGTTTTGCCAAATGAGCACCTTTTCCCCCAGGAGCTGCTGGGATCAGGATGATGCTGTTCCCTTTCCTAGGCAGGGCAGCGCGCTCTCTGTCCTGCGTGACACTGCAAGCGAGATGGCTTTTGGTGACCTCCTAAGGGCAAAGGTGGGAGCTCTTTGCAAATGCTGTTATGGTGAATTCAGAGCCCAGCTACATCTCCTGGTATAATATTCCTAAAGCATCCAGCTTTTGGATAATGGTTTGATCCACAAATGGAGCCTCTCCCTTGGGACGGTGTAAAATGCCTGGTTCTGCCTGTCCCCCCTTTACTCAGCAGGACCTGGGACCAAACTCCCATGAGGACCATGTTGACAGGGCACGGGAGATTTGGCCCAGTCCTTTTAGGTATTGCCAAATGCTTGCTCTTTCCTCTTTCTGCCACCCCATTTCCTATACTCTGAACAGGCACCTTGACCACCATCTAGGGCAGACCCTGATCTGCACAAGCTTAAAGGAGGGGCATGGTGAGACCTCGGTGTGGTGTTGGTTTCAGCAGAGTCTTCTCTCCCAGGATCTGAGGGGATGGGGAGGATGATCAGGATCATAGGTAGGCAGGAGGCTGACTTTTCTATCTGGTTCTGCACAGCAGAGCATCGGCAGAGCATCACCAGCAACAAGGCAGCTGCGGGAGAACTGGCCGACAGCCCTGTCTATAGGGCCATCGCCCGCCACCTTGGCATCGATATCTCTGCAGAGGGGCGCGTGCGAGGGATCGTCGTCATCATCCATGGGGCACCCCTGACAGGTAGGTGAGCTGCAGCCCATGTCTGCAAGGAGTGGGGAAGCAGGAGAGACACATCCTGGTGGGTTGTGGTGCTTGGTTGACCAGTTGAAGCGAAGCGAGGTAAGCCACAGCTCTGCTGGTACATGAAATGGTCCCAGGCCTTCACCAGCTGGGGCAAGTGCTGTGGCTCACCCTGTGTCCACACAGCTAGGCTATCGTTCCCCCACACAGGGTGACCACGTCACCGTTGCTTCGTGGGAGCACAGTGCCTAGTGCCCATGTTGCCTCATGGGAGCAGTCCCTCGCCCACGCTGACCCCCAGACCGTGCCCAGACGCTGCCTGAGGCAGCGCTGGCCAGCACAGGCTGGTGAACGCTCTGAGTGGTGGCGGGACAGGGCTCGAAACAATGTTCTGGCCCAGGGTTGAGGTCACCACGAGGGACAAAGTGCTCAGCTGGATGTGAGGTGGAGGTGATCCTCCTGGCTCTAGAGGAGAATGCTTCTAGCCATGCTCAACTACCTCCCTCATGGTCTCCCCTAAAGGGGCACTTGATTTCCGACTGTCCTTGAAACTTTGAAATCCTGTCTGGGGACTTTCTAGAGCCTGTCCTGAAAATGCTTCACATGCAAGTGTCACCGAGCACTCTTCCTCTCTCTCAAGGAAAGACAGCAGCAGCGGTTGCCCTGTCCAAATATTATGGCGCTGCCTGCTTGTCCATCGACACCGTGGTGAGAGAAACCATCTCGGACAGGAGCAGCTCAGCAGGGCTGTGCGCCCGGGAGCTGTGCATCGGGGCTGCCATCGAGCAGAGCTGCAAGGAGGCAGAGGGTGCCGGTAAGGAGAAACACTGGACCTAGAGCAGCGCTTCAGAAACCCACCATGACCATCCACTTCTGCTTGCTCCAGAGAGGAAGTCTGACAGCCCTTGGGTCTCCTAGGGAACATGGGTGCAGCATGTAGAAATGCAAAGCCATTTCATAAAGCATCTCGTGTTATTAAAAAAAATAATCTCTGTTTTAAGGGCTCAGACAGGGGCACTTTTACTGCCTCTGGGCTTCTCAGCACATACTCCTTTTCCTAGGAGTGGTGAAGCACACCTGTATTTTTCTCAGGGGTTTTTTATATTTCCTCAAAGCTGAATCCAGCTGGCTCCTCGTGGCCATCAGGCAGAACTGCTGCCCACTTTAACAACAAAGAAGCCCTCTGAAGCTGCTCATTAAGCACTAGACAACTGACTTTGAGTGTGGCTTCAGAAACATGAGAGGAAGGGAAGAATAACCTCCCAGACTTTCAGATGAGACATGCTGCAGATGAGCTCTTTTCTCCAGAGGTTTTCCTATACACACTGTCAGGTCACACAGCTCGTGCATGTGGTGCTGTTCTCCACCTGAGACCAGAGACTTTTAGAAAATCTGGTTGGGCAGTTGGTGCCCCGCGCTCTGCAGGGTGAGGCCAGACCCTGGTTCTGGTGGGGGAAGTTTTGCATTGCTCCGCTTTGAACCTGGTTGGGTTGGGAGCTGGTGGAAGGAAGAAGGGTCTGGGCCTCAGGTGGGGTTATCCCATGCGGAGGATTTAGCTCCAGTGGAGATGGGGGATGCAACTAGGGCAGGGCTGCATGTTACCATCTCCATGTGAGAATGCAGGATGGGTGCAAGGTACACAAATGATGCTCCTGGAGGGTGGAGCCTTGGCTTGATCCATAGGGGAGCTAGTGTGCAGTGTCACCTGAGTGCACATTTGTGAGGAGGGACGCGGAGCTGTGCCTTAAAAACTCTCTGGCTTTAAAATCCAGTATCAGATGGTGTGCTTTACCATGCTAATAAGAGAAGCAGGGCAGGAGCTGCTTCTGGAGATCGGTGCTGCTAGTGCCCAGCAGGCTGGGGAACAATGGCCGTGTCCCTGCCAGGGCGCAGGGCTGTGCCCGTTGGGGTGGAAGGTGCCTGCTTGCTCCCCACTGAGCGTCTGTCCACTCCACAGGTCACAACGCAGATGCGTCCCTCAGCCTGCAGTTCGACACCAGGGCCAAGCGCAGCCTAGACATGAGACGGTCCAGCTCTGTGGACAAACTCAGCCTGCGGTCCGTCAGGTCCTGAGGCCAGGTGAGCGCTGTGGCGGGCAAGAAGAAGACAGATGGCCCCACACCCCAATCCCAGAAACAGCATCTGATGGATCTGACAGGCTCCCAGGTGAAGCACGATCTGCACTGGTTAATGCCTGGGACCTTTCTATTGCCTCTGAGAAGTGAAGGGGCCGCTTCCAGTGGAGGCTCTGTGTCACCCAGAGCCTGGTGCGGGGGTCTGTAGTGCAGAGAGCCAGCTGGGCAGGCTGGGCGTGGCTCGGGGTGGGAATGAAACCCTGTGCTCTGGCAGAAAAACTCTACGGCATCTTAACAGATTGTTGGCAAAGTGCAGTCCTGGCTAACGTGACTGCAGCAGTGGGCAAAGCTGCCGGGTGCTGCGCTGAGGGCTTGCAAGCTTGGGTCTCTGCTGGCCACGGATGCACCCTCCAGCATGGTCCCCTGGAGCTGCTGGCCTGCAGTTTTGTTCTAGTCTCCTGCTAGTGAGAAACCCCAGCTCCAAGCCCAGCAGTTGGAATTGTTTGGGGGTTTCCAAAGTGGTTGATTTTTCTTGTGGTGTTCAACATTACAGGGCTCATCAAGTTCTCACCTCTCTCCCCTTCCCTGCGTTCCTGCACAGCGATGGCTGAGCATCAGTGGCAGCACATCAGGAGAGCTGGGCTTTAGGAGCTGCGTGCTGCCCGAGGACCTGCTGGTGGCCATCCTCTCTGAAAGGCTGCAGGTACGTGGGGTGGGGGCAAATGGTACGTTCTTGCTACAGAGAGACAGGCAGCGAGGTACAATTCAGAGAGGAGGAGGGCTGTGCCTGCTCTTGGAGGAGTCCTGGGCTGCGTGCAGGGATCCGTGGGTGAAGCTGCAGATGCCATAAGTTGGCAGAGCGTGGGGAAAGATCAGAGCTTGTCTGAGCTGCTGCACTTGGAACTGTGATGGCTGGTGATCTTTGACATCAGGCTTTAGTGACTAGCTGAGAGCCCAATGCGTGCAACAGCTGACTTTCTCTTCCTTTTCGACTTTATCTGCAGCTGAGTGACTGCTACCAGGGAGTGGTGTTTGATGGCCTGGAGACCCCCTTTGCACGCGACATGGCGTCTGCTCTCCTCTGCCTGCTCAAAGCTGTCAGAAATCGGCCTTACATCTATTTTGTGAACCTGTTCCAGGATTATGCTTCTTTGAAAGCCAGGGAGATGGCCGCAAAAGAGCAGGAAGGTGAGACTCTTCGTCTCCGTAACTCTGAAATCTTCTCTCTCAAGCCCTCAGCCTTACCCGTGTGTATCTGGGTTACCAGCAGAACTTGTAAGAGATGTTTTTATTAATCCTTCCACCTTCTGCCTCGGTGTAGCCAGCACTCAGCTCACAGCTGCTTAAAATTCAACAATGCTGAGGCTGACCTCAGTCTCTAACATTAAAGCCTGGGCACAAGTGCAAGCTGTTGTGGCTCAATAACTAATCACTGGCCAGCTGTCCACAGTGCTGGTGCATGTGAGCCAGGCAAGGCATGGGAACTCACTGGCCAGCGATAGTTTGGGGGCTTATCTGAATTCTGAAGCAGGGATGTGAGCTTGCCAGTATCTCCTGGCAGGATGATAGGCTGGGTCAGGACAGAGTTGTGAATCCTGGCAGCTCACCCAGAGCAGCAAGCTCTGCTTGCAGGCACTGATGGTTTCTCCTTGGTCTGTGCTGAAGGACAGGAGTGGGAGGAAGCTGCCAGGAGGGCGAAAGCACGTCTCTGGGAAATGGAAGAGGACGAGTATGATGCCCTCACCGAGGAGGAGAAAATTCAGTTTGATAACAGTATACTGCAAGTCCAGCGTGAGAGGAAGAAAAGGTCTGTAAGCCTTCAATGGGTGCCTCCCCAGGATAGTGTCCCCAAAGGGTTTCCCTGCTCCGGAGACCTTGGTTGTGCTCAGAGGGGTTACCAAGGCCAAAAGCATTAATTACCAGCAGCACAAGGATTGCCAGTTCCACCTCCCTGGTTCCCAGCAGAGGAGGGACCTTCCTCCGGTGAGATGAGAACATCTTCTCTCCGTTTTAGTGGTGAGCCCTTCGGCTTTGACACTGGCTGCAGGGAGCTGGGCTCTGTGCTTCCCTTGCCACAGTGCTTACAAGTGTCTCTAAGTTAATTATGTTCGTTCTCATCTTCATCGCCCTTCTTCTCCAAACCAGAGGGGTTGTGGTGTGGGTTGGTTGAGGCGCAGCTGTGCTGGCTTGGTTTGGATCCCGGTCCTGCTGTAGGTGAGGGAGGCCCTTGCACTGCTGAGCTCCCAGGGTTTTCCTTACTGAGTGACACCAGCCACAAAAGCTGGTGTCTCTTAGGCTCACCTTCAGCTGCAGCAGCAGGTGAGCCTGGGAGAAGCTCTGATCCAGCAAAGCAGCCCTGTTCAAGAGGATACACAGGATAAGCTTAAGCCCCTATTAACCTGTGGTGGTTTGACCTTGGCTAAATGCCAGGTTCCCACCAAGTCGCTCTATCACTTCCCCCCCTTCCCCTTTTTTCTCAACAGGGCAAAGAGGGGAAAGAAAATAACCAACCCTTGTGGGTAAAACAAAAGCAGTTTTAATATAAGCAAAGCAAAGCAAAGGTCCGCGCGCGGAAACAAAAAAAAAAAGAAAAAACCAACAGATTTATTCTCTACTTCCCATGAACAGGCGATGTCGGGCCTTCTCAGGAAGCAGGGCTCCAATACGCGTAGTGGTTGCCTCGGAGGACCAAGGGTGACCCCACCCCCTTCCTCCTTTCTCCCAGCTTTATGACTGAGCAGACTGAGCAGACGTCATATGGTCTGGAATATCCCTTTGGTCAGTTCGGGTCAGCTGTCCTGGTTGTGTCCCCTCCCAAGATCTTGCCCACCCCGTCCCACTGTGTGGGGGGGGAAATGTCGGAAAGAGCCTTGGTGCTGTGTAAGCACTACTCAGCAGTAGCCACAACACCAGTGTGCTATCAACACCCTGCCAGCTCCCAACATAAAACACAGCACCATGAGGGCTGCTACAGGGGAACCAATCCTGGCTCAGCCAGACCCGGTACATAACCCCTGCCTGAAACTTGGGGAGGGACTTGCTTAAAGCGAGCCTGTGTTTCAGCACTTCTTTCAACCCCAGCTGAAGTTTGTTTCCCTGGGAGGAGATCACTAGGGCTGCTTCAAACTGTGATTTCCAGGACAGGCAGCACAAGTTTCCCATGGTCCCAGCTGGGCTCCAGCAGGAAACCTGGTTGTTTGGAGCCTGTTTTGCAGGAGGGCAGTTACTGCAGCCTTTGCTTTCTGATTGATATGGCTAGTCTTGCTAAGGAGCAGGCTGTGCCCAGGGAGAAGGGCTAGATAAGCCAAGTATTGGTGCAGGGATAAGCAGGTGTTAGTGATTTGTGAGCTGGTTTAGTGATTTGTGAGCTGGATATTGAGAGCTTCAGGCTCCAGTGTGGAGCAATGGTGGATCAGTCTTTGGCAGCATGCTGGAGGTGTCCAGGTGGACCTTATTGGAGAAGTAGTGCAATTTAGACCTTGTGACAGCAAAGCCTAGATTTGGCTGGCCCTGGAGGTCCCCTCCCACTTCCCTCACTTTGGATGTCCCAGCCTCCCCAGGTTGAGGGAAGTCCACAGAGCTGGTCTAACAGTTGTGCCTGGCCTTAGGGTCAGTGAATGAAGTGTGGGACCAGCTAGGATTGCAGCGAGCCCCGATTTCTGGCGGTGACTCTCGGGGATGTTTTCTGTTTGTCTTGCTGAAGGAAGATGGAGTGGCTGGCTCGAGAGCTTGAGGAAAAGCACCGGTGGGAGCTCGAACGCTTGAGGGAGGAGGAATTGCTGAAGAAGTTGTCTAAGTGGGCCAAGAGAAAGCTTGGAAAAGACAAAGAAAATGCTTCAAGGAAGAAAAGCGAGCCTGGAGTCAGGCAGGTGGGTGGTTGTGTTTATAGAGAAGAGTGAAAGCCCTGGGGACCCGCCTGCTGAGCCGTACCATTCCTGGCGAAGCCAGCAGCCACCCGCAGTGCTGGGGGTGAGTACCTGGCCATCAGCAACACACGGGGCTGTGCTGGGAAACAGCAGCCAGTGTTTGATCGTGCTGCTGCTTCATCAGGGGTATTTTCGCATGGGTTTGTTGGGTAGAGCTGTTCTTCTAGGGTCGTGCTGCCTTTGAGTCGTGGCTTCACGTAACTCCAAGCCCTAGATAGTTTTAGTTCAGCATTTCTCCCCGTTCTGCATGTGACTTACACCTCTGAGCCATGACCCGCCTGGGATGTGGTGTCTTTTGCTACCTGTCTGGCAGGAGATACCAGCAGGCCCTTTAGGTATTCATTAGCAGCCAGACTTCCCAAAGTGTCAGCCAGACACAGGGATGGATGCTCAGCACACCAGAAACGTGCCCGGAGGACTGCACAGGAGTAAGGAGGTGTCTTAAGTTCCCTGTTTGGGTTGGGGAAGCTGTTCTGTTTCTCAGCTGGTTTGCAGGACTCCTCATCAGTCTGGCACTGGGGAGTTTAGTTTCAGTTGAGCTCAGCTGGGTACCAGCTGTGTTCTGAATTGGGATTTGTAGAGCACCTAGCACAGGTCTCAGATGAGGCGTGGGGTGCTATTGCAAAGATCGCCGCTGTCCTACAGCATTTGAGTTGGTGCTTTGAAATGCTCACAGCTTTTTCCTGCTCCTCCTGCCCAGAATACGAATGCATCCACTAGCAACACCAGCGCATCCACCGGCAACCTGTCCAATGTCACCGAGGGGGGAGAGAAGAAGGGATCTGCAAAGGAGCACCCAGACTCTCTTGCAAGTAACAAGGAAGATAAGAAAAAGCAGAGCAAGGCTCCCCCGACAGAGGCCTGCCCAGTGGAGGTTGTGCAACCTGCAGACCCAGAACAGGGGGAAACCAAAACTGAGGCACAGAGTGACAGCGAGAAGAACTTGGCCCTGAGGTTTAAGATCTACGAGGCATCACAGAAGGATGTCACACACATTTTGTCATCCTGGGACAGGGCTCAGGGTATCCTGCTGTCCCCTCTGAACCAAGAGGTGATGCAGCACCAAGTACAAGGCCAGCGCCAGCATTTATCCAGGCGGAGGAGCCAAAAGGACAGAGAGAAGGAGCATCTAGAAAAACTGAAGGCTCTTGAGGACTCCAAGTTATCTGGGCTGGAAGGGGAAGGTGCAGAAGGGTCAGCCAGGGGCCAGGACGTCGGGGTGCCCTGCTTGGACATCCAGGTGCTGAGCTCTGCAGATGTGACTAGGGCGATCCTGGAGAGTGGCAAGCTGCCAGCGGCAGAGCAGGTAAAGCCCTTGTGAGGCTCAGATGCTGAGCCTGCCGTGGTCTGGGCCCTGGTGCATTGTGTCCAACCAGGTGACAACAGCACAGAGCCTTGTCCAGGACACTGATGATGTTCCACGATGGCTTCACAGCAGCCACATGGCTGGGGAAGTTCTTGCCATCCCTCAGATGGGTGGAAAGAGGGAGGGCTCTCTGTTAGAACATCCTCTCTGTTTGGAGAGTTTCCCAGTCTGGAAATCATTAAAAATGGTCCCAGGGCAGGGCAACTCCTGGTCATTGTTTCCTTCAGCCGAGTCACTCAGAGCTGAGATTTCTCTCTAGGTCCCACTTGTAGGTCCTGGCACTGCTCTGGAGCCTGCCCACCCCACTGGGCATAAAAAAGCACTGTACTCCATGTAAATAAAAAAACCCATTGCCAAAAGCTCAGTGCCTTTCAGGAAGTGTGAGGATGAAGGCGACGGGAGTATAAACAGGGTTTTCTCTTATGCTTTAGATCCTGGATGACCTGGGACTGGGTCCCTCGGGGCCTCCCATTCCACCTACTGCTTTTTACTCTGTGATCCGCTACCCGGAGAAGCGGATGGTCCCTGCAGCAGGAGAAGCCCTCGAGCACTTCACCTTTGTGGTGCCAGAAGGTGCCACTGCAGAAGAAGGAAAGAAGGAAACCAGAAGTTTCTTGGACGTCCCTGTTGTGCCTGCAGTGAAGGTGCCAGGGCAGGGGCCAGGCTGGATGGGGGCATGGGGGGCAGGTGGGATGGAAAAGGATCACTGTGGAAGGGCAGTGAAGACATGATGGGGCCCCGTGTCTGCAGGCATCCCTCCTGTCTGTTTAAAAGATACAGCTCTGCTTGAGACATAGGGCAGTTCTGTGAGATGAGAGAAAAAATAAATCAGCTAAAACCTTCAACTTCCCTTGAGGAGAGGGTCCTGGGCAAGGAGGGGTGTTGTAGGAGAAACAAAGTCCCATAAGGAAGACCAAATCCATGGGCAGAGGTGGTTGGTGGTTTATTCTCCCTCCTGTCTGTTAACAAACCTGCAGCTTTCTCTCCAGGATGGGGGTGTCTCAGGGCAGGTCTCACCTCTCTCCCTTGGTGTGAAGGTGTCAGAGGAGCAGGTCACGCCAAGCAGGGGTCGGTCGGGGAAGGAGAAAGCCGCGGGCAGGCGGGAGGCTGTGAGGGAGAAGAGGAGCTCCAGCCGGGGCAGGAGAGGTCTCCAGGCGCCGGGCACGGGAGCACCCACGCGGGCCCCCAAGGCACACCAAAGCGACACAGACACAGTCCCATTCCCGGGGAAATCCGTCAGGTGAGCTGTGAGGGAGGAGGTGATCCCTCTGCTTCACGTCCATCTTGCCAAACGGGGTCCATCATCCCCAGCTCCACAGGGACCCTCTGCTGGTGCCTCCACGGGATGGCAAGTCCATGAGCCTCCTCCTTCTCTTGTTTGCTCGTTAGCAATGTCTGAAGCCTCCTCTTTAATTGCCGGGCTGAGCAGCTGCCGGTGGATAGTGCCTGCCCACGGTGAGGTGGAACTGAAGGTCCAATTCAGCTCCACGGTGCCGGGGCAGTTTGACCAGACGCTGCATTTTGAGGCCCTGGGGACAAAGCGACTGTACCAGGTGCACTGCAGGGGTATCTGCCTGTATCCCACCATCAGCCAGGACCCATGGTAAGTCTGGGGCGTGGGAGCCTCCCACACTGCTCCCACCTGAACTCAGATCCAGGGCTGCCCCTTGTGCCCCAGTGACCTTCTGGCTTGGGCAGAGCATGCGGCCTGAGCCGCCCAGCATCTCTTCTGTGCTTGGAGCTGGGAACCAGTACTGGTACTATGGGAGACCTCGGCTGGTCCGAGGGATCAGAATGGAAGTTTGATATTGACCTTGAACAGATAACCACGTACCCTTAAGAGGCTTGAAAGTCCCGAGAAGAGCTGAGTAAACAAGATTAAGGAACTGCCAGACTGGAACTCCCTGACCGCAAGGAGAGGAAGGTTATCGAGGTTGCGGCAGAGAAGAGGTCATCCAGTCATGAACTGTTAGTCTGTAATTAAACCAATCATATATGGACACATACTCTTCATAAAGTTATAAAAAGGCTTGTTAGAACAATAAAGTAGCCATTTTTGCACAATTTGGTGTTTGTCGTGTCCGTCTCAATGGGGGGCACTGGGATGGTTACTGGGACGTACTGCAGGGCACTGGGACATACTGGGATATATTTGGGAATGCTAGCAGTGTTATTGGGATATACTGGGGGGCACTGGGACATACTGGGATATATTGGGGAGCACTAAGAGGGTCATTGGGACATACTGGGGGCATTAGGAGGGATACTGGGACAGAATGTAGGGCACTGGAACATACTGGAGAGCACTAGGAGAGCCACTGGCACATAGTGGGGGGCACTGGGTGTCGCGGTTGATAGTATTGACACGGTGATGGTTTAGCAGGAAATCTGGATTTATTAATAACTAACAGCAATTTATCATTACAAAATAATTCAGAAATGCTGAAAGAAAGAAAAGCGACTTACTCACAGATTCTGAACTGCCCAGATTCACACTCCCTCACTTCCCGGTGCCTTCATTGATCCATCGATCCCTGCGCATCCACCAACGGACAGACACCCAGAAACAAGGGTCCGTCCCCGCCATGAGCAGAGACCGAGCAGGTGACAGAGCAGCGAGCTCAGAGAACATTTCCCTCCTCTCGAGGTTAGAGCCAATCCTCCCAAGGCCTCGGCATTCCCCCGCGGGCGATCCCTGAGCCTCGAGCGGGGGGACCTCGCCCCGGCCTGCCCTCAGCTCTGGCAGCAGACGACACCTCCAGGGTTTGGTCCCTGCGAGGCTCCAGCTCAGGGGAGATGCTGGTCACAGGCCGCTGGGATCCAGGGGAGCTCCAAGGGTCTCCCTGGGGGTCGCAGTTTAGAGGGTCCAAGATAATTGACTTTTGTCAGGTCCCTTCTGATGCCGTCCAGCAGCTGCACAAGAACTTGATAGATGTGCAACTCTGTTCTTGTTCCCATCTGGCCCCACCCCAGGCCCAGGCCCAGGTGTGCCAGGCCCTGAGGAGATGAGGGGCTGTTAGAGCCGATTCCCAGCAGGTGGGAGGGCAGGAGCCAGGCTCGGTAACGTTCTCAGTCCTTATCTCCAGAGACGCGGCACAGCTGGGGGAGGTGGGGGGAATCACACCCAGCACCAAGCACCCAACCAGGAGGGGCAGGGAGGGGTGAGAATTGCACCCCCACACCACCTTATCCCAGTTGTTGAGACAGGAGACAGCAACAATCAGTCACAAACGAGCTGCCGGAGCGTCACAGGAGTTCATGGCACTGGCACCAAGTCCAAGTGCGCTCTCTGCCAGCCCTGTGCCCTGTCCCTGCGCCAGCCCCCCACTGCAGAGGATTCCCTAGAACCAATGGGATCGAGCAGCTCCCCACTGTGGAATGGCTGGAAAATATGGATAGAGCATGGCCTGGTATTCCTGTACGACCTGTCAGTGGTCCTTGTTATCTTGGACGACTAGACTCGGGATGAGGGGCTGGTTGCAGACCTTGGTCAAAAGAGTATTGATAGTGCTAGTAGGTTTACTAATCTTGATGTTGCTTCTTCCCTGTCTGTTTCAGTGTTTGTGACGGATGTTGAATAGTCTGGGTGAACAAATGTTTAAGAAAAGAGAAGTCTGGATCGCTCAAAAACAAAAAGGGGGATTTGTGGAATGGCTGGAAAATAACGGACATATTATGAGCAATCCAAACCGAGGGGCCTCACTGTAACAACAAGCTGCAGCTGTGTTCAAGGACAAAAACAAGGCCGAGACGGCCTGAGAAACTACATTCCTTCCCAAGAGATAAAGATGTTGGAATGTCGAAAACAGGGGGTCTACCTGGGGGGAGAGCATCGCGTGGACGCCACACCGGGACCAATCATAGGGGGCAAAAGGGCGCGTGAACAAGTAGCTTTAGCCTATTAGCAATAAGATAGCGGCGCGTGAAGTTTGAGATAGAGTATAAATTGCTGTGTAACCTTTAATAAAGTGGCATCAACTTGATCACATTGGTCGTCTAAGTTGTGTCCGAGACTTCCGCCTCAGCAACTGGCGCCCGAACAGGGACCCGAGGGAGCCTCATCGAATACGCGGGACTCAAGCCCTGGGGAATCGGGACCCTCCCGTCGGTGCTCGCCCGAGCAAGAGAAGACGGTCCAGAGGGGGCGGAAGCCAGCCGTAGCAGGCGCTGCCCCGGCGCCTGGGAAGACGCGCACGCAATCGTCGGGAATCTCGCCCTGATCAGGTGAGCGGCTGGGGAGGAGATGGGGTCCACGCTGAGTAAAGTAGAAGCGGCAGTGGTTAAGCTCCTCCAACACATACTCTCTAAGAGAGGAGTTTCTTATGATGAGGGGAACCTGAGGAGGTTGCTGTTGTGGGCTCGGCAGCACGAACTAATTGCTTCAGAGACCGCAGCCTTCGAGTTAACTACTTGGGAAAAGATCGGCGCGGCACTGTGGGATGACATTAGTTCAGGTTCCAAAGACAGTAGGAAACTTTCCACCGTGTGGAGAGTGGTCCTAGACACTCTGAAAGAAATGAAAGCGGAACGGCAGACCACCGCCTCCGCTTTCGCTGCCTTGTCAGCAGAGGCAGAAAGTGCTGGTGCCAAGGATTCCGCTACCGCTATGACGTTCGCGGGATCCCTGTTCCCTAAGGTGGCTCCAAAAAGGAGGGACGGGGACGCTGCACGCGCGGCACCCGTACGGCACGAGCAAAAATCAGCCGATTTGCTCCAGCTCGACTCCCCTCCCTCAAGCCCAAAAGATCAATCACCGGAGCGCACGGGCCGGCCCCGCTCTCGCCGGCCCCCGCCCGAACACCCCGCCGCCGCCGCCACCGCCGCCGCAGCCGCCGCCGCCACTGCTTCCTCTTTAGAGGACGGCGCCTACCCACCCCTGCCCCCGTCCTCGCCCCCGACACCTCAGTCGCCGCAAAAACAATCTCGTTACGGTTTACAAGATCAGCACTTGCAAGAGTTAATGAGAAAGTTAGAGCAACTTGAAATCCGAATGCAGCAAGCGGCTCAGCCCACCCCCACAGCACCGCCGCCTCTTCCTTTTAGCCCCTTCTTCCGCGACACGGGGGGGGGCATTGGTCAGAGGGAAACGGTGGCTATCGGGTCTCCGCCACCACTGGCCCAAATGGGAGGGGGGGCACTGGCTCAAAGGGGAGGGGGGGCACTGGGACGCGCGAGTGGTAATAATAATCCGGCAAACCGTTGGCGGGGAGTTATTCGGGATGCTATAATAGAGGGGCAGTTTAACGAACTTGGCCCAATGACTTTCCCGGTAATAGTGACCCCACAGGGCAATGAGTGGGAAGCCTTAGATTGGAAAATGATTAAAGAAGCAAAATTAGCTGTAACACAATATGGGTTGAAATCACCATATACAAATCCGGTAATTCAGCATATCTTTACAGCACATTTATTGACTCCGTATGATGTGCGCATGATTGTACAAACCTTACTAACAGCTTCACAACAATTGCAGTTTTTCCAACGCTGGCAAGCGGCCTGCGACGCTGCCGCAGCCACACCCCGTCAGCAAGGAGACCCTCTATATGGGGTGCAAGCTCAGATGCTGATGGGGGCAGGTCCTTTTGCTAGCCCAGATTGGCAAGTGGGATTTCAACCAGAAGTGTTATGGTTAACCCAGGAATTGGCTCTCAAAATCATTCTAGCCGTACATGATGAAAAAGCGGCGCCAGCGTTTACAGGAGTGAGACGGGGGCCCACGGAGCCCTACCCAAAATTCATCGACAGATTGCATGCCGCCATTAATAGCAATCCTGATTTAAGTGATGAAATGAAAGTTAAATTCCTTGATATGCTTGCTTATGACAATGCTAACGACAAAACTAAGAAAGCTTTAAGCCTTCTCCCACGACAATCTACTGCAGGTCAGCTGCTGGAGGCAGCAGAGCGAATGCTTGATCAGGAGAAAGCTGCCTTTATGGCTGCTGCGGTAGGAGCTGCAGTAACACCAATTGTCAGAGGCAAACACATCAAAGGCAAGCGAGATAAGAAGTGCTTTAACTGTGGACAAATGGGTCATTTTAAATCAGAATGTCGTGCTCACGTGTCTCGTAAGAGGGGAAACGGGAGGCAGAGCGCGCCCCGCCCTCACGCGACGACACAAGTCCAGGGTGCTTGGACCGCTGCTCCGCTGCCACCTCAGGAAGCGCAGGAGTGGACTTGGCAACAGCAGTAGCTATTACACTTACAGACACTACAATACATCTGGTTGATTCTAATCTGGTGGGACCTCTGGGTCATGGTTTAAGTGCCTTATTAATTGGACGTTCCTCAGCATCTAAAAAAGGTATTTTTGTCATCCCAGGACTTATTGATGCTGACTTTGAGGGAACAATTAAAATCGTGGTATACACACTTACTCCTCCTTTGACTATCATGGAGGGATCGAAAATTGCTCAGCTAATTCCATTTGAATCAAAAGTGCCTAATGCAGAACAAAAGAAGAGAGGTGAAAAAGGCTTTGGGTCCACCGGACAACCAGATGTTTTGTTAGCCCTGGACATTAGTCGGGGGAAGCCAGAGGAGCAGATGGAGATGAGACACCCTAATGGACAGACGAGTAAATTACGAATGCTCATTGACACTGGAGCAGATGTCACAATTGTACCACTTTATCTATGGCCTGGTCAGTGGCCTTTACTGCCTGCTAATACAGGAATTCTAGGGGTTGGAGGAACTCAAGTCACATCCATCAGCAGAGACACAATAGCATTTATGTTTCCGGATGGCAAGCTAGTAACCACACGTCCCTATGTGATGCACTCACCTGTGGCATTGGTGGGCAGAGATCTGCTCAGTCAAATGGGAGCTCGATTGATTACTTCGCCTTTTTAGGCGCGGCCACGGTAGAGCAGCCAATCCTAAAATTAACCTGGAAAACTGATGATCCCATATGGATCGACCAGTGGCCGCTAAAACTGGACCGGCTGCAAATTATTAATGATTTGGTACAGGAACAGCTAGATGCCGGACATATCCTGCCTTCAACTAGCCCACGGAACACACCAATTTTTACAATTCAGAAAAAGTCTGGGAAATGGCATCTGTTACATGATTTGAGAACGATTAATGCGGTTATCTGTGACATGGGCACCTTACAACCTGGTTTGCCTTCCCCAGTAATGTTACCTGAAGGCTGGGATCTGGTAGTTATCGATCTAAAAGATTGCTTCTTTACAATCCCCTTACATCCAGAGGATGCTGAAAGGTTTGCCTTTACAGTGCCATCGATTAATAAGGCCGAACCAGCTAAGAGGTATCACTGGGTGGTGCTACCACAAGGGATGAAAAATTCACCCACGATCTGTCAGTCTTTCGTCGCGTGGGCTCTGGAACCCATCCGAAAACAGTATCCTCATTTACTCATTTATCATTACATGGATGATATCTTAGTGGCAGGAAAACAACTGGACTGCGAGACAATATTGGGCCAGCTAACATGCGGTCTCAGGGAGAGGGGATTAGAGATAGCACCAGAGAAAGTTCAGAAACAGGGACCATGGCTGTATCTGGGCTGGATTATTACAAATGCAGTGATTCGCCCTCAAAAGGTTAAAATCAACACAAAAATAGAAACATTGTCTGATGCGCAGAGATTAATTGGGGATATCCAGTGGGTTCGTAATATCTGTGGAATTACGAACGATGATCTGAAACCTTTGATGCCACTCCTGGGCACGTCTGTACAAGCTCAGGAGCGCCGTCAACTGGATGAGGATCAACAGCAAGCTTTACAAGTAATTAGCAACAAAATCATGACAACTTATACTCACAGGCGACTGGATGATAAAGCTCTTTCTTTTATGATAGTTAACTCTGGGGGTAAACGTGAACACCCATTGGGGCTTATTATTCAGTTGAGTGAAACAAAACCAAATTTACGAATTTTGGAATGGATTTTTCTCCCTTTTCAGCCCAGAAACACAGTAGTTACATGTCCTGAATTATTTTCACAGCTTGTCATAAAAGGGAGGCAGCGAATTTCAGATATTTCAGGCATCGAACCAGAAGTCATCTACATACCTGTATCTCAGTTTTATTTAGATTGGTTATTATCTGCTTCAACTGTCTTTCAAATAGCAATTGCTGATTTCTTAGGTACTATCACCAATAGTTATCCATCGGATAAGCTTTTGTCATTATTATGCCATCAGCGGTTTGTACATTTACCCTTGCGATCAGAGGTTCCAGTAGAAGGGATAACTGTCTTCACTGATGCTGGACGAAAATCTCGAAGGGCTGCAGTCACCTGGAAGGAAGGGGACACCTGGGAACATCAATTACTCCCTGGAGTGCCTGGTGACTCTTTACAGACTTTAGAACTTCGAGCTGTTATCTGGACATTTCAACGCTGGTCTCAAGAACCTCTTAATATAGTATCAGACTCATTGTATGTGGTAGGTACAGTACAACGTCTGGAAAACAGCATGGTGAAACCTGTGCGAAATCCTGTATTACATACTTTGTTGTTACAATTGCTGACACTTTTGAACCAACGTCAGGAGGAATATTTTATTATGCACATCCGCAGTCATCAACAATGTGGAGGCCTTGCGTTGGGAAACGCTCGAGCTGATCAACTTGTCGCTCCAGCCTGGACGGGCCCTGCCGTTAACACCTTTGAACAGGCCAGGCTGTCACACCAGTTTTTTCACCAACCAGCAAAAATGTTAGCCAGACAATTTCACATTCCTGTGGCTGATGCTAGAGGAATTGTGCAATCCTGTCCCGATTGCCAGAAGGTGGGAGTAGGCCTCGGTTTGGGAGTAAACCCCCGAGGACTCCAACCTTTACAACTCTGGCAAATGGATGTGACCCATATCCCAGAATTTGGCAGGCTTAAATATGTGCATGTTTCTATTGATACCTTTTCTCTAGCACTCTGGGCAACAGCGCAAACAGGTGAAACAGCACGGCATGTCATCAAACATATGCATGCTGCAATTATGGCACTGGGTGCGCCTGCAGAGATCAAAACTGACAATGGTCCGGCCTACACTTCCCGGAAATTTACTCATTTTTGCCAACTCTGGGGTATACGTCACATCACAGGAATACCGCATTCCCCCACGGGACAAGCCATCGTGGAGAGAGCGCATCAAACCTTGAAAGCGCTTTTGCAAAAACAAAAAGGGGGAGAAGTCTTGGCTGCTGCAGAGCGACTTGCAAAAGCGGTGTATGTGTTAAATTTTTTGCGGTTCACAGGTGATAGAAATGAACCACCAGTAATAATACATAGTTTGGGTTTGAAATCTGGTACAAACCAATGTGACAGTAATGTTTTTGTTCAATACAGGGATATCGTTACAGGAGAATGGAGAGGACCTGCAGAACTAAGAATGACCGGTCGGGGATATGCTTGTGTTGTTACAGATACCGGCGTCAGATGGGTACCGAGTGGATGGGTGCGGCCCTGGAAAGGGGAAGTCAGGAAGAACGACGCAGAGCACTAGGCTCACTCACAGGTCCTAGGCAGGGGTTCCTGCTTGTGTTTTTACAGGTAATAATTCATCTACGTAGGCCTCTGCAAACTGGACGGAGGACCCTGTGTTTTGAGGCACTTCAGAGACATGAACATCGACTGCACCTGGTTCTGACCTCGTTGCTAACAGCACTACATCCAGCAAACAGAGAAGCCTTTTGTCTTTTCCTGGGCTTGCAGTCGTTTTGCACGGCTGTTCGAATACAGCCGCTTATCACAGTTCAGAAGTTTATACTGAAGCAAGCTGGTTGTCTGAATTTGCCAACGAGCCAACATATCAGCAATCCACTTTTAGTTACAGAAAGGCAGGCTTAATTTTTTAGAAAACAGCAGTAGTTTGTTTAAGTTATAGGCTTAATTGAAAACCTTAGATAAAGGATTCTAGCAGAAATTGATTTTGAAGCTTTGTAGACGTTTGGCTTTGCAGTGTGTTAATTAGAACAATAAGATAGTAGATAAGAGTTCTGGTGTTGGGAAAGAATGGCTCTCGAAGCTGGCAGGTGTACCAGGACACCTGAGAAAGGAAGGTGAAATGATGACTACACGTCAAATGTGGGCCACATTTGTTCTGGTTTGGCTCACATTAAGCCATGAAGGGATTCTTGACATCGAACCCAGAGCAACCATTTGGGTAACCTGGGCAAACGCATCTGGGATAAAGGATTTCTGTTTGAGTCTACAACAAGCAGATGATCCTTTTAGGACCTGTTTAATTGGCATTCCGTTGCAGGAAAATGAAACTGATTTTGAAGGATATTGGAAACAACAGAGAGTGGACCTGATTGGCAGACCAGATGATGATAGTTGTTTCATTTTAAATTGGCCCTCCATGCGTAATGCAGCTTGGCAAAAGACAGTCATTGAGAATCTAAACCAGTTAACTTCTTTACCCTTGCAAGAATTGGATTTGTTGGCTAGTGTTACACCTGTTAAGTATGTTGATGTTACGGAGATGCCAAACTGCCATAACGTGGTTCCTCAGCTGCAGCCAGTGAATGGCACAGGAGTGGTTTGGTTTGGTGACCCATGACATATTTGGTTAGCTCAGAATGGTCACCGAGATTTATTTGTAGGTTGTCAAAATGTGACAGGGCATTCTTCTTGGAATAATTTGAAAACAGGAGGATTCTCCGTAGAAACCACCGGAGGCTTTAAACTTCCACCTGGACTGTTTTCTGATTTGTGGGGATAGAGCATGGCCTGGTATTCCTGTACGACCTGTCAGTGGTCCTTGTTATCTTGGACGACTAGACTCGGGATGAGGGGCTGGTTGCAGACCTTGGTCAAAAGAGTATTGATAGTGCTAGTAGGTTTACTAATCTTGATGTTGCTTCTTCCCTGTCTGTTTCAGTGTTTGTGACGGATGTTGAATAGTCTGGGTGAACAAATGTTTAAGAAAAGAGAAGTCTGGATCGCTCAAAAACAAAAAGGGGGATTTGTGGAATGGCTGGAAAATAACGGACATATTATGAGCAATCCAAACCGAGGGGCCTCACTGTAACAACAAGCTGCAGCTGTGTTCAAGGACAAAAACAAGGCCGAGACGGCCTGAGAAACTACATTCCTTCCCAAGAGATAAAGATGTTGGAATGTCGAAAACAGGGGGTCTACCTGGGGGGAGAGCATCGCGTGGACGCCACACCGGGACCAATCATAGGGGGCAAAAGGGCGCGTGAACAAGTAGCTTTAGCCTATTAGCAATAAGATAGCGGCGCGTGAAGTTTGAGATAGAGTATAAATTGCTGTGTAACCTTTAATAAAGTGGCATCAACTTGATCACATTGGTCGTCTAAGTTGTGTCCGAGACTTCCGCGTCGGCACCCCACCCCTGCCCCTTCCCCGTTCCCAATGAACACCGCCCCAGCACACCCGCTCCTCTGAGCTCCTCACCCAGCGCAGAGCCCAGCCAGTGCCCCAGGAACAGCACTGCGATGTTTCCAGCAGCGTCACCGCCTTCCCTCTGCAGGACGGGCCATGGCCTTGGGTGAGCCCCGTCTGATGGCATCGAGGGACTCCTGGCATGGGGCTCTGTCTGGCTTTTGGAAGGACAGAGGGCAAGAGGCTGATCCAGGGTAATTCAGGTGGTGTAACACAGAAGGAAAATAGCCCCCTTCGAACCACATTAACACTTCATGTTTAAAGTCACACGGTTTGTTTGGTTTTTAATTATCCTACCCAGGTCTGAACGCTCAGGCCAGCAAAACCCCTCTGCATCCCACAGCTTGTTCCCTTCAGACAGCACCAGACCACCTTTCACAGGAATAACTGCTTGCCACGGTTCTCGAGAAGCACTTTTGCTTCGAGGCTCACAACATCACCCTAGAGACTCCTTGTAGCTGATAACAAAGGGGTCACCCCGCCCCGCATACCCAGGGGGCGGCCCTGCCCGGAGCAGGAGCAGCCGTTCAGTTCCCCCCCGGCCCCGAACTCACAGACACGCCTGCAACGAACGTCGTACTTCTACCCGCCCCCCCGCGGCACCTCCACTCGCAGCGGGCACCGAGGGCACGGACGGGGCGTGCGGCGGCACCGGCACCGGCTGCCCGAGCGACGGTGGGGCGGGAGGACCGTGCCGGGGGCGGGGAACAAGCTTCCCCGAGCCGGCTGAGCCCGGCTCCGAGAGCATCGGCCGGCGCCTCGACGGCCCCAGCCGTCCCGGCGGGCTGCCCCCGCCCTCCCCGTGCCGGAGGGGCCGCGGCACCGGGGACCGATCGCGGGACCGGCAGCGCCGTCGGCGGCAGGTCCCGGGGTGGGCAGCGACACACCGCGGTTCGGTCCCGGGGCAGACAGCGAGGAACCGGGGGCAGTCCCGGGGCGGGCTGGGAGGCACCAGGGGCGGTCCCGGGGTGGGCTGGGAGGCACCGGGGGCGGTCTCGGGGCGGGCAGCGCCGTCGGGATCCAGTCCCGGAGCGGGTAGCGCGGCACCGGGTTTCCGTGCCGGGGCCGGCAGCGCCGTCCGGGTCCGGTCCCGGGGCAAGCAGCGAGGTACCGGCGGCCGGTCCCGCCGCGGGCTTGGAGGCACGGGGGTCGGTCCTGGGGCGGGCTGGGAGGCACCGGGGGCGGTCCCGGGGAGGGCTGGGAGGCACCGGGGGCAGTCCCTGGGCGGGCAGCGCCATCGGGATCCGGTCCCGGGGCGGGCTGCTCGGCACCGGGTTTCCGTGCCGGGGCCGGCAGCGCCGTCCGGGTCCGGTCCCGGGGCGGGCAGCCAGGTACCGGTGGCCGGTCCCGCGGCGGTCTGGGAGATACCGGGGCTCGGTCTTGGGGCGGGCTGGGAGGCACCGGGAGCGGTCCCGGGGAGGGCTGGGAGGCACGGGGGTCGGTCGTGGGGCGGGCTGGGAGGCACCGGGGGCGGTCCCGGGGAGGGCTGGGAGGCACCGGGGGCGGTCCCGGAGCAGGCAGCGCCGCCCAGGTTCGGACCCTGCAGCGCGGCACCGGAGGCCGGTCCCGGGGCGGGCAGCGAGGCACCGGGGTTCCGTGCCGGGGCCGGCAGAGCCGTCCGGGTCCGGTCCCGGGGCGGGCAGTGAGATACCGGTGGCCGGTCCCGCGGCGGTCTGGGAGATACCGGGGGTCGGTCTTGGGGCGGGCTGGGAGGCACCGGGGGCGGTCCTGGGGCGTGCTGGGAGGCACCGGCGGCGGTCCCGGGGAGGGCTGGGAGGCACCGGGGGCGGTCCCGGAGCAGGCAGCGCCGCCCAGGTTCGGACCCTGCAGCGCGGCACCGGAGGCCGGTCCCGGGGCGGGCAGCGCGGCACCGGGGTTCCGTGCCGGGGCCGGCAGCGCCGTCCGGGTCCGGTCCCGGGGCGGGCAGCGAGGTACCGGCGGCCGGTCCCGCCGCGGGCTGGGAGGCACGGAGGTCGGTGCTGGGGCGTGCTGGGAGGCACCGGGGGCGCTCCCGGGGAGGGCTGGGAGGTACCGGGGGCGGTCCCGGGGAGGGCTGGGAGGCACCGGGGGCGGTCCCGGGGAGGGCTGGGAGGCACCGGAGGCCGGTCCCGGGGCGGGCAGCGCAGCACCGGGGTTCCGTGCCGGCGCCGGCAGCGCCGTCCGGGTCCGGTCCCGGGGCGGGCAGCGAGGTACCGGCGGCCGGTGCCTTCGCGGGCTGGGAGGCACGGGGGTCGGTCCTGGGGAGGGCTGGGAGGCACCGGGGGCGGTCCCGGGGAGGGCTGGGAGGCAACGGGGGCGGTCCCGGGGAGGGCTGGGAGGCACCGGGGGCGGTCCCGGGGAGGGCTGGGAGGCACCGGAGGCCGGTCCCGGGGCGGGCAGCGCAGCACCGGGGTTCCGTGCCGGCGCCGGCAGCGCCGTCCGGGTCCGGTCCCGGGGCGGGCAGCGAGGTACCGGCGGCCGGTCCCGCCGCGGGCTGGGAGGCACGGGGGTCGGTCCTGAGGCGGGCTGGGAGGCACCGGGGGCGGTCCCGGGGAGGGCTGGGAGGCACCGGGGGCGGTCCCGGGGCGGGCTGGGAGGTACCGGGTTTCCGTGCCGGTGCTGGCAGCGCCGTCCGGGTCCGGTCCCGGGGCGGGCAGTGAGATACCGGTGGCCGGTCCCGCGGCGGTCTGGGAGATAGCGGGGGTCGGTCTTGGGGCGGGCTGGGAGGCACCGGGGGCGGTCCCGGAGCGGGCAGCGCCGCCCAGGTTCGGACCCTGCAGCGCGGCACCGGAGGCCGGTCCCGGGGCGGGCAGTGCAGCACCGGGGTTCCGTGCCGGCGCCGGCAGCGCCGTCCGGGTCCGGTCCCGGGGCGGGCAGCGAGGTACCGGCGGCCGGTCCCACCGCGGGCTGGGAGATACCGGGGGTCGGTCCCGGGGAGGTCTGGGAGGCACCGGGAGCCGTCCCGGGGAGGGCTGGGAGGCACCGGGGGCGGTCCCGGGGAGGGCTGGGAGGCACCGGGGGCGGTCCCGGGGAGGGCTGGGAGGCACCGGGGGCGGTCCCGGGGAGGGCTGGGAGGCATCGGGGGCGGTCCCGGGGAGGGCTGGGAGGCACCGGGGGCGGTCCCTGAGCGGGCAGCGCCGTCGGCATCCGGTCCCGGGGCGGAGAGCGAGACACTGGGGTTCCGTGCCGGGGCCGGCAGCGCCGTCCGGGTCCGGTCCCGGGGCGGGCAGTGAGATACCGGTGGCCGGTCCCGCGGCGGTCTGGGAGATAGCGGGGGTCGGTCTTGGGGCGGGCTGGGAGGCACCGGGGGCGGTCCCGGGGAGGGCTGGGAGGCACCGGGGGCGGTCCCGGAGCGGGCAGCGCCGCCCAGGTTCGGACCCTGCAGCGCGGCACCGGAGGCCGGTCCCGGGGCGGGCAGCGCCGTCGGGATCCGGTCCCGGAGCGGGCAGCGCGGCACCGGGTTTCCGTGCCGGGGCCGGCAGCGCCGTCCGGGTCCGGTCCCGGGGCGGGCAGCGAGGTACCGGCGACCGGTCCCGCGGCGGGCTGGGAGGCACGGGGGTCGGTCCTAGGGCGGGCTGGGAGGCACCGGGGGCGGTCCCGGGGCGGGCTGGGAGGCACCGGGGGCGGTCCCGGGGAGGGCTGGGAGGCACCGGGGGTGGTCCCTGGGAGGGCTGGGAGGCCCCGGGGGCGGTCCCGGGGCGGGCAGCGCCGTCGGGATCCTGTCCCGGAGCGGGCAGCGCGGCACCGGGTTTCCGTGCGGGGCCGGCAGCGCCGTCCGGGTCCGGTCCCGGGGCGGGCAGCGAGGTACCGGCTGCCGGTCCCGCCGCGGGCTGGGAGGCACGGGGGTCGGTCCTGGGGCGTGCTGGGAGGCACCGGGGGCGGTCCCGGGGCGGGCTGGGAGGCACCGGGGGCGGTCCCGGGGAGGGCTGGGAGGCACCAGGGGCGGTCCCGCTGCGGGCAGCGCCGCCGAGGTTCGGACCCTGCAGCGCGGCACCGGGGGCCGGTCCCGGGGAGTGCTGGGAGGCACCGGGGGCGGTCCCGGGGCGTGCAGCGCCGTCCGGGTCCGGTCCCGGGGCGACCAGCGAGGTACCGGCGGCCGGTCCCGCCGCGGGCTGGGAGGCACTGGGGTCGGTCCCGGGGAGGGCTGGGTGGCACCGGGGGCGGTCCCGGGGAGGGCTGGGTGGCACCGGGGGCGGTCCCGGGGAGGTCTGGGAGGCACCGGGAGCCGTCCCGGGTGTTATAGACTATCTTGCCAAAATGATGCAAGTTAGGACAAATTAGATTTCAATTATTTATTTTAGCAAGCGGCAATAAGCAAAACAGCGCTGGGCGGCCGGGGAGTCCCTGCTCCACCAACGGCGCGCACTCACTTCCCGAGGGTCCGTCTTTTTTATATCCTCCGCCTTCCGTTATCGGGTCTCTCTGAGAGGTGTATCCTGCGTCTGCGCACTTTGCAGCTAGGGGGTCGCTCCATCCGGGTCTTCCTCACGTCACCAGCTTCTCGTATTTCCTACTTTCCTGAGAGTGGCTCACAAAGTCTTTGTTTATATCTTACAGAATATAGACACTACCCCCCTTTTTTTTTCTTCTTCTCCCCTTTGTCTTTCTCCCCTTTGTCCTTCTTCCCTTTCTCCCTCTTTTCAGTCTTTTGCCTAGTAGAAGTCCTTGCTTCAGCATTTCAACTTAGATAAGCACTTACAGTCAGTTAGTCGTTACACAGTGTAATAGTTAAGATTAAGCTTAGGCCAACATAGTTTATGGAATAACATGTCACGAGCTCCCAGTATCTTCAATGGAATTTGATGAACAAACAGTTTACTGTCTATCACAATCCCCCCTTTTTCTTTTTATCATTTTGTTCATCAAATCGTTGCAATTCTTGTTGACTTAACAGGAGAGTTTTTTTCAATTTAAAGTCATCATCTAATTGATTGTTTTTGGCTTTAATGAGTATTGGACGGGTGACAGATATCAGATATGTTACCCGTTGCATCATTCTCCAAGTTATGACATATAATATTATTGACAAAGTCAAACTGATTAAGATTAATATCAAGAGAACCACAATGGGGTGACACAACTTGTTCAAGATGCCTGTAGCAGTAGGTGACCATCCAAAAAGGGTGTCCCACCAGTTATGTTCTGCATTCTTTTTTGCTCTTTCCAAGACTCGGTGTATTTCTTCCACATTGTGATGAACAGTTATTAGAGTTTTCTGTCCGTTTTCTCTAACTTTCTCTAAAATTCTAACTAAGTCTTTGTGTTGAAGTAACTGCTTAACCAAAGTGAGATTCATTCCAATGGGTGTAGGTTGTAGATTATGTATTAATGTATAATTGGATTGCAGGAGTTGGTAAGACGTGACCGGGGCTAAATAGGAAAAGTCACATCCGATTACCTTTGTGAAGTTGCAAACACAGAGATTTGAATAATTTTTTGTCTCTATTATGATCTTGTCTACGGTTAAGAATTCACAAACCGTCCTCAAACATACACAACCTTCGCCAATATATATAAGTACTGTTTTAGGATTTTCATTGGGATGGACCTCAAAGTGACAAATATTTTGTTCGGTATCTAAACAAATATCTTGTGCCTCAATTGCATTGCCTTCACAAATGAATCCTTGTTGTTCCCGTACAATGCAGGACTCTAGATTGACAGTTTGCCATTTTTCGTTTACCTTTCGGGCCCATACTCTATGCTCAGAAGGATAGAGTATGGTTCCGTTGTGATTCAGCCCTAATGCAATGATAGGATAAATTTGGTATATGGTGGCATTGTAAATAGTGAGTATAAAGGTAGTAGCTGTGTTTGTGATGGGGTCATAGGTAAAGTTTACCAGGTTCCACCAGGATTGGAGTTTCTTTTCAAAATTAGTAGCACTGTCCCAAATTATTCTCCGAATTTCAGTAGGAAGAATACCTTCTTCACCTTCTCTTATAATTGAGGCAGCTATCGACTGCATCCATATTTGAGCCTGGATGCAGCTGAGAGCTAAAGAGAGGTTATTTTGAAGCACACTGAGTGCATCTGTAATCAATTCATGATCCTTTATATTTACCTTTTCCCCTTTTGGTAATATATTCGACAACAGCCACTGGTTAGCCCCCAAAGCCAATAAGGAAGATCGCAAAGGCCTTTGTATATTAGTTAAATCACTAATTGAGGTAGCCAATTTGTTCATTATCACCTCCGAATCAATACTATTTAAAACTCCCAATCCTGTTCCCAAAGCACCGGTTAAGTCTCTCTGCGTTCTTTTTGTGTGAGGAGTTTGTTTTTGCAGCCAGGTTGTCCATCCCTCGTAAGAAGTCTTTAGGAAAGGTGAACATGCTGGCTGAATATTTGAAACATTATTTTGCATTAACAATTCAACTTGTTTGAGAGACCACGCCGGGTTAAACAGCATTTGTTGTTTACCTGTATTTCTAATTGCATATGGTCCAATTTTAAAAATTCTTGGGCTAAGCACGACTGTTGGTTGTGTTGGAACAGTATGAGTAGTCTGAGTAGTCTCTTTGGGAGCGTGGGTTGTGGTTGTTGTAGTTTCCTCCTGTATATTCAATGGAAATCGGAAAGATATAGCTTGATCTCCTGACCTGGTCCCTCCCAAACAAACTATGGACACCGGTTGGGTTGCAGTAAATGCATACCAACAGGCTTCCGACTCACAACGGGTTTGAGCTATTTTAGATTCCGTTTTGTCTCTGATAACGATTTGAGTAAAAGGGGGCTGACGGACGGTTTGAATTAAAGGGTGCCGACTTATTATCACATTTACATTGAATACTCTGCAGCCTATCTGTATCTCATCTCCTTTTTTAGCTGTCCAGGTATGGGATGAATTCTCCCATTTATATGTTTGGAGTGTTAGGTTATTGCTTAGTATGGCAGTTGCTAACTCTGTCCCATACAAATCTGCATCCATACTTCCTGTATGTCCATAATAAGCATCTGTCCAAGGCCATATAATTTGATTAGTTAGGGTATGTTCAAAAGGTTGGTGGGATTGGTTAGTCGTTCTAGCCCATCCTGGTAGTGTATTCATTGTAGCTAATACACCTAGCCAGACTATCCAATAGCTCCAATAGAAGGCTGACGGGATTCTATAGATTTGCATATTTTTTCTTAGTCTCTTTTGTATCGGGGTGTCTGACACTCTCGTCTGGCCCTTCTCCCTCAGAGGTCCTTTTTTCTTCAGAGTAGGGCAGTAAGGTTTTCCCCACTTTGATACGTCTCTGCCTCCTCTGCCTACTCTGTTGCTTAGAGCAGCAGGGTGTTCCATCTTCTCGGCAGCAGCCGTATTCTTCAGGGGTACGTTTGCCTCTACTCCGGGACACATAGGTCTCCCAGTTTTTATCTTTGACCTCGGGTTCACGACAGGGGACCCAGGGGATGTGCTTTCTACAGATCACCCTTAGGATCTGAGAGTGCTATTGAGTAGGCCAATTAGAGTGAGTGCACTCTCTTTCAGGATTTATCCCTTTAGTAAATATTTTCTACCAAGTTTTAGAATCTCCAGTTTTAGGGCCTGATTAGTTAATCTCCGTTCTCGTTAATAACACTGATTACAACTAGACCGAAGATTTATTCCATGTGCATTATGAATCCCCCAGCCTTCTTTACATACATTACACTTTACACTTTATGCATATAAAAGGAAAACAAATATAAGTTTCAATTGGACAAAAATATCAGGGTCTCACTCATCGAGTCCTTCGTAGGTTCTTATCTCACAATGTGTAGAGAGTTCTTTCAGGTTTTCCGAAGGGTGACTCGTAGATCCCCAGGAGGGCTGGTCACTTTCCAGGCCGGATCCTGTATAGGTCCCTTTACTCGGCTTGCGTGTGTCCACCCCTTCTCAGCAGTCCGAACAGCAGTTTCTGTAGTGATAAGAGCAACATAGGGTCCTTCCCAACGGGGGGTCAAAGAAGATTCTTTCCATGATTTGATTAGTACTTTATCTCCTGGTTGGATTTGATGCATGGCCACATCCAATGGAGGCCTTTGTACTACCATCCCCCGAGCCTGTAGTTGTTTTCTCCTTGCCATTAGCTGTATCAGGTAGGACTTTATCTTTAATTCTTCAAGTTGGGGGTGATCCAGTGGCATTTCTAAATCATAAGGCATCCCATATAGCATTTCAAAGGGAGAAATGCCTACATCAGTTCGGGGCTGAGTTCTGATATTTAACAAGGCTAAAGGGAGACACTTTACCCATGACATTTTAGTTTCTAACATTAGTTTGGTAAGTTGTTTTTTTATTTCTCCGTTCATACGTTCAACTTTCCCTGAGCTCTGCGGGTGCCACGGAGTATGGTATTGCCACTGTGTACCCAGGGCAGCCAAAGTCTCTTTGGCTACTCTGGATACAAAGTGTGGCCCTCTATCTGAGTCTATTGCTTCTATTGCTCCATACCGAGGTATAATTTCTTCAAGTAATATCCTTGTTACTGTGTGAGCTGTGGCTCGGGCTGTGGGAAAGGCTTCTACGAATTGAGTTAAATGATCTATAATTACTAATAGGTATTTATACCTCCCCACCTTTGGTAATTCAGTAAAGTCTATTTGTATTCTTGCAAAAGGTCTATGAGCCAATTCTCGCCCCCCATATACTCGTTTTCTTATTTGATGTTTATTTACTTTTTGACAAACGAGACATTCTCCTATCACTCGTTTGGCTATATCATATATCCCAATGCACATGTATTTAGTTGCAAATTGATCCACTAATGCCTGAGTTCCCCAATGAGTGTTTTTATGGAATTGCTGCATTATCTTGGTAGCTATGGGTTTTGGGAGAACTTCTCGGCCGTCCGGGAGTTCCCATTTTCCATTAGCTTTCTGTTTAATCCCCATTTGATTTAATTTTGCTTGTTCTTGAACAGTAAAACTTAAAAGTTCATAGGATTTTCCATGGAAAAAGCACCACTTAAACCCTGGTCTTTCACATACACATTCTATACCGTCTACTCCGTATTCTTTCCAGCAACCATAACAGGGGAGGTAATTATCTCCACAATTAACACACCGCTTTCTGTCCTCTATCGGATCATCCAAGTCCAGTGCTGATAGCGCTGCTCTCTTTGCCTCTTGATCAGCAAGGTTATTCCCCTGTACTAAAGGATTTAGCCCCCTCTGGTGTCCTTTTACGTGTACTACCGCAATTTCGCTGGGCCCTCGTATAGCTTGCAAAATTTGTGATATTAACTCCTGATGTACTAGGTCCTTCCCCCGAGAATTGATTAAACCTCTTTCTTCCCATATTTTCCCAAAGGTATGTACTATTCCGAAGGCATATCTAGAATCGGTGTATATAGTTCCCACTTTTCCATTTAGTAATTGTAAAGCCTTTAATACTGCATATAATTCACATGCCTGTGCTGACCAGCTGGGACTCAAGGGTCCTGATTCTATCACCTTAAAAGTTTTTCCATCAATTATGGCATACCCTGATTTTCTTTTCCCTTCTACCACTCGAGAGGATCCATCTACAAATAATTTTTCTCCTTTCCCTAATTCCTCCTCTTCCAAATCTGGTCTTATCTTAGTCTGCTCCTCGATGTTACGGAGGCAATCATGAAAAAGATCTTGACTAGGTTCTCCATACAAAAATTGGGCTGGATTTTGTAACGATGTTGTTTCAAGGGTCAGGTGGGGGGACGTAATGAGGATTGCCTCATATTTTACTAGTCTAGCATCGGTTATCCATTTTTCTGCTTTTTGCTGTAACACACCTCTAATATTATGGGGTGATAGTACCCTTAATTCACTACCAAAAGTTATTTTATGCGCTTCCTCAACTAACAAAGCAGCTGCCACCACAACTTGTAGGCACGTAGGCCATCCCCGACTTACGGGGTCCAGTAATTTTGAGATATATGCTACTGGTTTCTTTTTTCCTGCCCATTCCTGGGCTAATACTCCAAATGCAGTTCCTTCCTCTGTGTTGACAAATAAGAAAAATGGTCTTTTTAGGTCGGGCAAGCTCAGAACAGGAGCATTTACTAATTCAGTTTTTAGTTCTTTTAACCGTTGATCATCTTCCTGAGTCCATTTTAATAATCCATTTTTAGTTATTTTGGTGTATAAAAACTTTACCTTTCCACTATACCCTTCGATCCACTGCTTACAATATCCAAATAGCCCTAATAGCTGCCGGACTTGTTTTTTAGTTTTTGGACTTGGTAGGGAAAGTATCCCTTTCACCCTTTCTGGATCCAATTTCTTAGTTCCTTGACTTAATCGATGCCCTAGGTATTTAACTTCCTTTTCAACAAATTGCAATTTGGATTTTGACACTTTCAGTCCCTTTAAGCTCAGGAAATTTAACAACTTGATGCTTTCTTCCCGAACCCTTTCCTCATCCTCCCCTGCTATTAAAAGATCATCTACATACTGGACTAGGGTAAGGGTATCTCCTATCTGGTAATCCTGCAAAATTTGTTCTAAAGCTTGCCCAAACAGGTTTGGGGATTCAGTGAAACCTTGGGGTAGGACTGTCCACCGGAGTTGAGTTTTCCTGTGGGTGTCTGGGTCCTCCCACTCAAAAGCAAAATAGTTTCTACACTCCTCTTTTAAGGGACATGCCCAGAAAGCGTCCTTCAAGTCTATTACACTGTACCACCGGTCGTTCGGGCCTAATTGACTTAAGAGAGTGTGTGGGTTAGCTACTACAGGGAATCTAGTTACAGTCCTTTTGTTAATTTCCCTTAGGTCATGGACTAATCTATACCCACCATCTGCCTTCTTGACAGGTAAAATGGGAGTATTAAAAGGGGACATGCAGGGTTCCAATAATCCCTGCTTTATTAATCTCTGAATTTCTGGTTTTAATCCTTGCCTTCCCTCCAGAGGTATGGGATATTGCTTAATCCTCACCGGTACTTCAGGATCCCGGATGGTTACCATAAAAGGTTCAACATTCAATTTTCCCACCGTATCCGGAGTGTACCACACTTCAGGGTTGATTTTAGTCTCATCTTCAACCCGTAGGGGGCATAGTTTGATTTCAAGTTTGTGTTCTGTTACTTCCAAACTAATTCCTAATTCAATCATTAGATCTCTCCCCAGTAGGTTATAATCTGCCTCAGGTACTAACAATAAGGATCCCACCCCCACTTTAGAATCTGTTTCAAGGAGTACATCTTTAATTACCGGTACTCCGAATGGTTCTCCTTTCGCCCCAACTACTTGTACTTTTTCTGATGAAATCTTACATCCTTGGGGCAATGATTGAACAGTAGATCTCTCCGCTCCTGAATCTACTAAAAATTCTACCTCCTGTTGCTGAGGACCTACTTTTAACTTTATCAAGGGCTCAGTTCGTTCTCGGGTCCCCAGCAAATAGAGCCCCTGACACCCCTAATCTTCTTTAAACATTCTCTCATCCATCATTCTCCTTCTGCAGCTCTTCTTTGTGTGACCTTTTCTTCCGCAATAAAAGCAGACAATACTCCCTTTTTCTCTCTCTCTCTCCGGTTCCTTTGATCTATAGCCTGTTCTTTGACCTTCTTGTTTTCTCCCAGCACTGTTCACTCTCTGTCCTTCCCTTATCGCAGCTACCATCATTCTGGTATGTTTCTTTTGAGTCTCGTCCTCCCTTCGGACATAGACTTTCTGTGCTTCTCTCAGTAATTCATCCAACCCCCGATCCTGCCAATCTTCTATTTTTTCTAGCTTCTTTCTAATATCTATCCATGCTTTTGCCACAAATTGTGTCTTTAACAATGCCTGTCCCACTGGGGTATTAGGGTCTAGTCCTGAGTAAAGCTGAAGATTTTTCCTCAGTCTCTCTAACCACTCAGTAGGAGTTTCATCCTTTTTCTGATGTTCACTAAAGGCTTTATTTATATTTTGTCCTCTAGGGACTGATTCTCTTATACCCTGGATTACAATCGTCCTCAGGTCTTGCATATGACCTCTATCGATTTCATTTTGATTATTCCAATTAGGTCGATTTAGAGGCCATTTTACATCTGCTGCCGGACCTTGCTGATGCTGTTGATCCCAAATTCTCATTCCTGCTCTCCTGATCATATCCCTTTCTTCAACAGTGAATAGTATAGCCATTATGGCTTGTATTTCATCCCAGGTATAGATGTTTGGTCCTAAAAACTGATCCACCCGCTCCGCCACACCTAAGGGATCCTCCAATAGATTCCCCATCTCTTTTTTAAATTCTCGGACGTCCCCTGAATTAAGAGGGACAGTCACATATCCCATGCCAGGCTGGGGTCCTCCCATCGCAACCTCCCTTAGGGGGTACAAGCCACTATCACCCCACCCCATTCTAGTTTGACTATGGGTTATTCGTCTCGGTTCTTTCGGGGATTCAGGTGGGGAGTCTGAATTCTCTGGGTCCTCCGGCGCAGTCGGAGGAGGTGAAGGCGCCGGAGGTGGGGGTGGAGGTATGTAAGGAGGAGGAGAGGTGGGAGGTTCGTCCTCATCACGTACCTTCTTTTTCTTAACTTTTTCTTTTAGAGGATATAGATTTATTCGGGTATCTGATGCTATCCATACCTGTGCATATTCACTCTCCTCTAAATTAAAGGGTTCCCTTGAGTTGACATAAATGTTTAGGGCTTGGCAGACCCATTCTTCAAAGGACCCAAAAACAGGCCAATAGAGATGATCGCCTCTGATTTGTTTCCCTCCCCAAACTTCCATACAATAATAAATCATTTTTGCTTTGTCCTTACCCCGCCTAGAGGGGTAATCTTCCCAAGGGTTTAACATCAAGCCTAAAGGGCTGTCTGGTGGTATTTGGGGGTACCTCACCTCGGGTCCCAAATCACCCATGGGATCAGAAGGCTTGCTCTTCTTCTGTCCCATCTTCCGGAGCGCCTTCACACACTCACACAATTCGCTTCCCCCTTTTCGTGACCCAGTCCCTCGCGGGATATGGGAACTGCACTACCGAGGGGTCCGCACTCGCTTCGCCCTGCTGGGCGTCTCACACACCACGCTCCGGGAAACCCAACCCCAACCGAACGGTAACCGGCCTATACTCACGCAACCCTGCGTCTTCGTCCGGGGCTTCGTGCACAAAGATTACGGGGTTACCGGTATTTTTTTTTGCTTGTTGCCGAGTTTTGGAGTTCGTCGGTAGAGGGCGTGATGTGATAGCACTCAGCCGGGGCCGCTGAACTCAGCGGGGCGCGCCTCCCCGTATGGGGCTTCCCACCAGATTGCCTCTATCCGAGTCACGGCACCAATTTTGTTATAGACTATCTTGCCAAAATGATGCAAGTTAGGACAAATTAGATTTCAATTATTTATTTTAGCAAGCGGCAATAAGCAAAACAGCGCTGGGCGGCCGGGGAGTCCCTGCTCCACCAACGGCGCGCACTCACTTCCCGAGGGTCCGTCTTTTTTATATCCTCCGCCTTCCGTTATCGGGTCTCTCTGAGAGGTGTATCCTGCGTCTGCGCACTTTGCAGCTAGGGGGTCGCTCCATCCGGGTCTTCCTCACGTCACCAGCTTCTCGTATTTCCTACTTTCCTGAGAGTGGCTCACAAAGTCTTTGTTTATATCTTACAGAATATAGACACTACCCCCTTTTTTTTTTCTTCTTCTCCCCTTTGTCTTTCTCCCCTTTGTCCTTCTTCCCTTTCTCCCTCTTTTCAGTCTTTTGCCTAGTAGAAGTCCTTGCTTCAGCATTTCAACTTAGATAAGCACTTGCAGTCAGTTAGTCGTTACACAGTGTAATAGTTAAGATTAAGCTTAGGCCAACATAGTTTATGGAATAACATGTCACGAGCTCCCAGTATCTTCAATGGAATTTGATGAACAAACAGTTTACTGTCTATCACACCGGGGAGGGCTGGGAGGCACCGGGGGCGGTCCCGGGGCGGGCTGGGAGGTACCGGGTTTCCGTGCCGGGGCCGGCAGCGCCGTCCGGATCCGGTCCCTGGGCGGGCAGCGAGGTACCGGCGGCCGGTCGCGCCTCGGGCTGGGAGATACCGGGGGTCGGTCCCGGGGAGGTCTGGGAGGCACCGGGAGCCGTCCCGGGGAGGGCTGGGAGGCACCGGGGGCGGTCCCGGGGAGGGCTGGGAGGCACCGGGGGCGGTCCCGGGGCGGGCAGCGCCGCCGAGGTTCGGACCCTGCAGCGCGGCACCGGGGGCCGGTCCCGGGGAGTGCTGGGAGGCACCGGGGTCGGTACCGGGGCGGGCTGGGAGGCACCGTGGGCGGTCCCGTGGCGGGCAGCGAGGTACCGGTGGCCGGTCCTGGGGCGGTCTGGGAGATACCGGGGGTCGTTCCTGGGGCGGGCTGGGAGGCACCGGGGGCGGTCCCGGGGAGGGCTGGGAGGCACCGGGGGCGGTCCCGGGGAGGGCTGGGAGGCACCGGAGGCTGGTCCCGGGGCGGGCAGCGCAGCACCGGGGTTCCGTGCCGGCGCCGGCAGCGCGGTCCGGGTCCGGTCCCGGGGCGGGCAGCGAGGTACCGGCGACCGGTCCCGCGGCGGGCTGGGAGGCACGGGGGTCGGTCCTAGGGCGGCTTGGGAGGCACCGGGGGCGGTCCCGGGGAGGGCTGGGAGATAGCGGGGGTCGGTCCTGGGGCGGGCTGGGAGGCACCGGGGGCGGTACCGGGGAGGGCTGTGAGGCACCGGGGACGGTCCCGGGGAGGGCTGTGAGGCACCGGGGGCGGTCCTGTGGAGGGCTGGGAGGCACCGGGGGCGGTCCCGGGGCGGGCAGCGCCGCCGACGTTCGGACCCTGCAGCGCGGCACCGGAGGCCGGTCCCGGGGCGGGCAGCGAGGCACCGGGGTTCCGTGCCGGGGCCGGCAGCGCCGTCCGGGTCCGGTCCCTGGGCGGGCAGCCAGGTACCGGTGGCCGGTCCCGCGGCGGTCTGGGAGATACCGGGGGTCGGTCTTGGGGCGGGCTGGGAGGCACCGGGAGCCGTCCCTGGGAGGGCTGGGAGTCACCGAGGGCGGTCCCGGGGAGGGCTGGGAGGCACCGGGGGCGGTCCCGGAGCGGGTAGTGCGGCACCGGGATTCCGTGCCGGGGCCGGCAGCGCCGTCCGGGTCCGGTCCCGGGGCGGGCAGCGAGGTACCGGCGACCGGTCCCGCGGCGGGCTGGGAGGCACGGGGGTCGGTCCTAGGGCGGCTTGGGAGGCACCGGGGGCGGTCCCGGGGAGGGCTGGGAGGTACCGGGGGCGGTCCCGGGGAGGGCTGGGAGGCACCGAGGGCGGTCCCGGGGCGACCAGCGAGGTACCGGTGGCCGGTCCCGCCGCGGGCTGGGAGGCACGGGGGTCGGTCCTGGGGCGTGCTGGGAGGCACCGGCGGCGGTCCCGGGGAGGGCTGGGAGGCACCGGGGGCGGTCCTGTGGAGGGCTGGGAGGCACCGGGGGCAGTCCCGGGGCGGGCAGTGAGGCACCGGGTTTCCGTGCCGGGGCCGGCAGCGCCGTCCGGGTCCGGTCCTGGGGCGGGCAGCGAGGTACCGGCGGCCGGTCCCGCCGCGGGCTGGGAGGCACGGGGGTCGGTCCTGGGGCGTGCTGGGAGGCACCGGGGGCGGTCCCGGGGAGGGCTGGGTGGCACCGGGGGCGGTCCCGGAGAGGGCTGGGAGGCACCGGGGGCGGTCCCGGGGCGGGCAGCGCCGCCGAGGTTCGGACCCTGCAGCGCGGCACCGGAGGCCGGTCCCGGGGCGGGCAGCGAGGTACCGGCGGCCGGTCCTGGGGCGGTGTGGGAAATCGCGGGGATAGGTCCCGGGGAGGGCTGGGAGGCACCGGGGGCGGTCCCTGGGCGTGCAGCGCCGTCGGGATCCGGTCCCGGAGCAGGCACCGCGGCACCGGGTTTCCGTGCCGGTGCTGGCAGCGCCGTCCGGGTCCGTTCCCGGGGCGGGCAGCGAGGTACTGGTGGCCGGTCCCGCGGCGGTCTGGGAGATACCGGGGGTCGGTCTTGGGGCGGGCTGAGAGGCACCGGGAGCCGTCCCGGGGAGGGCTGGGAGGCACCGGGGTCGGTACCAGGGCGGGCTGGGAGGCACCGGGGGTGGTCCCGGGGAGGGCTGGGAGGCCCCGGGGGTCCCTGGGCGGGCAGCGCCGTCGGGATCCGGTCCCGGAGCAGGCACCACGGCACCGGGGTTCCGTGCCGGGGCCGGCAGTGCCGTCCGGGTCCGGTCCCGGGGCGGACAGCGAGGTACCGGTGGCCGGTCCCGCGGCGGTCTGGGAGATAGCGGGGGTCGGTCCTGGGGCGGGCTGGGAGGCACCAGGGGCGGTCCCGGAGCGGGGAGGTAGAGGAGCACTTTTTTCTGTACTGATGAGTACATGCATCTTTAGAGAGCCCAGTGCTCTTCATTTTTCAGTGGGAAGCAACTCTCTGTATTTAAGTATGGATGTGTCTTTGCTGTCAGGTAGCTCTTCACATTAGCAGCAAAGTGAGCAATATTGCTGATGAACCCTGTTCTGTGGATTTCTGCCTTGTGGCTGAATACTTGATAGAATGTAAACACTGAGCTTTTTTCTATAGGTTGGGCATCTGATAATTTATCCTCTGGGGTTACTGGTGCTTAATAAGGACGGAATGCAAATAGTCTCGCCATCTGTGGGGATGCTAGTAGGTCTGCTCCTTTAAACAATTTACTCTCTTTCAGGATACTTGACAGAAATGAATGATTTTGGGGTTGTTCCCCTCTTCCAGTCTGTGCAAATAACCTCAAAGGAAGGAAGAGTTTTTTTGGAACAGCAGAGCTATAAAGCTGTTGGACTTCTAAAGATTTGGATTCAAACAGGTTTCTGCTGGACTTTATTCTTAAACAGATCACTGTTGAGTAGTCCAGAAATACACTTCAGTGCCTGGAATTCTAAAGCTGTTTAGTCCAATTAGAGTTACGGGGATTGTATTTTGTATAAGCGTACCTTCTTCCTGGTGTCTTTAATTCTGAAATGAATGCAAGAATGTAAGAAAACTGAGCATATGCTGGGAATTGGAACTAGAAAGGGATTGCAGTGCATTTTTTATGTTTAGTGAAAAGAATTAAGCATCTCCCTAGTGGTATGCTAGGTTATAATACAGTGTTGTGACTGTTGTGGGATGGAATATATCTGTTACCTCGATTTTTATCCGAGTTAGTTAACTAGAATTCTCCAGTGTGGAAGGCAGGAGGCAGCAGAATTCTTCAAGAGTTCACTTCAAAAGCACAGGCATATGTTCTATCTAGCTCTAGCAGTCTTTAAGGGCTTCAGAAAAAACGATCATGTATGTGTCCCCTGTAGTTTTGCCACTAAATTTATAAGCTGAAGTATTGTTCTTGTAACAACAGTTTTCAAAGTTGACACCTACTTCAACAGAGAGAGGTTTGGGTGGGTGTTTTATGTGTGTAAAGCTTAAACCTGAAAGTTTTGATTACATATGTATTTAACTATTTCAGGAACCGCTTTATGGAATCCCAGCTTTATATGACGTATGCTCTTGACAAAACATTAAAAAAACCCAACCCAAATCACACCTGTTTTTTAATCCATGTTTCTTCTCTTAAGCATACTGGTTTTGGTAGACAAGTCGCACTTCTTTGCAGTTCTCTGCTTAAAAAAACCAAACAACCAAAACTAAGAGTGGGAATGGAGTGTATGTGTATTAACCTCTATCTGTAGGGATTTGTTTTACCTTTCTTTTTTTTTTTTTTTTTTTTTTTTTTTAAGATTCAGCAGAAGGAAGTTTTCCTTCTCTTTCTAAAACCTAGGCTTTATTTCAACTGTGATACTACTACATGATACAGGCTGTAAGTTGCTCACTTAATTTCTTAAGTGAACAAGTGTTCTATGTTTACCTCTGTTTCTGAGAGTTGACCTAGGAAGCTGTAAGATATGGAATTCTGAATTAGCAAAATACCAATCATAAAAATTTCCAGACTGTCTAGATTCACCAGGTTAAGAATAATGTGTGAACTACAACCGGACTTCTGCAAATCATCCTGTTAAATCACCCTGCTTCTCTGCGGGGTCCCACCCCTCTATTTTTCCGTGGTGAGTTTTCCTCTGGCTCAGCGAGCTGAAATGCTCTCTACTGTGATAGGGCCTGAGGTGAGGGGGGTGTCAGGAACAAGTGTTAAGGTAAGAACAATCCTTTCAATAGGAATGTGCAGGTGCATTGAACTAGACATGATGTGTAGTCAGGATCTTTGTACTGGCATATTGCAACGACACTGTGTTACTGTCCAGTGGAGCTGTTACACAAGTAACTGGTGATGTCCTGCCAGCGATGTGTCTTAAAGTCTCTGTTCTCTTTTGCAGGTAGACCATCGAGAGAGCACTAACAGCAGAGCACCAGTTGGTTATAAGGGTATGTTTTATATTAAAGAATTGCAATTAAAGCAGGCAAAGAAGCTTTCTTAAGTTCAACAACTGACTTCTGGCCTATGTTAATAATAAAATGGCTACTTGACATTTTTATATGCCAGTGAATTGGATAGTGAGTAAGTTACCTGGCCAGAAAACACAAGGGTAAAATGGTTAGAAGTATACCTGAACAGGGGTTAAATGAGATGAGGCTATGGCAAGGAAAAGTAGTACTACTTATGCTATGGTCTCTAGTGGTATCCTGACCCTGTATGTAATCAGATAAACCTAATTCTGGCATTTAAAAACTACCTAAATACTAGGTTTGCTTTAAAATGTTGGAATGTCATGTACTTGTCGGTTTGATTCTCTATCTTCTGAAGACATTGAAGAGACTTGAATAATTCTAACAAAGCTGCATGTTTTTGATAGAATTTGTAAGTGGGAAAGGAAGTGGTAGATTAGGTGTCTGGCAAATATATAGGGTACGCATGTGACTTCCAGATATTTAAGAAAGGGGAGAAAAATTCCAAGGGATTTTTGTCTGGGGTAAGTGCTTTTTAGAAGGCTGCCGTAATACCAGTTTTCTCTTATTAATTTTTTGAATGAAGTTCATTTTACAAGGTCTATAATGACTTGTAATATTTTGTACTTGGCAGATTTGGAAGAACTCTTAAAAGGCTCAGAACAATCTAGCACAACTGCGAAAAATCACGTGACGTTTTCTCTTTGGGTTTCATTTTGTGAGATTTGCAATGAATGTTTTTATGATCTATTGATTCCTGTATCAAATGACAAGAAAAGAAAAACACTACGCCTTGCTCAAGACATCAAGGGATGTTCTTATGTAAAAGGTGATTAGAATACATTGCAAACTGCCAAACGTGTAATTTGAAAAGTCAGTCTTCCTGTAATAATGTTTCTTTCTAGGTTAGAAAACCCCTAACTGTATTCACTGTGGCACTAGAAATGTCTACCTTGAGCATGAAAGGCAACAACCTGCATACACAGAAGTATCTGTGCCTTTAATAGTGTTTTCTCTCTATTCTTAACTGTAACTCTTAAAAGCCTGCGTGCACTCCACTGCCTTGATATTTCTCTGAAATGGGAGAAATATTGAGAACAATTGACAAATTTTTTAGTGTTTTGGTTTTTTCCATTTTCCTAAAAGACTCCAAATTCTTACCTATAGTTATAATTGGCTCAACAGTTCTATTTTTTAGTATTTTCTGTAGAGATACACTTCAGAGAATATGTGAGAAAGTTCAGTCTGACTGCAAATTACATTTTACAGTACTCTAATCAAGCGTGTGGTGTAATTTGTTGTGGGTTGGGCAAGGCGGGGAGTTAGCAGAACTCTAACAGTTCAGTGTTTGTTTCTGGCCATGGGAAAAACAGCTTTCAAATCCTGTTTGATTTGTTATAGGTTCTTTGAACAATCAAGACCCCAATTCTAGATTAAAGGCTTTTTTGTAGGTATTTGGCCTGCTACTTTTATCTTTCATATGCCAAACTATAGATTCAGAAAGCTGAATCAGATGATAAACCCAACTCCTTCATTTCTTCAAAGACTAGAAGATGTGTGAAGTAGGAAATAGTCTGCTTTGAGCTATGCTTCAGCATAATCTCTTTTTATAACATTTGGAAGTATAAGGCTGTTCCTGATGTTACTGAGGAAAACCAGCTACTGATTTTCTTATTTTTCTTGGTCACAGCTGGTATTTTTGCTAGTACAATTTTGGTGACCTCTAGTTTAACAGAGGCCATAATGTTCATATTATAAGTTCCATTAGTAGCGTTGTAGGTATTTACTCGAGCCCATACCAAGATGACATACAGTCATCATACTGCAGACAGAATTCTTCACTGATTTTTTTTTTTTAACTTGATGGCCCTGAAAGATGTCTAGGTGATTTCCCCCCCTGCCCTCAAGATCATAGGCTAAACCAGAGAAGCTGTCCAGGTAGAATTCTGCCTTGATGAGTATGAACATAGGGCGTTCATGCTCATATTAGACCCTGTGCTTTGGCTTTTCAGAGCGCGGGCTAAGGTTGCTCACTTAATTTGGATGGAGCATATTTCTGTGTGCTAATAGGATGAAATGATGACATATATGTGCCCTTCCTTTCCCATGGAAGGAAGAATCTTGATTTTGTCGTCATATAATTTCTGTCTGAAGCATGCTTAGTAAAATGTTTTTATGTCTCAAGTAAACGTTCTTGGTGTGCGTATGTTATCCCTTAATCCCTTCTTTCTTTTTGATAATATTTACAAGATTACCATGTTTGTTCTTCCTAAAGATCTGCAGTGGGTTCAGATTTCTGATTCTAAAGAAGCTTTTAGACTTCTAAAACTGGGGTTGAAACACCAGAGTATCACGAGCAAGAAACTAAATACTTGCTCCAGCAGAAGGTGAGAAACTTTTTGAATAACATTGGGCATAGGATGGTGTCTGGGAGGAGGGGGGAGCTAAAATATGGATTGTGGCTTTTAGGAGGGGAAGAGGCTTTAACAGGGTCTAGATATCTAGGTTTGACATCCTTTAGCACTATGTGACCCAGTGCTTTTAGTCAAAAGGATTCAATCCTTCAGTAAGATGAACATGTTCAAAAGCTAACAGTTTTATCAAATACTCTCCTTCAAGCAAAAGCACTTAGCTTTATTCCATCTAAATGTCTGAGGAAAAAGCAAAATAAAGGCTACGTAAGCATCTCTTCAAAAGTTTGTATCTGATAGAGTATATGCTTAGAGAAGTTGACAGATTCAACAGTTTTGAACAGATGTTGTGGAGGTTAAAAATATTTTGAATGTATTTGTCTACTTTATCACTTCTCTGCTGATTTAAACTTTTCCTTTTAGCCACAGCATATTCACAGTTAAGATACTGAAAACTGAAGATTCGGGAGCACCGCGAGTGACCTGAGTCAATGAGTAAGTTCAGAGCAGAGACCCTCTCTTCTTTGTGATGAAATTGTCAGTTATCATCTGTGTTGGTGTGCTGGTACTGGGAACTGTCAGTTATGGTCTGTGTTGGTGTGCTGGTACTGGGAACTGTCAGTTATGGTCTGTGTTGGTGTGCTGGTACTGCACTATACACCCAGTGCTTCCTGATAGAAACTCATGCGTGTGTGGTGGTTTCCCCACTTCCTACCATCACACAGTTCTTGGCCCTCTACCTCCAGCCATCAGGCTGCAGGGCTGTTCTGTGCCTTGTCCCCTCTGTGCAGCACAAGGTTCTGTTAGCCTGCTGTACACCTGAACTCCTCTGAGTCCTCAGAAGGAAGAGATGGCGGGAGGGAGGGGGAATAGGAGGTGTGTTGGGAAAAGGTTTGTCAGGAAGTAACGTAAAATTTGATTGAGAAAACAACATTGAAGAGGATGGAAGTGTTTGTGCAGATGAAGATCAAGAAATTCTTCCTCTAAAAAAAGTGATCATTTTTAAAAGTGAAGAATTTGTGCATGTTCTAAGGTAATAAAGGGAATTCTCCTTATCTGTCTTCAGACTGTCACTGTGTGATCTTGCTGGTTCAGAAAGATATGCCAAGACCCACAGTGAAGGTCATAGATAGAAAGAGAGTGGAAATATAAACACCTCTCTTCTGATGCTGGGCAAGTGTGTTAACACACTCAAGAATTGTCAACAGTCAAAGTAAGTTCTTCTACGAATTGCAAACTGGTTGTGGCTTTTAGGTACTGCCTCCAATGTTTAAAAGCTATTGTTTAAAATATGCAATGCTAACACTAAGATTTTGGCAGAAACAATGTATAGAATTGTCGATCTACCAAAGTTATCTTAAACTTGCCTTGTTTTGCTCTTTAAATCATCAGGTCTAATCTCCTTTAAGCATGCTATCATATATTTTAGCAATTTAACTTTACTCCTCTGAGCTTGGTTTATCAAAGAAACAAACTTTGGAATAAGTTTAAAATCCCCTTTTCACTAGTGTCATAGTAAGAGTCAAATTTTTAGCCTTTTATTACTCCTTATGAACTAACTCAGCTGTCTACATACTTCTAGTGTAACATTTTTTCATCAGCAGAATATTGCTGTGCTATCATAACTGTGCACCATTTGACAAAAATTGTCTGGCTTTAATAAATACTGACGTAACTTTTAACACTCTCCTCCTGATCCAGCTAACTATATGCAGACAAAAGAAAGCCTTCCTACTATTTATGCCCTAGCTTGGGGATCTAAATAGGAGTGAAATAATACAAGAAGTTAGTTGTCTAAAAACCAGTACGATACCTAGTCACAGCTGGATATAACTGTCTAGGAACTGCTTTCTCCACATGTTCTCATTTGCAGATCTATTTCTGTCCCAGAAGTTAAATGAACTCAGTCTGCTGATTGATGTGCTTTGCCAAATTCACTTACCCTGTCACACTGTTCCTGACAGCCTGTTCAAAGTCTGTAACACCTTAAGCTGAAAGAGCTTTGCTAGTGTGTGTTCCTGATTATGTTTTGTGATGTTACAGTCTGTCTTATTTTCCTGTTCTTTCCAGATAGGAAGGATGCATTAAAACTAGCAGCTGCCTAGAGGGCTGTTAATGTATTCAGAATGTCTTTTTCTGATCCTAATAACTTGGGATTTTAACAATGTAGAAGAAATGTTCTGAAGCATGATCTCTTAAAGTGTTAATACCTACCCCTTGCAAGTTGAATAGGAAGCAGTAAATTTCTTAAAATTATTTTGGACTGTCAGTCCTGCAGCAAAGCTATTTATGAGCTGTCTATGTACTCTTGTAGGAGTGTCACTGTCTTCCTGAGTTCTGTAGCACTGTTCATATAACTGAATAGCTGTTATGTGTCCAAAATGCAGCCAACTTATTTGGTGGCAAGTGTGCGTTCAGTCATGTTTTAGGAATTCTCATAAAATTTCCTATAAGCATCAAAACCTACATCCCCAGCTGTTAAATTCAAGTGCCAAACTGCTGGGAGATTAGGAAGAAAGTTCTGAAAAGTATCTCCATGTGTTTGGTGTATGCTCATTTTCTTGCCTAGGCACTTGCTATTGTCTGTTCTCAGAGGCTGGATACTGAGTGAGAGAGATCTCTGATGATGTTGGATACTGCATGCCTAGAACTAGACATGTTCTCTTCGTTAATGGTGAAAGGAAGAGAGAGGTTGGGGTATGGTTTGGTGTAGCAGGAGGCTGTGTGACCTGCCCAAGGCTAAAGGTCGAACACTCCCTTGGTTTAGGTGCTCCCCCGATTGTATTGCTGTAGCCTGCCTGAGATGATGGCTAAAGCCACAGTCCCAACAGCACACAGTCTCTCTACAAACAGCTGCATCTAGTCCAAAACAATTTTAAATGATTTAATGACTACTGCTTTAATAAATATTTTTAAGTCTTCATGCTGGATAGCTCTTACACTGGCTGGACATTATTAAGCATCTGGTCATCTGTTCTTTTGTCTTTAAAGGTTGCAGCAGCACATACCCTTTCGGGGAAGGAAGTTAACTCATTTCCTTCAAGGATTCTTCAGTGGAAAGAGGAAGGTATACATGATGGTAAACATAAGCCAGTGTGCTTCAGCATATGATAACACACTCAATGTGTTAAAGGTCTTGGCCACTGCACAAAAAGTAAGTGTGTTGCAGTTTATCTTGATCTGATTTCTGATACTTCTGATTCGCCTTTAAAGAGCAGGTTCCCTCACTTCTAAGAATACGAATTTAGTTACTGGATTTTTCTGTCTCGTGTTGCAATCGTATTTTCTGATTGCTCCTAGTCAGGCTTTATTTCCTTGTAAAGCTTTTAAAAAGGCTTTGTTGGGACATACATTTCTTTTTTTGTGGGAGTGGGAACATGTCCTATTAAAAATCCATAATTCCCATAAAATATCCAGCCTGACAAGACACTTGTTATATTTGGAAGAAATTCCCTGAGATCTGGGTGAATTTTTCTTCTGCAGTCATAACATGCTCTCACCTAGGAGCAAGTCTAGCTGCCCCATATACTACTGCTATCTTAATTTGGAATATTGCTCACCTGAGGTATATAGGTTGAGCACCAAAGAGGATTTGAAAGTCATCTTTATGTCCTTAGGAGCTTCAGTGGGAAGGTGGAGGTTAAGCAGAATGAGTAGGAGTAAGTGCAGTGATATAACCCTGGCAGAGTTGGAAGACAAAAGTATTGGGGATCAGTGCTGCAGCCTTAATGGAAGCCATGGAAAACTTCTGTTGACAGTTAGATATGTTCAAAGGACAAGAGATCCAGGCCTTTAGAATGTGGGCTCATCTAAGCAGGTCAAGTACAACACTGAAAGGAGCAGACTGTAAGGGTGATAGAACTGCTCAAGAAACAGAATTTGTGGGATGGCATTCGTGTAATGCAACTAGAAACTCAAAGTATAGGAAATACAGAAATCTGTTGGTGCGTGAGGTGGCAGCCCTCTTGTAGGTTGTCAAGCTAGTGAAACTTGGTGTTCCTGCAATCCAAAGAAGGGTTAGACTCTAAAGTGCCTCCTTTGTACTCTAGCTGGAAACTGGTCTGAGCAGTGACTCTGAGCAGAGGATAGACTGGGGGAGTACTGTGCTCAGGAGACCTATAGGGAAGTGCAACAGGTGTATTTTGGAAGTGCCAGTAGAGGATTAAAAAATACTGAAGACTTTATTCTTTGTTTTCTGAGTAGGTTTTAGTGGACACATCTGTTCTTGTCCAAGATCAGTTGTTTGGCCAGAAATCAGCAACATCATCACTACTCAGTCACACTAAAATGCCAATCTCAAGGAAAAGAGTTACTGCCCCATGGGACAGGAGCTTAGAAGATGTGATCGAAGATGACAATGACAGGGAGGAACAGCATATGTCAAGAGAAGAAGCAGTGCAGAAATCTGTAGAAAATACAGTTCTTATTGGGAAAAAAAGAGGGTATGGTATGTGCCAGGGCTATGTTAAGAATTAGCGTAGCATGGAGTCTTGAAGCAAGGTATTCTGGTTTTCCCAATCTCTCACCTTTTTTTTTTTTTTTTTTTTTTTTTTTTCTGATCACCCTTATTCTATCTAAATCCAGCATTAAGAACTAAAAGTGGGATTACTCATCCTGTGGTGCCTGTTGTGGGAAAACCGTATAATGTGTCTGAATATAGACTAGGCAGTAAGAATTGCAGATTTGGCTTTCTCTCCTCCTCCTGTCAATGCACAGCAAATATTACCTGCTTTTAGCAATAAAAGACTGTTCCTCTGTATTCTATGCACAAGAAAACGCTGAAAACTGTTCCTTAAGCAAATTTAGTCACTTCTAGGGAAGATGAGGAGGGAACAGAGGGCTAGAAACTGTTTTATGGAGGTTTCATTAATATTGCCCCAAAAATGAGCATCTGGAAAACAAGATCCAGTTTCTGTGGAGCTTAAGCCTGTTTAAGACAACTTCAACAATTCTTGTAATAAAATGGATGTTCTTTACAAATGTCTGCTCTGTGCAAACTTAAAAATTGCTGTGTTAGTACCAAAGAGATATTTTGATCTACTCATAAATCTTCCTGTTTATGAATAAGCTAATAAAAGAACTGGAAGAGCTTTTTTCAGGTGCAAGAGTAAAGTGGTGTTGTAGTGTTTGAGGAATGAGAAAAATCTCACTTCTGGGAAGCCATTTCTTTATGAAAAACTTAATAACAATGGTAATTCTAGATGCTGCTGAGTCTCATAGAAGAGTTGAACAAACTTCTTGCTGAAAAGAAGAATAAGTTACTGCTGTAATTACAAATTCATGAAGAGGTGACACAGGAATTTGCCCGATATTTTGCTGAGCAGGAAATATATTTCAAGTAAGTTAGCTTTAAGTGGTTTTTAAAGTTAATGATTTAAAAAAAATGAAATTAAATTCACTTATTTCTTAAATCTGTCTCTTGGCTATAAGAGACCACACTCTTCTGCTAGACTTACTGCCTCTGTTAATAGATCAGTTTCTGTTTGGACTATGAGTTCAGGAAAAATACTGTGTAGGAAAGGCTTTGATTCTGGGGGGGATGGAGGGGGGGTGTGTGTAATCTGTCAGCAGTGTTCCTGCAGAGCTTTCCCTAACAGAAGAGCTTTGATAGGATGTCTGTAGAAAGAGTGACACTTGCACATTCTTTGGTTACTGCAGTCTTAGTGGTACTTCAAATGGGTATTCTGGCTCAAGAAGCTTAGAAACAATGCTTGTAGTTAGGTGTCAGCCATAATCTGTGTATATATATGTCTCCCCCTCGTTCTTCGGGAGTGTGTGTGCAGGAAATAGACTTCTGTTTTGGTGTAGGAACACCATTTTGTGTATTGTTCTATTGTGCCAAAATAAAGAAAAAACCATCTTTGTTTATAAGCAGCTGTACTAATAACTTCTTAGCAGCTCATGCTAGCTAGCTTTTATCTGACTTATTTTTCCTACTATAGTGAGTGCCTTTCTTACGAATGAGAATGGCTTGAAGAAGATGCTGACACACGCCTGGAAATCTTCAAGGAACTTGTAGATGGTTATCGTGAAGACATGGATGAAGAAAATAAACTAAAGGATCAGCCTTGCAGTGAACAAGCTGGACCTCTGGTGTTTTTATCCCCCTGATAACATCCCTTTCACTAACTACCTGTTATGGTGATGGTACGTCTCAAGAATTAGAAGAATGGTTTCAAGGAATTGCATGCTGTGTAACTGTATCCTCAGCAAGATATATTTATCATGTTAAATAGGAGTAGTTGCTGTGCCTCGGATATGCATTTAGGAATCTTTGGGGTTTTCTGCATTTCTGCAACACAAAGTGAAAATTACTGTGTACAAAGAAGCTGGGGGAAAAGCTGCAATTGTGCTATAAACTGTTGCATTAAGTGCATATTTAAGGTATTTGCAGCTGAATTCTTAGGCCCCATATATGGGCTGTACTGGAGTGGTCCCAGAGACTTTTTTCCTCTTTAGGTTATTGTAGCTACAACTGAAGCAATGACAATTGTATATACACTTAAGCATAACTAAACCCTTAAGTTGAGGCTGGTTCTTGTGAGTTTGGAACCCTTTGTTTTTAAAAAACAAGGAGGAAAGATATAAAGTCAATGTTTTAAGTACAACTTAATTTGATAAGTTACCACAAACTTATTTGACCTCACAAACTTTTACTGATATTTGAAAATTTCGGATGTATTCATTTTAAAACTGTTTGCTTGCTGTGTTCATTCAGTGTTCTCATTGGGTAAAAATGCTAGCTTTTATATTAAATTTGGAGGGGATGCTTTTGTGGTGATATAAAAGGGAATGTGATGATGGGCCATTAAGTGCTTTAAAAATAAAGTATCTGTTCCTTGATGCTGGAGACTTCTGTGTGAAGGTAGACAGAAACTGGCAATCCAATTGCCTATGAACCCACAAGATGGCTTTGAAGTCAGAATTAACTGTACTTAGATGTTTGAGGACATAATGGTCTTCCAAATTTTCAGTAGAAATAGTGGATATTGTGTAATTATTTCTATTTCTAAAAGGATATAAATTATCTTTCAGAATGAAGAATATGGCATAGGGCCAGGCACCTACATTGATCTTGAGGGCATTACTGATTCTCTGCAGAATGATGTCACTGATATCAAAAAGCAGGCAGAAGAAACACAGACACGTGGTGTCTCTAGAGGACCCACAGGAAGCTATAGGTTGGCTTGCAAAACAGCTGGGCAAAACTACCACTGAACTAACTCAGACCAAAGGAAAGCTGACAAAGAAAACCAATGAACTAATCAAAATTGAAGAAGAGTTGACACAGAAAACCAAAGGTGAGCTCTGTGTGTGTGTGATGTGAAAGAAAAAAGAAATGACTACTGTAAAATAGTAGTTGAGCATTGTAAAATCCAGTTGAGCAGGATTTTGGAACCAAATCATATGTATAGAGGTGATAATAATTGTTTTGTGTATGTTCAGGTTGAACAATTGCACAGGCCTTGATTATTTCATTTTTAAGACAAAACTTAAAACTGTCAGTTGAAGACTTCTGAATTGTGGGGTAACACGTCAACATTATTTATTCGTGATTTCATGGTTATATTATGATCCCAGCACTTTGCATTTTGCTGATGCAGTGTTTTCAGGTATTCTGTGGAACACTGATAGGTAAAAGTAGCAATACCTCATAGTATGATTTCAGCAGAAGTCTCTTGACATGATCTATATTTTATATGGGTTGCAGGGACCAATTCTATTCAAAAAACCCTAAACTTTTGAAATGTGTCCTGCAAGTAGAAGCCAACACAAAAATAAATGAGTCTATTCAAAAGCTACTAAAGGACCAGGAGATCTGGAAAAATGGATTACTGAGTAAAATATGTAATGGCTGGTTATTTGATGCAGGGTTCTTTTCCTGTTACAGACTTTGAAATGCAGATGATTAAATCGGATGAGTCTGCTGAGCAGCTTAAAGAACCAACTGAGGTAACTTTCTCAAAAAAAACTTGTGCAGAATTACTTGCTTTAATACAAAATTTCAGTAGCTTAAAATGCTGTTGTAGTACGTTTCTAGCTTTTTTAATATCAAGTTTAGCTTAACTGATCTTGCTTCTAAATGCATCGTATAGTTCAAGAATTTAACATTGACTGAACTACTTTGATTTCTAAGAAAATGAATACACAGAATAAAAGGATTCAAGAACTAATAGATATTGTGGAGCAAAAAGATGATGTTACCATGAGACTGCAAGATTTGATATCCCGTTTAGAAAAAACCATGAAAGACTATGTAAGTCTGAGACATCTTAATTTTCTGTTTACAAAAAAAATCTAAATCTGTGCTTATAATGGACTTGACTATTTTGGAAAATTGAAATTTTCTGTAAGTAATGGCTTCTTTCTTGAAATGGCAGCAGGTGAAGTTGGCATTGAAACTGAAGTTACAGCAGAATGTGTGTGGAGGTGTGTGTGGAAAATAGGACTTTTGGAAGCAGTGATCTGGAGTTATTATTGGAGGACTGTCAATGAGACTATGAAGAGCCACTCTAAAGAGAAAAAAAACCCCAACACTCAAACTGGGAGGACTTTAGCAGTGGGAGGAGAGGGATTATGTCACTGTCTTTTTATTTTTGCCTGAATGGAAGAGGAAGGAAAGGAGGTTTTGCTGCAGCAAAAGGTCAGATTTAATTGAAGTTAGAAGTTAATGTGAGAAGGACAGTGATTGTGTAAATTGCCAACAAAAATCAGTGTGTTCCACCTACTACCACCATGCACACGAACTTTTTAAGGCAGAGCAATAATATGAACGTGTTGAGTAGAGTTTGAACTAAGAGTGGATGGCCAGGGTATCTCTGCTTTTGATGCGATCAATAAAACTTGCAGCTGGCTAGTCTGCTGCTAGCTGCTGAATGCCAAAAGACTGGCTTGGCTACATGTATACAGGTTAGAAAAAAATCAAAACATGCAGTTAGGTGGTTTTTTGAGCCTGATGCCCAGTAACCTGAAACGTAGTTCTGAGAACATTTTAAATTAAACTTAGGCAGCACTCTGATCCCTTTTTCTCTTCCACTGTGAACTTAAGGCTTTGACCATACTTAATCTTCTGTTCCCTCTCTGCCTCCGAGCACCTTAGCTTTTCAGTAGCAGGAATGCTCAGGGTGATGGCAGTTGTGATGACTGCTTCCTATCACTGCTCCTTCCAAGAGAAAGGCTCCAGCTCTGTCCAGTGTTTCTATGAGACTCTGTGGCATGAAACTTAAAACGTGACCACAAACCTCAAGTCTGTTCTACAGATTATTTTTTTTTAATGAATTACTTAGATGAGTGATTGGTCCTTGGCAACCAGCATGGCTTGCCACTTGTGTCATCTTGTGAGTAAAGAAACTTCATTCTTAGTCAAATATATAGTCTAAAGTATATATGACAGAACTGACTAGGCTTTCAAATTGCATCAGATCTGTCATGATAAAAATGATCTGTGGCTTTGCTGAAGGAGGTTAAAACTCCCAGCTCTACCAACCATGACAAGAAAGTGGTGAACTTGTAGAGCTGACCATTGTCCCTTTGAGCAAATCATGAATTTCCTCAGCTCTTTCGACACTGGATACTTCAGGTGGTAAACTCGTTTTGCATTTTGTAGTTTCCTAGTCTCTTGCTCTACTTTCTGTACAGTGCAAAACATTGTGCTTATTACTGTCTGAAGGTGTACCTGCTTTTTGCTTGAGTAACTGATCTGTAACTGACTTGTTCTTCTGACAACCCCTATACAGGTTACCCAGATAGATTTGTAAAAATATTTGCATCTAAAGGATTACTAAGGCTTTTAAGTGCTCACTTGGTAAAACTTCAAAGTAATTGATCTTATTTTAACACAGGACAACACTGTAACTACCATAAAAAGAAAACTCGCAGAAAAAAACTCTAAGGAAGTGATTGAAAGCAGCCAATTCAAGGATTGTGAGGAGACTGTATTGGAAGTGGGAAGAAAACGTTGCTCTGAAAGTAAGCCTATTGTGGAAAAAGAGCCACCTGCAGAGAAAGGTAAAATTTCTACCATCACTCACAGGGGGCCTTCCAAAAAAACTTGATTACTATTCCAGAACAGAAGCGAAAAATTGTGAAGTGTAAACGTTATGTTGTGAGGAGAAAATCTACTATGTTAAACTGTAAATCAAAGTAACTATTATGTAAATATCACTTTTGCAGAAGGTCCTATACTGCTCACTCCTAAATGCTTAAAATAAACATTAGTTTTTAGACTCTCCTTTCTGCTGCTTTTTCTCATCTGTTAATGTACTTGCAGACTCAGCTGTAGTTCTTAATTTCTTAACAATTGTTTTTGGACTAAACTTGCTGTTGCTGGACTTCTGGGAGAGTAGCATCCCCTGCTCAAGTTTTTTTAAAATTGCCTACACAAGCATCAACGGTGTCAGTGAGTTACTGATTGTTCAGTCATACAGCACGGACTGTGAAACTTGATGTTTCATGCTGTATGCGTGCTGTGAACACACCAGCTTTGCTCAAGGTGACAGTGCTGGCAAAGGAGAAAAGCTTTTCACTTGAATGGAAGTAAAATTATTTTAAGTCCACAGATACATATTTTGTGCAGCTCTCACGTTTGCACTTCCAATCTTTTTTGCTTTCCTTGCTTTATCTGTGAGCTTACCAGTCTTTTTAGAATGAGGTGAATAAACCAGCTACAGTTGAAGACCTTCAAGCATGAAGGTGAAACTTAAAAGGACACCACTACTTACGTTATCCATTTCATTAAAGTCTATTAATTGGTGAGATTGAGCTTTATGGGACTGACTTGTGCAAAATGGTATTTGTAAGATCTTCAGGACAGAGCTGGGCTCCAGTTTCTCGTAGAACTATGGAAAGCATATGCCAAAGGAGAATGAAAGATCTTCCCTTTGTATCCCTCACTTTCTTGCCTTCTTCCTGCAGAATAGGTGCAAGTAAGAAGATCTTCCAGGCAATTGTTTGGGTGAGGATAGGATAGAAAAAGAGAATAAGGTTAAAAATGGGGATCAGAAAATATCTATCTCCATAAAGAGGGATAAAATATGTTACAAGGAGACTTGTCAAGTTCACATGATCACAGAAAACTGAGGATACAGATGGTGAATAAACTGAATGCTGGACTGTCATTCATCACTGCAGTGAAAGAACAAGGGAATGCTCAATCTAGAAGATCAGTTTAAGTTTATGGAACACAGCACTTCATGCCATGGGTAGTGAACTTCTAGTATTTGTTGCCCTAGGAGGTGAGAGAGACAGATAATTCTCAGATTCCAGGAGTGGTTAGACAAGCTAACGGCCAACAGGTTCATACATAGATACTGACAGGGTTAAGCAGGGATTTACTGTCTCATGTTCCTCCAACATTCCCAGGTGTTCTATGTCAGAAAAGGTTTGTGGAAAGTGGCTGGCCCTGCCAACAGCAGCAAAAGGAGGCAAAATATTAGGCTAGGTCAACTGATGGTGTGTCATCCAGTAGGGCACTTCTGATGTCTGTGCAGCTTGTTCAAAAACGTGTCATTTGAAGTCTGTCTTAAGAAAAGCTTCTGTCTGTACCAGATGCATTTCTGATTTGTCTCTACCTTTTTTGGCTGGGATGAATACTGGATCCTAGCATGACCATTTGATAGTGCCAGCTATATAAATGTTACAGGAAGGGGGTGAGAACTGAAGCTGATGTAGACTCTTTGATATATTATATAGTAGTAGGTTTCTTATCTCATGACTGAAACTTTTTTAAACAAGCAAAAAACAGAGAAGTGATAGCTCTTCTCAAACAAGAAGTTAGTTAACAGTGCCAATTAATGACAGCACTGAGATTTTCTTTTTATTGGGAAGAGCAGGCTCTTCAGTCATGTTAAATATGTTTGATATGTGGCTGTTGAGAATATAAGGCATCTAATTTCAAAACTGAGTTACTAGATGCTCTGTAATGATGAAACTTATATATACTTACATTTAACCGTTCTTGTTAAACATACTTGGTACAATAGAAAAATGAGCACAGGTACATTGTGATGGCTTTGTTGTAGAGTTTAGACATGCTAGTGGCCTATGACCAAAGCTTATTTTGTGAGAAGATAGGTTATCTTGTCTTGAGGTTCAGGTTTTTGTAGTCTTCTCTAGGACTTGCCTCCCATGTTTTGTGATGGGATTTTTTCCTTTCTTAGTACTTCCTACATAAGAAGCTTCTGCACTGAATATCATGCATCTTCTTGCACTAGTATTTATCCTGCTTTGCTACATGATTGTGGTTGTCAGTACAAAGCATCTCGATCACCTCTAAATCCTCTTATGAATGATCATACTCTTCTCACTATAGCTGTTGGGCAAAACTCTGCTACTTTTTGTATCTTGGCACCTTAGATCGCAAAATATGTCTTAAGACATCTCAGCACCTCTCCGTTTTAGTGAAGTATGTTAAATTCATGTCCAGTGTGAGGAGTTTGTAGTATTTTGTCTGATATGTTTTCTTGAGACCACACAACTAGGCTTTCAGAGAAAACCATCTCCCAATTCCAATTTTTTCATCTTGTAGTATTTAGATGCATGGCTTTACAAGCCAAAGTAAAGCTGCTGTTTCCTCTGACCTAGCAGGAACACTTGATACATCTAATTAGAACAGAAAAGAAAGGGTACAGAAAAGCAGGAGGAAAAAAGTGTCCTGTAGAATTTGATCCCTCTAAAAATAATCAAAACCCAAAACCTGAATTGAGATGGAAACCACTATTGCTAATGATTCGGTATGACTTTTTGTTAGTGACTCTATAAAACTTGTTGGATCTGTTCAGAGGATGTTTCCATGCAGTACACATGTACCCGTGTGCTTAATGCTCCCAAAGCGAGATGACTGCCAAACTCCACCTTACTGTAGTTGCAGTACTCACAGAAATCTATAGTATCACTTTGGAGTACATAGCTGTGATGACCTAAACCTTTAGTGATAGTCAGGCTTGATTTTAATACTAAAACATACATGCATGTTACTAAATGGACACAGTTGGATTCTAAAACAGTGTAAAATATAGCTGGAGTCAATTTTGATGGTGGTGAAATGCATATGATTTTACTTCAGGGAAAAAACAGTCTTAAGCTAATAAAATGTTTATGGAAATTTGGGATCGTGATATGGAGTGTTGTAGATCTTTCTGGGAGAACCTTACATGCAACACATTAGGTGTGGGCGTAAGTTCTCCTGAAAAAACTGAAAAAAGAGAAGAAAGTCCCAAACACTAAGCAAAAAACTTGTGCTGGATTTTTAGCTTAATTTTTAAAGTAAGGGCATATTGAGTATGAATGAAAATTCTCAGGAAAGTGTACAATACCATTGCTTTTCTAAGTGTAAAATGGGTGATTGGCTGTATTAAAAGGATTGTTGAACCAGTGGAAGTGGAAACTAGACATAACTGTGACCATTATCTGGCTCATAGATATTACTACATATTAGTAAAACTAGCTAGATTTTTCTATAGTGGTGCAGAGTAGAAGGCTGGAACAGAGCCATGGCAGAATGTTCTTTAAGGCTCCTGAACACCTCTTGCTGCAAACCACGTCTATAAGCCTAAGAGGCACCTACTGCATTTTAAACTGTTCAGAGGGGCTTTACTTCAAGACTTCAAAAAGCCATGTGATATAAGGGTGTGGCTTTCAGATGGTGACCATTTTCCACATAGTAATTGCTATTTGGCAGTGCTAGTGACTTGTACTACTGATTTTAATCATCCTGAACTGTTGTTTTGGGTTGGGTTTTTTTTGTTTTTTGGTTTTTTTTTTTTTAGGAGGTATGAAGGAGAGTTGGGAAGATGACTCTCTGGATCAAAAGAGAACTGAGTATGTGAAAGCAAATAATACTGAGAACTATGCAGAAATACTAGCACTGAAGGAAAGAACTGAAACCTTGGAAGGTCAGCTAGCTGCACTTGAAGAACAATGCAGAATAGAAAAAAACAAAAAAGAAGAGTTCAGTGGGCAAATAGAAAACTTGAACCTCAAGCTCTCTGCTTCTGAAGAAAGGGCTTCTGGCTTAGGTGAAGAACTTCAGCAGTGTTGAGCTGACTATCAGGAGATTGTTTCTGAATTGGACAAACAGCAAACTATCAATATGGAACAAGAAGAAAAGATTATTCAGCTAAATAATGAAGTAGAAGGTGCTAAACAAAATATAATTTATAAAGTGCCACTAATTAAAACAAAGCAGTCCAAAGTACATGAGTTCTATAAATGTCAGTTAGAGTCTTACACTAGGGATATTGATTCAGTTGATCTAAAGGATTCCTTAGACTCTCAGAAAGATGAACTGGAGAGAGCTCAAATGAGTCCTGTGTGCATGGAGTCCCAAACTGCTTCTACAGCAGCTCTGGGACAGGAGAGCTCCTTTCATTGCAGTGTTGAAAGCATTTGGGAAGAATGCAAAAACATTATTAAGGCTTCTTCACAAAAAAGTCAGCAGATTCAAGAACTACTTCGACAAGGTGAAGACTTAAGGGACTTGATGATGCTGAGAATTGCAATAAACAACTAAAAATAAAGTTAAATGAGACTGCAAATCGAGATCATCAGTCCACAAAGGAAAAAGATCTTATGAGTCAGTTACAAGAGCACATCCAGAAGAAAACCCAGGATTTTGAAAAACAGGCTGCAGAAGATCACAGAGTAATTGCAGAGTTTGAAGAGGAAGTTACCAGCTCCAAGGGAAAAATAAGAGAGCTTGAATGCTTCTTGGAGGCTTTTAGAGCTAAAGATGACAGCATAGCAAAGTTAGAAGAAGTACTTAAAGAAAAAGAATCTATTATTTTAAATCTGGAAAGTAATACAGTAGCTCTGCAAGAGGAATGTGCCAATTCAGACAAAAAACCGAAAGAATTAAATGATCAGGAAGCAAATCTAAAGGAGGAAGTTGTGCAGTTGATGAACAGCTTGCAGAACATGAAACACACTCTTTAAGAAAAAGAGGAAAATGAGGGTGAGCAAATACAATCTATAGAATTGTAAGTAAATAATGAGATAATTCCTAGCCCTTTGAGAATAGACTCAAGTTAAAACTACCCTCTGTGAACATCAATTTATTTTGACATAACACATCTTCATGTTTGTCAACTTTATTAACCAAACTGCTTAAGAACTTTTAATGCACTACTTGATTTCTATATTTACATATTTTGCTAGCTATGTTTTCCTCACCTGTTTCTGTATTCTTTCAGAAATATAGATCTAAATCATGCAGAACTATTGTAGGGGGAAACAGGAAATGATGAATTATTTGGGGATTTCTAACAGTATTATGTTACATACCCTTTTTGGAGGAAATGACATAGTTTAATGTTATATGCTGTAACTCGTATAAAAGCAGGCAATGTTTTCTTTAGAAAGGACTGAATGGTAAAAAGGAAAAGAAGAAAGGAAAAAAAAGCCAGTAATTAAACAGTAAACAGCCGGTTTTGGTAATAGCTATTCTAGGTGAACACAGTATACTATAAGAACTTGAAGGAATAATGGGTGTAGGAGAGTAGAACTTCCCCAGCCCCCTCTAGTTTTTAAATCTTTAAGAAATAAGAGATTAAATGTATCTGAGAGATTATATTTGCTATGTGGCAAGGAAATTGCAATCATGTAAAAATAGCTTTAAGATGCTGTGTAGCCCTTCTGACTAGGGTTTCTTTAGTTCTGATATCTGTGGGCACGTGCATGTACTCTAAAATACAATTTAGCATGAAGGTCTGGGGAACTTTGAAAGGTTTTCCTTTTGTGAGACCTTATTTTGCATTGTTAATTATAGAATTTAAGAAATCTTCTATTAGGTAATTGCGAAGTAAAAATCCAAGGTAACTTACTGTAAGCTTTTTAAAATAAATATGACCATTTAAAAATAAACCCATTAAACTTCTTAATGACTTTATAGCACTTAATAACAACAGGACTTGTTACAATATTGTTGTTTTTTCTACTTTCTTTTGATTTTTATTTATTTTGATCCTTACAAGGTCTGGGATGTAAATATCAAGTTTATACTTAATTGATATTAACCTTGTCCCTTTTGTTACTGTGTAAGGACACCTAGTGGTAGAAATGGTTAGTCTACTGTGCTTAGAAAAAAGAATTTTAAAAAATTGCACTGTTCAAGAGTGAATCTGAGCGGTTTGTTACTTCAGGATCATATAATATGTAGCTGAAATCCAAAATTGTAATGCTTGTCATTTAGCTGATAGATCTGGGATTCTATCCATGAATAAAACCAGCCATCGAAGAGCCTGAGTTAACGTGTAAAAGGTGTTTCTTTGAGATGTGTAACACTAATGTTATTTATGTCTCTTAATTTCTAACACAAGGCTACGTAAAGATCTTTCTGAGAGCTCTGCCCTTGTACAGAGCTTGAAAAAGGATTTGCAGAGGAAAGAGGAAGAATATGCAGATTTGAAAGAGAAACTTTCTGATGCCAAGAAACAAATTCAGCAAGTACAAAACCAGGTTTGTAACCCTAGGGCAAATGTTTCTTCTGCAAGTTTGTTTGGGGTTCTGTTAGTAAAACCTGTTTTCACAAGTCTCAAGCTACAGCTGTTAAAAGTGATTCATAACAAGGCTGTGTTCAGCCATCCATTTAGAGTAAGAGTGAATCTAAAGTTACATTGCCATTGAGCTGTGAGCTAAAGATAAGGTGTCAAAACATGGATTAGTACTGATATTGAAGGGGGGAAGTAAATTTTATTAATACACTTGAAAAAGGCTTGTCAAAAGTAGGTTAACCTGGTTATGGAGGAGGACTTTGTAATCTTCATAACAACAGTAGCCTCCTGTTGTTATTTGTGCTGACTGCAAAGCCTCAGAATTCAGACTTTTGGAAAATGCTCATCTCTGGGAGGAAAAGATGGATTAATTGGAAAAGGAAAGCACAAAATTCTAGAGACTTTTTAAAATCTGAGATGTTTTCTGTTATTTTGGGGAAAATAAATGAAAAAATGGAATAACTTTTACTAATGTTGATTGTTAGTATTTAGTTATTAAGCAGTAGAATTTCTTAGAACCTCATGGGATATCACAAGAACTTAGAATCCAGAAGACTATTGCAAGAGTTTGGGCTTGAAAGTGGAGCCTTAAAAGAGTATTAATGTCTTCCCCAGCAGCGTAACATTTCAGGACTTTTTCCCTACTCAACATGCAGTGTATAATCCTTTGGGAAGTAGCAAGGAGTGGATGGGATCGCATGTCAGGAAACACTTTTTTTTTAAAGGACAACTGAATTTGTAGTTCGATTAGGCTATTTCCTGGTGGTTTGGTTTTGGTGGTGTGGTTTGTTGTTTTTCGTTTTTTTCCTGCCAAACTTAATACTCTGTTCTATGGTGAAAATTGTTCCCTAGGCAGGATGTACAGCATAGTGCACTTCTAGCCCCTGAAATTTAGCAAAGATGCTTGCGAAAATTTGATTCTTGATGAAAGTATTTTTTTACTTAGATAACCTGCAGAGATTGTAAAAGGCTTATAGCTAAATGTTAGCTTTGCTTGCTGTCTTTATGCATTGTTACAGGTGTGTAGAATGCAATCTGAGGAGAATTCCCTGAGGAACAAAGTTAATGAACTTCAGAAAATTAAAAACCAGTTTAGTAAAGAATTAGAGATCAAACAGTGCACAATCCTGCAATTTAAAAAGGTATTCTATTTTTTTAAATTTTACTTGCTTTTAATTTTTTTAAGTAATCCAGTAATGAGGCAAATTTTCCAACCAACAGGAGAAAGCCTACAGAAATAGGGGTAAAAACAAGAGTATCCAGATGAAATTAGTCTTAATGGATGAATGAAAGATGTTTAAAGAACTTCTCACTGCAGGACCTTGGCAAATTGTTTTAAATCGAGTAATCTGCCTAGTAAATACATACTTAATACCTGCAGATACCCTGATTCTGATCAGTGACGCTTAGATATGTTAGTAGGAATGTCTTCTAAACACTTTTTTAGTCAGCTTGAATGCTCCTTTCACTACATGAAAAACTTACTTATTCTCGACTGTTTGTCTTTAAATACTTCATTTAATACTTACTGAGGCTCAGAATGAAAAGCTACTAATATGTAGCAGTATATTTGTTTCTTTCAATATGTTTTTGACACGTTTTCTTTAATTCGCTTTCAATGTGATATTTAGAAGCAGCCGAATAATGAGAAGCTGGAAGAAATCTCCAAACAGTATGAGAAAGTGTGTAAAGGTCAGAAAAAGCCCTTACTGCGCCATTTTTTGGGTGTGGAATGGCAACATAATGAGTTGTGATGTTATCTAATTTGGAGAGTCTTGCATATTTATATTTTAAAATACTGAGAAAATCCAGCCTGGGCATTAAAATGTTACAGTCAGGAACTAATTTTTATTGAATCATTATTAGCAGGAATATTTGAAAGCAAAGAAACAGCCTCAGAATAAGAAGCATAAGCCCCAAAGAAAGACTGGATTTGCTATATCAGTGTTAACTTACTCGATATTGGTATTTATTTGCCACTTTAGTTGGCCATGTTAACAACATCAAACACTGAAACATGAACTAGCACAACAACAGTTTCTGCAGGTTTGATAAACACTCAGCAGTTGAACAATAGTTAGTTTTTCATATAATACAACCCGTAGCCTGACGTTAACACTGAAATGCTCACCTAAATCGAGTGGATGAGAATCACTTCAGAATTCTGGATTTGGAAAGTTCTGTGGAGATACTCTATTTCTTTCTAATAGAGCTTTAGATCTCAGGAAATGGGGGAAATTGCTTGTGGTGAAGGCACTTTGGGAGAGAATGGTGGGAACTAGGATGGGGGCTCATCTGTAAATTTATTTTCAGATCTGTGTGCGTTGAGGTTTGAGCTCAGCCGGCAGCCAGTCGCCACGTGGCAGCCGTTCACCTCCCCCCTCCCCTCCCCAGTGAAATAGGGGAGGGACAAAAAGAAGAAAATTCGTAGGTTGAATAAAAAGAAAGAATTTACTAAACATAACAAGAAAACAACAGTAACAGTAGTGAGTCCAAAAAGCGGGTAAAATGCGGCCGTGGCTTACCGAGCGCAGCGACCGCCCCCCGCCCCCAGCAGCACCCAACCTCACCCAAAACCTGAAAACGGCAGCAAGGAGGCAAAATTGTTTTGGATGTATTGTGATAGCTGCTTTAAATCTCTGTTTTGATTTGTTGAGTGTTATTTAGGCATTAATTTTATATACTACATAACAAACTTCTAACAGTTAAAGGCTTCTGTTGTCCCTTTGTGGTCATAGCTGATAAATCCAAGTAACTTCAGTAGAAGGATGTGAATGTGGTCAAATATGCATTTAAAACTGTGTGTTATATAACCTCATTTTGTGTACTGACTAGAACTGGAAGCATGGAAGCAGAAATATAGAGAGCTGAATAACCAGAGCAATAGTGACTGGCGGCAAAAGATGAGCAACACCGTGGAAAAAAGCATAGATGAAAATGAGGAATTAATAAAGCTGCAAAAAGAACTGAAGGTAAAACATGGTGATGTAATTCATACTTAGGTTTAAAACCATAACTTTCATTTAGGAGTCTAAATTTTTTTTGTGTCACTATCTTCAAGAGCTAGGGCATGATGTGGCAAGTTCTTACACTGGTGAAGGAAACCTCCTCTAAAAACTGCAGTGCGTCAGTGCAGCAAAGTCTGGATGGAGTGTCTTTGTAATACACAGCATCACTGATGCCCCACAGTGGAGTGCACCCTTCACTGTGGTGTGCTGCCATGGACGGTGCTTCTCTAGCTGGGCTCCTCTTACAGCTGTCCTGAACAGATGTCAGGAGCTGGATTGTTTCAAACCTTTTTCCCATCAGTTGCTTGGGCAAATAAATTGGACACTTTAAAGATCTTGTGCTTGCTGTGTGATCTGTAAGCCCTTCCCGTTAGGCTGAGGGTTTACCTCTTAATTCTCCTTAGATTAGAAAGTAGCCTTTTTTCCCAGGCGGCTTTTCAGGTGCCTTCTGTCTTGTGTGGGAGAATGTCTGACAAGAGGTTTGATTGTGGTAGAGAAGGAGGCAAAGTTGCTGTGGATTGAAGTGACATTCCTGGTTACACACTATCTCTGTTTCCCATTCAAATTGTGCTGCATTTTTTGCTTTTCAGTCTTGAAGTAGGTTTCCTAACATGACCTGCAAGGCAGTATAAAAGATTGGGAATTTGTAAGTAAAAAGGGTCTTTTTGCCATTACCTTTGGTGTAACTTTAATAGTGTTTGTGACTTACCCAGAGCATTTTTAGAGGAAAAATAGTCTGTTCCCTGAAGACATGCCAGTCTGAATAATAAATTCTGAAAACTGCTAAACAATTGTTTTAAATGGAAAAAACAAACGAGAATGTAATACTTGCACTTGGGAATATGCTGGAGTAAAACTGTGCTAGTATTTCTGATATCTTTTTGAAACTAATGTGTTTAACGGTAATTTGGATTTTAAGACTTGTTTTTGTGCCGCTTAATCTCTGCCTATGGCTTTATTTCTGGTTCCACTAAAATAGGAGAATGAGGCAAAGTATCGAACTGATAGAAAGAACTGGCCGGAGGAGAAAATGAGACTCATAAGTCAAGTGAAAGAAGCTGAGAGCCATTGCAACAGAGAAATGAGAAAATTTGTGGAAAACGTTGGTAGAGCAACAAGCAGAAATTGTAAGTGACTGGAGGTCTCAGCAGAGTCCTCTAGCGTAAGTCTTTAGTACAGAGCAGATCTCGTGTCAAGTGTTAACAGTGTGGGCGCTTGAGGGGAGCTGGCCTTTGTCAAAGTCCCCTCACTTTATCACATGGCAAAGCCTACATGAGATCTTCTCCGTGTGAAAAGGGAAGAACAGGAGTGTCACAACATGAAAAAGCATAATACCTAATGGAAGTGCAAGTGCCTGTTCCTTTCTGTCCTATCACCACCACCACCTTGCTGTGAATTCTTCAAACTTCATCTTGTGTGTAAACCACCAATAAGTAACCTATGCTTAAATGAATTGCTACTTAATGAAGCTGAGAAAACATACCTTGAAAAACAAGATTTCTTGCTTGGCTTTTCTGAAAAAAAGGGGGGGGGGGGGGGGGGGGAGGAAAAAGCCTATGAGGCTTTAGCAGGAAGAGAAGAAGCAGGCAGTAGTTGACAAAAAAAGCTTCTTTCCAGTAAAAATACTTGGTCAAAATGCTAGTGGTTTTGCTCCCATATCGCTTTCAAAGTAGAGTGACTGATAGTTGATAACAAGGCGGATACCTTGCCTGGTCACTGGACTGTATCAAGGTTGTAATTTCCTGAGCATATGAAATTATTATACGAATCTGTACAATCTAAAGCTATACTTGCATCTAGAAGTAGTTAGCAATGACCTTCTGGACCTGCAATCAGTACAGGAGGATGTTAGGAGCTTAGGACTACTTTCACTTTGTCTGTGACTTTGCTTGCCTGAGACTTTCCAGTAATAAAATCAAAAAGTGGGCAAGCAGGAGTGGTGGTTCTTGACAAAAATTCTCTTCACAAAGAGTATAAGTATAGACACATTTTTTCCTAATTTGAAGCATGGTTTGCTTTTGTATATTTGTAGTGAAACTAGTTCGGTGTGAGCTTTTTAAGATCTACATCTCAAGTCTACTAAGGCCATAAGATAGTACTAACTATGCCAAACTAAACTGTCAGAACAGTTCAGATGGTTTGTAGAAGTTTTGGCTCTATTTCAAACATATTGAAATTGTTTGCAGCTAATATAAAAAAAGCTTTATGCTTTTCTGAAACTGAATTTGTAACAGTAACTGAAGTTTCAAAAAACTTATTAGTTCAAATAAACACTCAAGTCCATTTGATCATTTGATTGCGATTTGATTGGACTGGAAATCTGAAACAACTATCACATCTGCTGCCTTTTTCACAGAACCAAGAACTTCATGAGCAAATGGGAGGTGAACTTTTATAACCCTACATAAGTAGAGTAAAATAAAAATTTTGCGTTACATCTTCCCAGGCTGTTATATGACCTTTCTTGACTTTAAATAGAGGCCACTCATACATGAAGTTGTTGGCTTTTTGTTGGACAGCTGGCTGTTTGAGCCTGCAATTCTAAAACTGATGCTGCGGAGTAATTGTAATGATGCTCATGCACATGTTAATTTCTTTTGCCAATCCTGCAATTTGTGGCAATTTTTGCTATGTTTATTAGGATAAGGAAACTGATACAGAAGAACTAAGAAAACAGGTGGCTGAGAAAGATGACTTTATAAAGGAATTGAAACAACGCGTTAACCATAAAAGTCTTCAGTCTTTGGCAGAAGTACCTTTACCTGAAGGACAAGATAAAATAGATCAGTCTGTAAACAAAGAGGTATGTTTGTTATATTTGTAGAAAGTATGTACTAATGATATGTTGTTAATGACTTTGTTGTTTTGTTGTTTGCTCACTATATATTTCAGCAATGTGGGGAATCTCCCAAAAGTTACTTCCTGTAGTTCTTCGTACTTTAGCTGTGTCATTAGTTCTGAGTTCTTGTTCATTCTTCCCTCTCCCTCTTTCAAGTCCCCTCTCAGAAATAAGAAGTACTTTAGTTAATAGAACATCACCTCTCTATACACTATAAAACTTCTGTACCTGAGGGAAAAACTAGTTAACTAATCCAGGTTCTAGAGATCTGAAGACATAATATTTGTGATGTCACCTCTGTTTGGTTATGTCACTGGTAAGGGGATTTCAGCTCAAACAACTTTCCCGATATCACCTATAGTGTGGTAATAGAGATGGTTCTGTAATTAGAGCTGCCAGTCCATATGGGGTTCACAAGAACAGAACAGTATCTTTCATCTTACTTAAAAACAAAACAATATTTGAAGTTTACACAAAGAAAAGATCGACTTTGCATATTTCCTGAACAAAAATTAAAAGGCTTGCACCTGTACTGAGCCTTCTGATTCTGACCAAATCCCTGTGTGCTACATGAGCAGTATTCAATGAGGTAGTTTTCCTGTTAAACTGAATTAATGCTATGTGACTTCATTGCTAACTAGTAATGAAGAGAGCTGAACATGGATCTCCTAGCAGACCCTCCCCTGGCTGCTAGAAGATGCGATTCTCCTCTTGTGGCAGAACTGGACTGAATGATAAAATGCATCTCTTCATCTCTTTCCTGTCTACTGCCAAATAAGACTGGCCAGTTTCTTGCTACTTCATCAGTTCAGCTAGTGCCGAATAGATAAAGCTTGTGATGTATGAGGGAGTAGAGAGTAGCTGTCAGAATGGTTATTGCTTTATATAGCTTTGTAATGGCAGCTAGGAGAGCACCATAAAATTAGTTATTTTTGCTATAAAATTAGTTCTAGAGAAGAATTGTTGTGAACAGTTGGTGCTGAAGTATTTACCTCAAGCCAGTAGCAGCAGTACTTGATGTTATGAGTAGGGAGAGGCTACTAACAGGATTATCATGTGAGAAACTGTTATGGTGGTGAAGTGAATGGGGTAGAGGTTTTGGGGGAAGTCAAATAATTCTCAGGAAAGATATAGTGGAGATAAAGAAGAAAATCTAAGGTGATCAGGACGATGTGTGTCTCCTGCCTTGTGAGGAGAGGCTAAGAAGCTGGCACTCTGATTAGGAGAGGTTAAGGCCACCAGAGGGTTGTGGGGCTGAGGTTTACAAAATCATGGCTGCGATGGGTAGACAGAAGGCACAACTGTCCTTGGTAAAATCCTGCAAGAACTGGGCAGCGCTTCATGAAACTAATAGGAGATAATTTTAAGACAGTTAAAATAACATATTCCTGTATGAAGCAGCTAGTAATCTTCTGGAGGTGGTGGCAACAGGTACTGTCAGCAGGGATTAGAAAAATTTTGTAGTAGAAATCCATAAATGTATTTTTAAATGGATACTCTGAGGGTTAGGCAGTGGTGTAGACTCTGACAATTCTAATGCAACAGCTGAGAATGCTGGGAGAGTATGGAGAGAACAGATGACAAGGTGACCAGGATCACACACGTTATCCTTAAATAGCATCTCCCTTTGCCACTCTTGGGGCAGAATATTGAACTAGACAGACTGTTGGTGAGACCCACCAGGGCACGTCTTATGATGGCATCGTGAGTCGAGGTTACTGCCTTCGACTTGTGTTGTCTTTCAGCCCAGGTGTTCATTAGCTGTCTGCACTTGAGCTTTTGTATTGTAGCTTTAGAAAAATCAAAATATTTTGAGGTTTACAGTTTAGCATAATCTTTTCTCATTCTAAATATTTACACTTCATGGAAAAACAAAGCAGAACTAATCCTTTACTTGGACAAAGTATTCCAGTTAGATATGATGAAGTTAAAAGGAATTATTCATTATCTCGATGTCTTAGCAGTGCCTCTTCATTAAGTGAGGTAGGTACAAAACTGAAATTTAAAAATTTTATGCAGTTGTATGGGTTTTGCTAAATGCAGAATAGGGAAGAAAATGTATCCTGCTGTCTGAACAATGCTAAAGTTTTCTTCTGCAAATACCTTTCTCGGTGATCAGATGACCTGATTTAGTGGCTTTTGGTAGAAATGAAAGATGTGTAACATAATCACGTGAATAGCTATATCTGACTTCAACTGCATGCTCTTGAAATCCTGCCTCTCACCAATGCTTATGAGGTGGCTGATTATTAGATAAGTCACTTGAAAAAAAGATGAATAAACCCTTTTAAATGGATGAGAAATAGCAGGGCAAATTGGATTTGCTTTCTTCCACTGCAGGATTCTTGTGTATAACTTTGTTAGCTAACGACGCTAGCCATTCCTACGTAACTTTTTGATTGCTAACTCTCATGAAGTAGCAGTTACAAAGAAAAATGTTTTTATTAGCCAACTCCATTTTTGGGAATGCAGTGGTGCTCGTATTCCCACTCAGAGTCCCAGCTAAACTGCTGCCACAGAGATGCAGGAGCTGGGAAGACCACAGCTCTAACTTGCTGGTTTTGCTAAGAAAAACAGGTTGGGTGGATGGTGGAAGGTAAGTGCTGATGAGGAAGAAAAATTGTGCAAACTGACTTTTCCGTCCCACCCTCCCTGTGCAGTCCGTGCGGTTTGGCTGTGAGCAGGTACAAGACAAGGTTTTCAGCTTGTGGGCAGCGGGCTGCCTTAGTGCCTGCTCTTCCTCCAGAGAACAGGTGGTGATGTAGAAGTCTCTCGTAGGTTGAATTTGGCTTGTAGCTTGCTGGTTGGACCTCGTTACTTGCACAACTTCTCCGGTGTAGAAGTGGAAGGGAGAGTTCCTTAAAGATAGGCTAGAGAAAGGTTATACTTTTCTCTCAAAAGCTCCCATTACTGCCTAGCTCCTCAGGAGCAGCAGAGTTAAGATGAAAGTCATATCAATTCTACTCCTGCTACTTGTGAAAACTGTGACTGTCTCTGCCCTTGAGCAAAATGACTTGGAAACAAAGTATCAGGCTGAGTTCAAGTTCTGTGGTTGTGGATAGAAACATTAACTTTTTAAAATGTAATAAAGATTTAGAAATTAAGGGTTAAACTCTGCTATGCTTGAAGTAGATTCCTTCAATTAGAAGTGTTCTGAAAGTGAACAGCTGGAAAATGGAATGCTTACTTTGCAATCCATTGGGGAAAGATATGTATTATGGGTTTTTTAACTCAGTTATTTCAAAACTTGTGTTCTTAAAATTTCCATGTATTTGCAGGACCATTCAGAAATTGTCCTTCACTCTTCAGAAGTGTCCACAGAAAATGGAAATACTAGTCAGTTCCCAAAACCAGAGGTGGAAATCCAGTTCACAGCTCTGCAACCCAGTAAGATGGAGGTGAAGCACCAGGGCAGCACCTTACCACTTACAGTTAAAATGCTCAAGCCAAGAAAGAAAAGGAAGAGTGAAGAGATGGATGAGGTATGACTTAGACCAACTGACAAAATACATTGTGCAGTTTTTCAATTTATTACTCCGATCATTTGTTAAAATCCTATCCTTTTGATTCTCACTGAGATCCTAAGGATACATAGAGAGAATATTTAAACCTCTTCCCCCCCATGCCCCGCCCCCTGCCAAGTGGTGGATCTCTGGCCTATGTTGAATAAAGTCACAGATTTCAATTTATCCAGACTCTGGACACTTGTCCCTGATCGGTACTTCCTCTTTACCTTTTAATTTCTCTCTCCTTGCTCTTACTGTTTGCTTCTGTCTCTAGCTGTGATCTGCAGGATTACAGACCAGTTCAATAGAACTGCTTCTTTTGGTTTAAACAACCACTGGTATCAATTATAATCTCTTCTAATAGGCAGTTACAAGTTAAGCCCCTGGGCTTAATCAATGCATTTCAGAGTTTCAAGACCACTTCCTTTGACTTTTTGTCCAGTCTGTGTTTTCTTTGATCTTTTTGTACTTAGAGGGAATATACAGAACTAATTGCATGAGCACCTGAACCTCCCTGGTTTCTGTAGAACTTAATTCCTCTTTAATTCCTTCAGCTGTGCTAGGTTATATGCACCAGCCTTCCTAGAGTGCTGTGGTGTCTACATGCGAGACTAAGGCTTCACAGCAGTTCAGGCTGGTAAAAATCTTCTCCGCTCCTACTCGAACTGCACATTTCTTTCCTCTGCCTTTTATCAGCACTAGCACAAACACAGCTATCTCTACAACACTTACAGAGGCTCTGAAACCCTGACACCTCATTGTGGTGGTACTTACATACCTGTAATCTTATGAATCTCTGCACTTGTAAGGACTTCTGCAGCTGACGGGGGGGTATAAGGGAGGTGACCTGTGGATCATTTGCATAAGTGGTAAGTGACGCTTTGAGTGAGTTTGTCTCAGCTGGGGAGTGAAGTGTCTGATGCTTTTCTAGCATTGTGATGTTTTTTTAATCTCTTAGTAAAATAGTTAAGGGAAATGGCCACTTCAGTGATTAGTGTTCAACAGTACTTCGATAAACTCACTTTGTTAAATTTGGATTGCAAAAGTAACTGTTAAAAGCTGTGTAAGTTAATTCATCTGGAATTGAACACTTCATTCTGGAATAATGTCCAGAGTTGATTTAAACTTCCTATGTCTTGAACCAATTTTCTTTGAGAGTAGTATTCTCTTAGGCTGCTGGAAAAGTAAGTGTAAAAATAATCATCCTTCTGAAGGCACTGAAAAAGTACTGCACTTATCTACAGATGGATATAGTTCATCTAACGTAGTCACCCATGTTTTGAGAAGACTGTTGTACTGATCCGTTTATAAATCCTCTCATAGTGTAGATGTTCATACCCCGATGGGAGAACATTTAGCTAAGTAATTTTTCAATAACATGGAACTAATTTTAAAAGTATCTTATTGCTGTTTTATTCACCTGAATGTTACTCTTAAATATTTATCTTCATGTTACATATGCCAAACAGAGATAGATTATAAAGTGATTCAGTAACTTTAACTGTTACAAGTCTACTGAAGACACAATTTGGTTTTTAAATTTCCTAAAACTGAAAAGCACTGTTAAAACTAAAACTAAGGACTGAGGGGAAACCTGTAGTGCTAACATAACCACATACTGCTCGTGTCAAATTTTTTAAAAAAATAAAACAAAACCCCCTTGGTTTTTTAGAAACAAACAAAACCAAATCTTTTGCAGAGACTCCCTTCTAATTAAAGAACAAAACCCTCTTTCCATTTTCTGATGCTGTTACCAGCTGGTATGGCTGTGGGTTATCTGAACTCTCTTGGCACCACTTCACCAGATAGAAGATGTCATTACAAGACAGCTTAAGCAGGCACTGTGCTACCAACCTGGCTTTCATACTTGTCACCATAAATCTGAATTTACACTTAGATTTATTAATTTCAATTTGTGTGTTGGCTTGTCAAATCTCTTAAAGACAAAAGTATAGGAAATAATGGAGAGAAGAAAATAGTAAATGTCAGAATGGTTTGACTACAGGCATTTCTAGTTCCCTTCCACAAGTTTGTTTAGCGTTTCATTCACATTTGAATAGTTACCTCTATCCAGTATTAGTCAATGCCTCCCTACTGTTAGTCATAGCATTTAAACAGTGGCTGCTTCTCTAATACAGATAATTGTTCTTTCCAGAAGAATCCTGGTTAAAATTTGTCATATTTATTTTCTTAGGATTTTGTGAAAAGTGAGAACAAGAAAAATGCAAAACCTGCTATGACTAATTCACCTTCTACAAGCAACAAGACAGTAGTTTGGTTATGTTCAATTTTGAAGTTAGTTTCTCCTTTCACGAGTCCACCTTTTCTGTATAGGTGGACTCGTGAAAGGAGCAAACATTCTTACGCAGCAGTATCTTATCCTTATCTATGTATTTTGATAGGATTCTTAAACACTTACGTTGTCTTCCTGCTAAACTTTCTAAGCTAACCAAAGAGAGTCAGTCTGTATTTGCCAAGAACGTGTACTAGCTGCAGCGTACAGGGATTCACAGGGAAGGATGTTGCATGCTGAGTAGTTACGAAGACTAGTCTGAACATACTCTTAGCATATGTCATGTTATAGGCAATTCCTTTTGAGGTAGAACTAAGGTTTGTGTCATCTGTATGCATGACAATTATAAAAATATGATTTTAGGCCTTAGTAGTAACCTGGGCAGGCTCAAAGGGTGGACAGAAGACTTATTTTCACCATCAGTTTCCTTCTGTTTTATAACTAGAACAGCTGGTCTAATGAAATACTCTAAAACTTTGAATCTACTTTTTTGTAAAAGAAACTATTTGTTTCCTATCTTACTCGTGCCCTTAAATGTATTCTGTGAAACTCTGATAATTTTTTTTCTTTTGGGTATAAAATAAGGTTGTCTACATTGCTTGCTGTGGCAGTATCATTAGTATAATGAACAGAGGTATCAGTAGCAAAGCTCAAAATGTCAGCTTGAAAATAACATTGAAGTCAAATAAAATGGAATTAAACTTGAAGATAAGTCAGTTTTTCAACTTAAACAATGATCTTGTATTTCTGTACAGATGTCTTCTACAAAGTTGTTTAGAAACGTATACCCCTTAAGAAAGCAAGGATCTACTTCAAGTAAGAAGTCAGCTAAAAAGAAAGATGGAACACTACGAAAAACTGGAGATTTTTTCCAAAGTTCTCCTGTTATTATTCGCTCTAAAGGTTTGTACAGGATAAATAAGGCTTATTCCATGTTATCTGGGTATTGCTCCAGCTCTCTGTGGTCTCTCTGATATGGGGGGGTTCTGTGGGATATGGGGGTGTGATTTGAGGGTCTATGGGGGGGTTTAATGTGATTTGCTGGAATATGGGGGTGTTTGGGGGGGAAATGTGGGGGTGATTTGGGGGGATCAGGGGGGTTTTGGGGGGATATGGGGTATATAAGGGTATTTTGGAAGGATATGGGGGTTTGGGGGTGATATGGGGAGGTTTTGAGGTGATTTGTGGGGTTTGGGGAGATATGGGGGGTTGGGGGGGATTTGGGGGGATATGGGCGTATATGGGGAAGTTTTGGGGTGATTTGGGGGAATATGACAGGTTTGGGGTGATTTGGTGGGATATGGGTGTTTGGGGGATATGGAGGATATAAGGGGTATTTGGAAGGATATGGGGTTTTGGGGGTGATATGGGGAGGTTTTGAGGTGATTTGTGGGGATTTGGGGAGATATGTAAGGGTTTGGGAGGGTTTGGGGGCATATGGGGTGTTTGGGGGGATATGGGGAGGTTTTGGGAGTGATTTAGGGGATATGGGGGGGTTTAGGGATGATTTGGGGGATATAGAGGAGGTTTGGGGGTATAGTTGGTTTGGGGGTGATATGGGGGGTTTGAGGGGATATGGGGGTGTTTTGGGGTGATTTGGGGGGTTATGGGCTGTTTTGGGGTGATATGGTGGGATATGGGAGGTTTTGGGGTAATATGGGGATATGGGGGCTATAGGGAAATTTTGGGGTGATTTGAGGGGATATGGGGGGGTTGTGGTGATATGGAGGTTGTCTGGGGTGATTTGGGGGTGCTAAGGTCTGTGGGGAGCACTGTGAGGGCGCAGTTTGGGGGCAGCTGTAGTGCACTTTGGGGTCACAGCCCCCCCCCTTTCCGCCCCCTCTTCTCCCGCAGCCGCCCTGATGCACCTTGGGCAGCGTCTGTGCGTGGTGGTGTACCCCTCCCGCCCTGGCCCCCAAAGTGACCACCCCCCCCCCAGCGACCCCCCCCATCTCTGCCGGTCACCCCCGCCAGCCCCTCACTTCCCCGTCCCCCCCCAAGCCCGGTGGGTTGCTCTTCCCCCACCCAACAAGTACCTTAAACCTGCCGGGCGGGGGGGAGGGGGGGGGGGGGGGGGGCGTGGCTTGTGGAAGTCCCACCCCCCTTTTATTTTTGGTGTATTTTGGGGGGTTTTCTGTCAGGGGGGGGCGGGGGTGTCCTAAGGGAATAAAGAACCTTGCAGTGAAGGTGTGGGGTGGAGTCAGTGTCAATGGGGGGGGGGGGGTGTAGGTCCTACAGAAATATTTGGGGGGGGCTGTGAGCCTTCAGGGGATCGGGGAGTGGGGCTGGGGGGGCTGTGAGCCTCCAGCTGCCTTGTCAGCAAACCAGGCTGCCCCGGCGTGCCCCAGCATGGCTGTCTTCTCCATCTGAAGCTTTGTTTTAGGCTATTTACAGCATTTTTTATTTGTTTATTTACTTGTTTATTGATTTAAAAACTCAAAGGCAAGCTGAGGTCTTGCTCAGTACCGTGCCTGCGGGCCATCTAAAAGGTATTTGTACCCCCTGGGGCTGGCGGGGAGACCCAGCGCTACGGCTGCCCCCTTCACCCACCAGAAACCCCCGACCAGCTCCTTACTTTGGGAGCGTTTAGTATTTCCCTGTGCAGAGGAAAATTGTGTTGGAGGAAACCCCCCAGGCGCAGCTGCAGGACTCCAACCCAGGAGTGGGTGCAGCATTTGAGGGGAGGGTTTCTACCGCCCAGAGGGGACGTTTGGTTTGTACCATTGCCATGAGTTTGGGGGCTCTGAGGAAACCGCCCGACAATCCGTGTGCAGGGATGAGGGCCCCGGGGGACAGCGAGCTGCCGGGGATGGTGGCCCCATAAGGACCTTCAGCCCTTCCTGGCCACTGTGCCCTGCCTACGTCTCGCCCTCACCCTGAGCTCACGGCGCTGCTCCTGGGAGAAATCCCAAACTCCCCAGGACGTGGTGCTGGGCAGCCTGCTCGAGCTGAGCGTGCTTGAGCCCAGCTTGGACCAGACAACCTGGACAGGCTCCGTCCAACCTCCACCCTCCTGCGTGACTCTGGGCTTGGGTTTCCCTCCTACAGCACCTCGACTCAGCCCTGACGCCCACTGGGAAGGGTGCTGGGAGAAGGGACCAGCCCAAACTCCTCCCCCAGGATCCATCACAGAACAACAGCCCCCACTCCAGAATGTCTTGTGGCAGACTCCGTCACAAGAGAGAAAACAACTTTTTATTGCAAACAGCAACGCTGGGGGCCCCAAAGTCAGCGGATCAGGCGGTGACAATGAATCGGCACCTGCAAGGAGAGAGTCAGAAAGCTCTGGTGAGTCCCTGGCGGCAGGAAGAGGCAGGGTTGTGCTGCCCTCTCCGGGGAACACCGTGTGTGAGGAATTGCTGACGGCCCAGAGCAGAGAGCTGTTGCTGGCGCTGGCTACGGGGTGGCTCTGGCACCTCGTCCCCCGGGCAATGCCCTTCGAGCCCCGAGCGCGCGCAGAGACGCGCAGTGCCCCTGTGCCACGCCGCAGGGCTCGGCCGGGAGCCCCTGGGCCCTGCCAGGGAGTTATTTCCAGACCCCGCGCAGCACCGTCCCTCGCTGTCCCTCGCCAGCGCGTTGGGCTGACGCAGAGGAGTGTGGAGAGGTGTGAAAGTTGGGCAGAGAGCCCGGCACGCACCTGGGCTGCCCGACCTGCTGCGCCTTCCTGCGTCTTTTCGCTGGTCCGTCGCCAGAAGCACCTTCTCTCTTCCTCCTCTTCTTTTCCACGCAGCTTTCGCTCTCTTCTCCCCAGGCTTCTCTTCTCTTCCGGCTCCTCTTCTTCTCCTCGTCGTGGGCAGAGCCTGCAAATCTTTCCATCCCACAGTGGGATTAGACAGGGAAAGCCACGACCCACTGGAGTCAGTTCTGATTTTAACCAAAGCAAGCTCATTTTACCTTCTTTCCTCTGGAAACCTGGCCAGTTGTTCTGGGCGCCCCAGGGAGTCTGCCATGCTCTCGGGGGTGGCTCGAGGCAAAGCTGGCAGTGCCTAAACCAGAAATGTCACGGTTGGCATGTGGCAAGGGGTGACCTGGAGTGGTAAGCGACTCTTTGCTAAATTGGTACCTGAGATCTCCAGAGGAGATGCCTTGGGCTGGTTTGCATCAGCCACAGTTCACACAGTCCCCCTGCTGACCCCCAAATAGACCTGAGGAAGCTCTGATGAAGTAGGGCCTGAGCAAAACCCCCCTGAAGTTGACAGCTGCTCCCCTCTGCCTCTTTGTAGTCATTTTGTGGGCCTTTGGTTTGATTAAGCACCTGCCGAGTGCATTTGAGACACAACCTTGCCAATTTCCCTTGCTATGTATCATCCCAAGGGGTGGAGGAATAACCCAAACCCACACCAGCTCTACTGCCAGGCAGAGGCACAGCAGCGACTCCCCTCCTACCCCAGACACACTGTCACCGTGTTTGGGGAGCTGACGTACCGCTCCCACTTCAGACTCCACCGCCGTATCTCCCCCATCTTCCGTGAGGACACCGAGCAGAGAGGGGGGTGCATGCGGCAAAGCTTCTGCTCGGTGCTCGGTGTCCACTTTGCCTGCAGGGACACTTTTCTCTTCCAAACTCAGGTCTAGAAAGCAAAAGCATGTGCAACATGGTGACTTCTTGGAAGCAAACAGAGCTAAAGCAACCCCCACCCGAAGCCCTACACTTCTGTGGTCAGCCCTCCGATGCCCTGTCTGCAGGCTTCAGCTCATCCTGCAGAGGAAGACGTTCATGTTTGGAGAGCAGTGGCAAGAGAGGCCACAGGACAAGCGGGGCTGAGAGGACAACACTCGATGCCCAGCCCTGTCAGAAGCAACACGGAGGTTTCTGGTGTCCCAAGGCCCAGCCGGTGCCAACCCTCAGTCCCCCCCTCTCACCTCTGAAGCTCTCCAGGGGGACTGGCAGCTCCTTGTCTGCTGGGCTGGAAAGGCTGCCCGCTTCCTCCTCAAAGAGATCCCTGCAGTTCTCCACCAGAAACTCCACCAGCACGTTCACCTGCACACATCAAACCGTGGGTCTCAATCCCCCTGCCTGACAAGGGACCAAGCAGCCTTTCCCACCCCTGCCCCCTGCTCCTGCCCAGAGGCTGTGGCTGTGGGGCTGCTCCTCCAGGCAGCCACCCCGACAGCATTTGCTGGCGGGAGGAGGCCTGCAGAGCTCTCTGCGCAGCCAAGCGCTGGTGGGCCGGGAAGGCTGCCCCGGCAGGTGGGGACGTGTACCTTGTGGGTCACCTCCAGCATGGCCTCCAGCGGGAGCAGGTCTGCGTGGGCTGGGCTCAGCAGGTTTGGCCCAACGCAGACAGCCAGGTTGCTGCAGCCCATCCTGCTGGTGGCTGCGTGGTGGCCGATGTGCTGGAGGAGGGACAGCAGCCGCTTCAGGAGGAGGAGGTTGGCTGCAGGCAACTTCTCGGCCACCCTGGGGGAACAGGAACACGGCGCTAATAAAGCAGATGTTGCCCACAGCGTTCCCCAGACTCGCCCGAGGCTGGTGGGAGCCAGCGCAGCTTTCCAGGTGCTCTGGGCCAGCGGTCAGGGCTCCTGCTCAACAGGCAGGCTGCTGCCCACACTTACGCTCTCAGCTCCCTGATCTTCTCCTCCCTGCTGGCCTTCTGCATCGCCGCCATCCAGTCCTCGTAGAGGTCAGTCACAAGGAGCTTGCAGGGGATGCTCCGGAGGAAGTCCTGCAAGGCCCAGGGCTCCAAGTGAGCATTTGAACACTCAGGGCCAGCCAGGAGCTCCTCCAGCCGCAGGGCAGAAGCGCTCACCTTCAGGATGGCGGCCAGCAGCAGCGCGGGCTGGCTTCCAAGGTCGACGTCTGCGCCGCAGTCCAAGGCCTCCCGCAGCTCCCGAAGCTCTGTCCCACCGGCGGCTCTGCGGAATATCCCCTCGGTCGCTGGTCCTTCCTGCTTCAGCACAGCCAGCAGCTCCTGCAGGAGAGGCAGGAGGACAGTTGCGTGGCTGAGGAGCCACCTTCCAGCGGCGGTGGCCAGAGCACTGCCCCAGAGCTGGCTCTGTGCTGGGGGTGAAGAGCCCAGTGCCCCATCCCCGGAGCTCCTGGGGACACCTGCTGCCCCTCCGGAGCCTGCGGAGGGAGGGCTGGGGACCCCCTGGACAGGCTGGCTGACCTGGATGGGCCGGGGCAGTGTGCCATCCTCGCAGAGGGCTGCCAGGGGCTGCCCAAAGAGCGCCCTGCTGCAGCCGGAGCCCGCCTGCCCTGGTGCCGGGACAGAGGCCGGGCTCGGCCGCAGAGCGAAGGGCCAGGGCAGCCCCCTCCACCTCCTCCTGCTGCTGCTGCTGCTGCTTCTGCTGCTGATCCCTCCTGCTGCAAAGGAAAAGAGAGCAAGGGCCCATCAGTGGATGCCACTAGGCCAGCGCTCCCGGAGCCTGCCCTGCCCTGCCTGCAGCATGGTGCTGAGCGGTGTGGCAGGACAGGCAGGGAGCCGGCAGCTGGAACCACGGCTCCAGCTCAACAGCTCCGGCTTGGGGGTTCCTGAGAGCCTGGGACAGCCTGGCCCAGTCCTGGCCCTGTCCTCCTCCAGGCTGTGGGCAGCACCAGAGGCTGCGTGTCCCTGCAGAGCCACGTCCATCGGCCGCTGCCCAGCGCTGTCCTTCCTTCTCTGGCTGATGTCCTCCCTTGGGCTGCCCAACCTGGATGGGGACACTCAAGGGACAAGTGAGCACAGCCCAGCTGCTTGCAGGAGGGTCCTTTCTTTCCCAAACTCACCTGGTGAGCGGCAAAGTCCCCCTTCACTGCTCGACGGGACCATCGGAGGCCCTTGCTTGAGATCAGCCTGCAAGAACCCGGCACCAGCAACCTGAGCACCGCGGAGTGGGGACCCTCTGCCCTCCTGGGCTCTCTGACCCGTGTGGCAGGTTTTCTCCCAGTGCCACCAGCAAGGATATGCCAGCATTCCTGGTGGCTCCTCAACCCTCCCCACTCCCTGAATTGCACCAGGGGACCCTCCCTCCCTCCCTCCCTCGCAAGCTCACCCCACTGCACGCCCATCCCTGCACCCCAGCACAGCCAGAGGGGAAAGGCAGCCGTTCTCACCTCTGACTGGTGCTCCACCAGCCTCTCCAGGCTCCTGGTGCTGAACGGCCTCCACTGGCAAGAGAGAAGCAGTGGCAGAAGGTGAGCAGTGATGCCTGTGCTCGGCTGGAGAAGCAGTGCTGGGGACAGCGCCCAGGCCAGACAGACACTCACGGCATGGCGGCGGCTCAGCTTCTCCAGGAGCTTGAGTGACGGGACAAGGGTCACTCGGGGCTTCTTGGCTGCGTCGGGTATCCTGTGCACCGGGAAGGGACAGAGCTGGGTGAGCCCCAAGCCACCTCTTCTCTCTCATCAGGCAGCTCTCCCCGAGAGCTGCCCACAGCCGCGGGAGCACCTCTCCCCAGCTGGGGAGCTGTGTTCCCCCATCTGGCTGTGCCTGCAGCACCCCCCAGCTTACCCCAGCAATGTATGCACCCACAGCTCCTTCAGCGCCTGGGAGCTGCAGCAAGAGGAGAAACAGCGTCAGGCCCCGCTGCCCCCCAGCCCGTGGGCAGAGGCGGATGCCTGCACAGCCCTGCCCCCTGGGGAAGGACACAGGGGCAGGACGAAGTGCCATGGGGCGGGACAGAGCTGCTGCCCAAGCCCTGGCTCCCTCTGTCCTGCCACAGCACCTGCTTTGGTCCTTCCCTTCTGGGGATCAAAAGGTGACCAGGGGATGCAGGACGCAGAAATGCCCCCCATCCCTCCCTGCCGGCGTGCTGCCCGCTCCCTGCCCAGGCTCTGCACGGAGGGCAGAGGCCCTTCACAGGAACCTCTCCTGCCCGGCCGTGGGACGTGGCACCACGACTCACCCGAAAGTGGCAGTGCAGGAGCCCCTGGGCCAGAGGAAGATGAGGGAGCTCCTCTCCTCGCGGCTGCCGACACCCTCCACCTCTTCCTCCCACGCCGCCTCCTTCCCGTCACTCAGCACCCACAGCTGGTCCAGGGCCAGGCGGAGCTGTGGGCGCAGGGTGGTGCCACCTCTGCAGAGAGCAGAGGCAGGCAGTGAGCTGGAGGTGGCCTCCTTGGGGTGCCCCCCCGGGCAGAGCCCTGCTCCCCTCCTGCCCTTGGGATGGGCATTGGTGCATCCAGCACACAGGTCCTGGGGCTGGGGGCCAGGGTGTCCCAGCCCTTGAGCCGGGGCCAGGGATGGGGCAAGGGCAGCTGGGTCGGAGGGTCTTACCGCAGCTTGGTGACCACCAGTTCCTCCTGGAGGAGGAGAAGGCGCCTCTCGCTCCTCTTGCAGCCCCGGGTCAGCTGCACGTCTGCGCTCAGCACCGGCTCTGCATCGGCGAGAGCGTCCCTGCGGAGCAGAGCACGGCAGGCATCAGAAAGGCCGCTGCTGCGGGGCCCGGCCGTGCCCCCCTGTCCCCGAGCCACAGGGGGAGCCCACCTGGAGCCACAGCAGCCGTTGGCCTGGCCCATCCTGCCCGGGACAGGAGGACCCTCGCTGTGCACCAAGGATGCGGCCCAGCCGGTGACAGCGAGGATGGGAAGCGGGTTGCCGGAGCCTGGTCAGCGCTGCTCGGCCAGACCCTGCCTCCTCCCAGTGCCGCTCTGTGCCAGCACAGCTCCGTGCTGCCGGCGCTGGGGGCTGTTGGCTCCAACTGATTGACAGCCCAAGCCCAACGGACAGTGGGAGGGGCCACAGGCTGGGCGTTCTCTCCAGCATGGCCCCGCCTCTCTAGCATGGCCCCGCCTCTCTTGCCCTGGGGAGCCCAGCGCAGGACGGAGCAGAGGGAAGGACCCCTCCTCCCTCCACCTGCTGGCAATGCCTCTTGCCTTGGGCTTCCCCGCTGGCTCCCGGGCTCCAGCTGCACTTGGTGCCGCTGCTCACCACCCTCTGGCCTTGGCTGGTCAGCCACTTTCTACCCACCTCCCCCTCTCCTCAGCCAGCCCACGCTGCTTCAGCGTCTCCACGGGGCTATTCTGGCAGACGCTGCGGAAAGCCTTCCTCACGTCTGGGTGGACAGTGGCCACCGCACTCCTCTCGTCTCCCCAGCCAGTGATTTCACCACAGAAGGTTATTAGGTGGGGCCAGCAGGGTTTCTCCTGCTGACTCCATGCTGACGCCTAGTTCCAATGACCTTCGTTCCTTCATGTTTCCAGGACGTGCTGCGGCATTCCCAGCACCTCCATGAACACAGAAGCCCCTTTTCTCATCCAATATAATAATACAATAATATTATAATAATTATAATAATAATATAATGGTGCCTGGGACACACACACACACACACAGAGTGACAGAGAGGGGTGTCTTGGGAGGAACCAGGCACCTGGGGAGTCCCCAGCCCCACTCTGAGGGAACCCAGGTGTCCGGGGGGTACCCTGGTGTGTGTGGGGGTCACTGGAGTGGAGGTTGGCCACGGGGGTGTTTGGGGAAGTTTTGGGGTGATTTGGGGTACATGGGCTGATTTGGGATGATATGGGGGGCTTGGGGGCATATGGGGAGGTTTTGGGGGTGATTTAGGGTATATGGGGGTTTTTGGGGTGGTTTGGGGGGATATGGTGTTTTGAGGGGATATGAGGGTTTGGGGAGTGATTTGGGGGGTATGGTGGTTTGAGGGGATGGGGGTGATTTGGGGTATATATGGGGGTTTGGAGGGATATGGGCAGGTTTTGAGGTGATTTGTGGGGATATGGGGAGATATGGGGGATTTAGGAGGGATTTGGGGGGGTTTGGGGTATACGGGGAGGTTTTGGGGGTGATTTAGGGGATATGGGGAATTTTGGGGTGATTTGTTGAGATACGGGTGGTTTTGGGGTCATATGGGGGATATGGGGGAATATGGGGGTGTTTTAGGTTTAATTGGGGAGTTATGGGGGTTTTGGGGGATGTGGGGGTGGTTTGGGGGGATATGGGTTTTTTGGGGGGTGATTTGCTGGGATATTTGGGGATTTGGGGGGATATGGGGGATATAAGGGGGACTTTAGAAGGATATGGGGGTTTTGGGTGTAATGGCAGGTTTTGAGATGATTTGTGGGGATATGGGGAGATATGGGGGGTTTTGGGGGGGTTGGGTGGATATGGGGGGTTTGGGGGCACATGGAGAAGTTTTGGTGGTGATTTAGGGGATGTGGGGAGGTATTGGCGTGATCTGGGGATATACAGGATGTTTGGGGGTAAAATGGGGGATATGGGTGGTTTTGGGGTGATTTGGGGGGATATGGGATGTTGGGTGGATATTGTGGTGTGATTTGGGGAGATATGGGTAGTTTTTGGGGTGATTTGGGGGATATGGGTGGGTTTGGGGTCATATGGGGAGGTTTTGGGGTTGATTTGGGATATATGGGGAGTTTGGGGGGATATGGGGGATATGGGAGGGATTGGCGGGATATGGCGGGTGATTTGGGGGGATATGGGTGGTTTTGGAGGTGATTTGGTGGCATATGGGGAGGTTTGGGGGGATATTGAGTGGTGATTTGGGGGTGATATGGGGGTGTTTGGGGGTATATGGGGGATAGAAGTGGTATTTTGGAAGGATATGGGACGGTTTGGGGTGATATGGGAAGGTTTTGAGGTGATTTGGGTGTATTTGGGGAGATATGGGGCATTTAGGGGGGATCTGGTGAGATATGGGGGGGTTTGGGGGCATATGGGTAGGTTTGGGGGGTGATTTAGGGGATATGGGTGGGTTGTGGGTTGATTTGGGGATATAGAGGAGGTTTAGCGGGTATAGTAAGTTTGGGGGTGTTATGGGGGTGGTTGAGGGCATATGGGGGTGATTTGGGGTTTATGCGGGTTTGGGGGGATATGGGGGATATGGGGGTGTATGGGGAATTTTAGGGGTGATTTGGGGATATATGGAGGGGTTGCGGTGATATGGGGGTATATGGTGGGGTTGGGGGTATATGGGGGTGATTTGGGGGCATATGGGGGGTTTTGGGGGTGATTTGGTGGTATATGGGGGGTTTGGATGGGATATGTGGGGGAGTCCTGGGGGATATGGGGGTGTTTGGAGGATATGGGGGATATAAGGGTTATTTTGGAAGGATATGTGTGGTTTTGGGGTGCTATGGGAAACTTTTGAGGTGATCTGGGTGGATTTGGTGAGATATGGGGGTTTGGGGGGTTATGGGGAGGTTTTGGGGTTGATTTAGGGGATATGGGGTGTTTTGGGGTTATTTGGGGAGATATGGGGTGTTTGGGGGTGATTTGGTGGGATATGGGGTGGTTTGGGGGGATATGGGGGATATAAGAGGTGTTTTAAATTGTTATGGGGGTGTTTATCCCCCACAAGATCCCTCCCAGTACCCCAGCAGCCCCCACTGGACCCTTCTTGCACCCCATTACTGTCCCCCAGGACCCCAATATCTCCCCCAGAAACCACCCCCAGGAGACGATCATTAGACCCGCCCCCCCCCCTTCCCACCCCCAGACACTAATAACCCCCTGAACTCCCCCATGACCCCAATAACACCCCCCAAGCACCAAGACCCTCCACCAATACCTCCCTCAAAACACCCCCAGGACCCCAGTACCTCCCCCAGAACCCCCTCCAGGATGTCCCCAATCCCCCCACCTCGGACACCAATATCTCCCTCAAGACCCCCCCCGAGGACCCCAATAACCCTCCCAAACCCCTCCAGGACACCCCCCACCCCCCGACTCCATTACACTCCCTCTAGGACCCAAATAACCCCCTCAGGACACCAATAACTCCCACAACTCCCACAGAACCCCAATAACACCCCCCCAAGAATCCCCCCAGCTCCCAAATCCCCCACTCACGGCACAGGCAGGAGTGTGGGCAGGTGCTGGGGGGGGACAACGTGCTGGAGCCCCCCCGAGGGTCCCCTGGCCCCCACAGGGCCTACTTCCTGCTGACAGTCTGCGAGGGCCTATGGTCTGCAGTGAGGCGGCCTAGGCAGGAGGTCCTCCAGCTCTCTGTGGTCTGCACTGAGGGATGTTCCAGGAAGAGAGTTTGGTTCACCCAGCAAGTGGGAATTCCTCCTTTTAAAACACTCGCTTTGTTCTGGATGGCTGAATGAATAGTCTTCCTGCAAAGGTGGCACCAGCACCAGCACCAGCAGCACCAGCACCAGCAGCACCAGCACCAGCACCAGCACCAGCACCAGTGGTGGTGGCTCCGGCCTAGCAGTGGGTGAGTGCAGGGGCTGGGGCCGATTTCCCTGGAGGGGGTGGTGGGATCGCCAGGGAAGGGGAAAGCTTTGTTCTAAAAACACAAACTTTTCCATGGTTCTGATTTTTTTTAAAAAAAGTTTTGTTGTCACAGTTCGGGCTGTTCAGATGTTCTGATGTGTGTCTGTGCTTGTCCTTTTACCTTGAACTTGTTGGGTCTTTGCTGTCTGTAAGGGTCTGTTGTGTCTGCGGGGTTTATCTGTCAGGTTACCCCAGGGAAAGTGAATTTTAGCTCTTTATTTTTACTTCAAGTGTGAAGGAGGTGACGCATTTAATATTTTCTGCTCTCTGTGGTGATTTGGTTTGTGTGGGTTCAATCTGATGAACACCTCAGAGTGGTGCTTCAGAGGGTGCCAGTCACCAGAGCCAAGAGGTGCTGATCAGAAACCGGCATTAAGCCCGAGGGCGAGAGCTGGCCCAGGCGGGCTCTTGCCTTCTGGCTGTGGGACAGTTTTTCCCAGGTCGGGGGTGCTGGGAGCGATATGGGGGGGTGAGCATGGGGGTGTGCTGGAGCCCAGCCCCTTTGCAGAGCCCCGCTGCTCCTCTGGCTTTCTGGACAAAGTTCAGTTTCTGTGCTGAGCTTCTAATTTGCACCTTTTCCAAAAGACAAATCCTGTTTGTTTCAAGTTGGAACGACCCTGCTCTGCTTTCAGAAAAGAATCTCTTGACATCTGCAGGCAGAGCAGAAGTCTCACACAATGAAGGTACAAGAAGTAATTGAAAAGTAATTAAAGGACAAGTTTCTGTGTGCTGGGATCCTGGAAGTGCTTCTGGTTGTGAAATCCGGCAGCAACACTTGCTCTGAGACTGCAAACAGCTGGCAGAGCTCCTGCCGTGGGTGGCACTGCTTCAGCCTCCCCCGTCAGCTGCTCCTTCATCTCCAGCTCTCTGCTCTGCGCCAGCTCTGCATAAAATAGTCGCTTTTCACTGCATGTAGCTGTGGATTGCTGTAAACGTGATGTAACTGGTTGCCATCGTTCTTCTTTGCAAGCTTGTCCCGCCTGATGTGCTGTTGGTCTGCAGATCGTCACCTCGTTCCTAGGTGAGTGTTGGGGCTCCTCCTGGGGTCTCCTGTGCATCTTCTTAAATGTTGACAAAATGCCCATGTGAAAATAGAATTAATCATCAGAATAACTGATAAGGAAGAATTAATCAAGATTTAAACAAAACCAGGCTCCTGTCCAGAACACCTGTATAGTTCATCTTGCCTGTTTTTCCTTCCCGTCGCTTTCAAGCTCCTGTTCAGTTCTGCTGTGCCCTGCATCTCTGCTTGTTCTCACCCCGATTTCATGTAGCCAGGCAGACCAGTTTCCTCCTCCTCCTTTTCCCTGGTTTTCTCCCTGTGAAATCTGTTTTCTGTAATTGCCTGGTCTTCGTGGAAACACATTTAAAAACTGCTCTCGCAGGTTCCCCCCTTTCAGGAGGTGCCTGTGGCTGCAGGGATGCCGTGCGAAGCAGGTGGGACAGGGCTGGTGTCTGCTCCGGGTCGGGGTTTGCACCCCTCGGGTGCTGCGGAGAGGCAGGGTGCTGTGGGCTCGTGGCGGTAGCTCGGGCTCGGAGCAGAACCTGGTCTTTGGGGAAAACGTGAGTTTTCCTGGAGTGACTCCCTGTCCCTAAGGTGGACTGGCAGCCTGCAGCCGGCGTGTGCCCTGTGCCGGGGAGCTGGCCGGGGGGCTGTCAGGGGAGCGGAGAGGTCTGACAACACCTTCCTGGGGCGCTGGCTGGGACAGGCTGGGGAGGTCTTGAGCTTTGTGTGTGGTGGTCAGGGGAGGCCATGCAGCAGATGGAGCCGGCTCGTCTCTGATCGACCTTTTGAGGCAAGTCCTGTTGGGGATTTAGGTTTTAGGACAGTTAACTGAAATCTTGCTTTCTAAGTTCTTGCTGATCGATATGAAAAATGCAACACCTCAGAATGGCAGTAGTCAGAGGTGGGCTGCATCTGGATCCAGGTGATGCTCCTCTGTCCTTAGAACTTAAGGAAGGAAGCTTGCAGGTGTCAGTAGTGCTGCTGCTGAGGGGATTGGGTTTTCCAGAGCTGGGGAGCAGATTCTTACCCTGTCTATACTGCGTCTGCACTGTGAAAGCTTGTGCACAGTAATGCCTTGCTGTCTGACCCTTCTGTTTCAGAGCTCTGCCGTCAGTTATTTAATACCCTGCTCTGGTTACTGTTGTCATGGTCCTGTTTTCCTTCATCCTTCACTGACCATGGTGAGCAGCAGGCATTTGAAGGTGTTGATGAAAATGTGATGGATCAGGAGAGGCAGCAGGACCACTGGCAGTGAAAGAGTTGTCAGGTGTTCAGTGTCACAGGAGAAGCAGCTGAGAGGTTTCAGAATGGTGATTTGTTTGAAGATGGGTCACACGGGGTCACCAGGACATCATGAAGTTTAATTGTGTTATAAAGGGATTTTCCACTCTAAAGCTCAGGCAAGTAGCAGTTATTTCTTGGTATATTAAAAGCAGTTAGAATTTCCTCTACTACTTCTGTCATTACCAGGTGTTGAACTGGCAGCTGACAACCCCAGAGGTCTCGCTTCTGTCTCACCGTCTTCCACATCACACCAGCTGTTCCTGTGTGGTTCAGCTGTGTGCATTGCTGAGGCGCCTGCACACATTCCTCTCTATCCCATTGTTTCCTACGGGAAAAATGGAATTGGGAACAGTCGCACTCTGGGGATTCCATCCTGGGCAGGCAATGGGATGTGCCTGAAACTGTGGTTTGACTGTATGGGGGATTATTGCAGAACCAGAGCGTAGGGTTGGGGAGTCAAAATGTTTCAGCAGCAATGAAGAGAGAAGTATGGGAAGGTTTCAGCTGCAAGCCTGCACACACTTGGTGTGCATGTACTCGAATGCACGGCTGCATTGCCCCACGCTGCAGAGGTTATTGTGTAGAAAAGCCCTTGGTTAGGGGAATAATTGTCTGTTGTTGAGGATTTCTGGAAAGTAAATGGCAGATGCATTATGCTTCTGTCTGACTTGTTTATTCCATCACTACAGCCAGGATCTCTCTGACTCTGTTGTAGTGTGTCCCTTTCTAGCCTTGGCCTGTTGTCTGAAGTTGGTCTGCTCAATTTTTGTGATCCTTAAGGATAAAGTAGTTCATGGCGAAAACTGAGTGTTCATCTGAGTTCATGCTGATAACACAGTTCATGATTATTCTGGGTCAGGGATTGTCTCTTTTACGCTACTACGGTGCTTGTGGCTGAGTCTGATACTTGGTCAGGGCAACCACAGCTCTGGAAATTGGTGACACCCTCTGCTGCTGACCCATCCGTGAGCCCCAGTGGGACATCCTGTACCATAAACCTGACACCAGGTGTGTGTCTCCCCCCGCCCCCCCGCCTTGTTTCTGTGTTTTTTACCAGTGTCAGTGGCAATTACTGCTCTGCCATCGCAGCGTTCGGGCTTTTGTTTGGGAAAATGTGCGTTCTGTAAAAGAGTCTCTTGTACCTTCGGTTTATTTACAGAACTCGTGGGGAAATGCACAGGTTCACGCATTCCTATTGTGATGAAGAGGGATAAGTTGTTGGAATGCTTCTAGGATTTGATGGCTTTGTCAGTCTCCTTTGATGGGAATGTTTAAGGCTGTCGGCTTTATGCTTTGGCTTAATTCCCACATTGCTTTTGAGAGGTTTGAGTGCACTGACTAGAACCTTTTTGTAGGGATCAGTTGTATTATTCTGATATTTTGATTTTACAGATAAAGTTACTGTTCAGTATGAGATGAAAACAAACATTTTGCCTTTAAAACTCTGGGCCTTATTTTCCTTGAAACTGGATTTTCAGATGTGGTGTTAGAAGGCATTGCAGAATTCTAATTGTTATTTCTGCATCTTGTTGCTGTTTAATGTTTGGTGGCCTGAAGAACAGTACTGTGTAAGATCTATAAGCAAAGTGGTTTTGTATTTTAGGAATACCTGCCAGCTGAATAGTTTATACCTTGGACTTAAACTCTAGAGGGTGATCTATGCAGGACAGCCATGTCATAGAGTAGCTGGTGCATGATTTCTACTTGTAGTCAGCTTCCTAATTTGTAGGCTTAATTTTGCACGGGTTGTGTGTTGAACTTTGCAGCAGTTTGTTTGCATTACCATTTGCTTGAGGCCTGGGCAAAGATTTAAAGAGTTTGCAGACTTAAGGATAAGTATTTATTACTTTGTCATGCTGTGTTATTATTTGAAACCTCTTTTGAGTATTGGTGGTATTCAAGAAATTGCCAAGATTTAGAGGGTGACTCTATACCTTTATGTACTGAGCAGAAAAGTACAATGGATCTTTCTAGTTGCCGGGCAGCTTTCTTTGCTTTCTTTGGTCAATCTATCAAGATTATGCTGCGGTGTGGCTAATTTAGTTGGTAGTTGCAACAACTGTTGTCTTAATGGAGAGACTTAGGTCAGTTCTGTAATGAAAACTGGGCTCGCTGTCCCCGCTTCTGTGTTCGTACTCACTTTCTCTAACGCTGCCTCAGTGAGATTCCACTTGAGGGCCGAAGAATCACAAAGCTGGACCAGATTTTGCTAAATGGAAATAACGTAACAGTGGTAAGTCATTGTTGTTAAAAGGCTGCAGGCATATATTTTCTGTACCTGTAAGCTGATCAGTAACTGAGTTCAGCTAGTTCAAGCTGCGCTTTCCAGACACTTCCATTACATGAGGTACTTTCAGGTAGCTTCCAGGGCATATGTGTGTATGAATGATGCTGGAAGAGTGATGTGGCTGCCTTACTTGGTACGTGTTACAGTTTAAAGAAAAATAAAACGAGAAGTGCGTGGCCTTAATTTTATTTTGGTGAGTGTTTTTCTGGTTTTCAGGTGTGCAAGGGAATCACTGCCTTTGTTACCCACTCTGTAGGCCAGCTCATACAGTGGCTTTTAACTCGTGAGTGCTTGCGTGCATAAGTATAGAGGTGGAATGCATCTACATTTCATCCATTACTGTACATATAAATGTGTTTGCAGCAGTTTGGATGCTTAGAAGCTCGTCGAGTCATTTGGCGGTTGTGGTACCGAGCAATGCCCGGAGAGCGGTACCTTTACATGCTCAGGAGAGAAATCTGGAGGTCTGTTGGATTATACCAAATCAGAAGCACCGTGACTTTTAGTATATTGTGTGCTGATGTCTGTAGATCAGTACTGAAACAGTCATGAAATACTGTGATTAAGCATCCCTAAGCTGCCTTCTGCAACTTCCTGAATACCACAAAAGCAGACCCACGGTAGTTCTTTGCTTGTCTGCATGGATGGCTGCAAAGTCTGGCCTTCCTGCAGAAGGGTATTCCTAATTTTGTGGGAAGAGAAGAGGAGGACTGACTTGAGTCAAAGTTGGCTCTGTGTGAATGGGGAGTAATTTCCATTTTGCTGTCTTAGCTACCTTGCGCCTCCTCGCTGTGTGTCTGAGCACGTGCCATCTTGACTTAACCAAAGCAGAAAAAGGGCTTAGAAATGACTGTGCTGCATCCTGAAAGGATAGTGCATGTCCTGACTTCTTGTATGGGGTGAAATTGCTACCGTCCAGTGAAGCTGCTGGTGTGTTCTCTTGAAGCAGGAGCTGGTGATTCTTAGCGTGCAAATTTCCAGCAAGACGTAGAGATGTTTCTGTATTCGAACTTGTGTCTCTTTTGGGGACACATCTTCCCACATCAGGAGGACTGTGCTTTAGACTTTTCCTTACTTTGGTGCCAAAAGCAGCAAAGCTCTTTGTCTTTAGAAGTGCTCAGCTAATTATTAAGAATATATCAGTAAAAGGAATGGTTATTCTCTTTTCCCTTATTGATGTTTTTGCTTTTGTATTCCCTTTTCTGTTGTTCAGTTCTTTACTTTCTTCACAGGAAAATGCTATGCTGACTTATTCCCTGCTGCCTGTAGAAGGGCTCAGGCTCGCTCGTAGTTTTTGGGCTCTGCTTAGCAATAGAAGTTGGAAAGAGGAGACCAACTTCCCAGTGTAGCGACAGTCTGGGGAAGAATTGGCAATTGGAGAAATTCTTCATGGAAGGGAGCATGTTCTTTGTCTTTCTAAAAATGAGCTGTAGTGTTTCTAGACAGACTCATCTCCTTGAAGTGAATAACAAAGACAAAAACCAGGATGTGTGTTATCTAGGCACCCCTTCATGTTTTGTTAAACATTCTTTGCGTTTTGGAGATTTTGGCTTTGGCCTGCACTTCTCTGGCAGTAACTGACTTCCTCTGTTGGGAGAGGAAGTTACTACTGAATCTAAAAAATCACTTTTGTGATCTACCACAAAGTCTCCATCTGCTAAAAACTGTTGTAAAGCAAGACCTGTCAGGTGTGGGTTTGTGAGACTCAAATCTATGGCACTAACACCAGCTGGTTCCTGGAGAGGAGAGGGACCTGAAGTATAAATTGATGCAGCTGTCATCTATGAAGACATGTCGTATCTATATATCTATAACCTAAAGAGAGCTCTTGGGGTGTGGGTTGTTTGTTTATTTGTTTTGTTGACACACTCTTGCAGTTGGCAGTTGAAAAAGACAAGGATTTCCTCTTCAGGAAAGGTGCATTGCTAATGATAATGCTGACTTTGTTAAGTTGAAGTCGTTGAAATCACTTTCTTGTGAAGACACACTGATCTGTTCTGAACAGAAGGCCTTCTTTTTGTTAGTTCCTGTGTTCCGTTATGTCAGTGCACAAGCTAGATTTCTAACTGGTTGATGGGAAAGTAATAGTTCTGTTTCAGTTGCTGTCAGTCTTCAGTTTTTCTCCATCTGTTGCATTTGTTTATGGCCCAAGTCTATGTAAAATACAGGTCGTGAGGCAAGAGATTGCTGTTCTTCAGAACAGGGGCAGGTGCTAAGCTGGATCATTTGTTTAAACACTGCTTCAGGCTGTGTCACCAGAAACCAGGGGGTAGAGTGCTGGAGAATTCGTAAAGCTCTTCAAAGTGGATGCAGCTGTTGCATGCTCAGCCCCCTTTGGTTCAGCTCCCTTTTGCTTGGTAGATAGACTTTCCTAGTTCATGTTCAAGGGATAAAACCAAACCAAAGCAAAGCAAACCCTAAAGGAAGGCTGGTGTTAAAACTTCTCATTGGTGTCCGCGGTGACTCTGCTTTCACCACCAAGTGCTGCTGTGTACACTCAATGAAACTGGGAGCTGCCCGTGCCTGCTTGCGTAGATCTGAGTCCTCGTTTTAGGGTCAATGTTCTTTTGACTGCATCTGTTCTCGCGTGATATAAAAACGTGACAGATATTGGGAGCGACTCTTTAGGAGAATTACTATAAAGGAAGGAATTGCTGGTTTTATTTTGTCATGATGGACAAAAGAATAACTGATTCTAAGTCATGTCCGCTGCAGCTTATGCTTCCACAATACACTGCTCAGCTGATTTCTGTGTGTAAATGGCTTTGGAGGGCAATCCCAAAGGAGGTGCCTGCTGTTGCTCTAGGGAGAAGCAGGCTGCAGCATGGACTCAGAGGGCCAGGACGTGCTTTGCCTTCATGTCACCAGAAGAAGAACGAGGAGTTGAAGAAGGGGACTCGGGAGCAAGAAACTGCAAGGAAGTTGCTGTACGAGATCCTTTTGCCTTGCTCTGTCTGACAGAAAAGCTGCCTTCTGCTCGCTGAGCCTTAGCCCGAAACACTGTGAGCACTCCTTGCTCGAGCCTGTGAGAGGGGAGAGGGTCCTTCCTCTGCCAGGGAGTGTGCTACTGTGGGCTGGCTTGTTCTGAATAGATGATCGGCAGTTGTCGTGTTGAGATTGCATGGTGACAATCTATACTGTTGACCCCCTGAATGGTTTTTCATTTCTGTCCCCGTTTCCTTCTCCAGCTCTTTTTAATACATCGTTTAAAACCAAAAAGTTTTAAACCTACATTTGACTGGAACATCATCTGTCGGTTTTGGCTGCAAACATTTTATTTCCTAAAAATAAGTCGCCTTTTCATCAGAACACTTAAAAGATTTCTGGACAGTGTAGTACTACTGTATTGGGGTTTTTTGAATAAGTTTCTCTACATGTTTCAGTGTGTGCACTTAATTTCTACTTCACTTAGTATTTTGAAAACAGTCTTAATCTGAACAGGAGTTTCATGCTTGGGAGAGAAGAAGAGCAGATCTTGACTCAAGAGCAGCTTTTCAAAGGGAAAGGTGAACTATTTTGTTTCATTTTGGATTTTTATTCTGATGGCACAAACATCTTGTTTTCTCAGGATTTTGTTACCTCGGGAAAAGAACTTGGTATTGCTTCGCTTCCTCCTTCTCTGGTTGGCTTGTTTGTTGTTGGTTTGTTGTTTGTGGGGTTTTTTTTCCCCGTTCCCTCCAGAGGAAGTGCTCAGACTGTTACCTTTTAGGAAGACGTTTTAATTCGTGGCTCAGAGGTCTGCAGACGTCACTCTAAAAGCAGTTTCTGTGCATAATACGAAAGGAAAGATTTTTAACCTTCAGCAGAGAATACAAAGTATTCCAGACGGGTCTGGTTTGCTTTGCCTTCGGTATTCCTGTCGCCTGTTGCTTTGGAAGTGCAGGTAATAAGCTTTTCAGTTGAGTAAACGAGTGCTGGTGTTTTTTTTGTTTTTCTTCCCCTAGAAATCTAGTGCTTAATCATGCTGCGCTGTGCTGTTAGAAGTTGTGGACGCTGTGCTGTTCTCCAGAATGCCCCTTAGGCTGCCACACAAGTAGGTCATTGAGAATAATTACCTTAGGCTTTAAAAATATGGAAAAGTTAACGATGCATAAAGTTTAGAGCAGGGTAGCCGTCAGGTTAAAATCATGTCATGCTTATGACATGCACAGTGATGGTTCCCTTCAGGTTTTTGGGTTGGTTTGGGTTTTTTTTTCCTTCTTTAAGATGGCACTGGTTGCAGAGATCTTAGTTTACTACGTGCCTAACTGTCTTAGTGTGGACGTGGATCCTTCCTGCCTGCTATTTCAGTTTACTGGCAGACATAGTTAAGAGAGCTGTTTGGCGTTGTGGAGTGTATGTATGTATGTGTATAAAGATGTATGTAAACGTGTATGAAAATAAAAAGACCTACAGTGCCCTCCCCACATCCTTAGTTTTTCCTGACCTGTACTTCAGCGTTAGCAAGATTTTAAACTGACGCAAGTGTTGCTATTGCAAATGTTTCCATGTTTGTCTAACTACTTTGAAGAAATACATTTAAAAAGTAATCAAAGCATTAAAGGTTTTGTGGCTTGCCCTAGAATTATAGAGGCTTTCCCTGTCTATTATCTATTCCTTTTTCCAGGATTCACTGTATTTTTTTACCATATGAAATAGAAAGAGATTTCTGTCTTACTGTTGGCTTTTGATAGGTATTTTTTCCTTGGGGAATTGCCCAGCAATTAAGCCCCAGGCTTTGGAATTCAGTTGATGGACAGTTTGCATGTCTGTGTCCAAATATAGATGCTAACAAGCCATCATACAGTTCATGTTCATAACTTTATGAAAAGCCTCCCTTTTTACCCGAGGAGCTGTCCTCTTCCTCCTCCTCCTCCTCAGATGATCCTATTCCAGAGGAGCTCTTATGTTTCATTTGCAAAGAAATCATGACCAGCTCAGTTGTTACTCCCTGCTGTGGAAACAGTTATTGTGACGAATGCAAGTGTTACTCCCGTGTTTGTTAATTCCAAACATCACACCTGATCTTCTGACAGCAGAAAGATCATAACATTCCTTTGTTACCAGCTCTGTTTAATACTTCAGTATACCCCGAATAGGAAAGGACTCTTCTTGTAGAAAGGAAAAAACAGAGGCAGAAGGCTTTTTTCCCTTTTTATGCATCTAGTTAAATCCTCTTTCCATGCGGAAGGATGAGTACGAGAAGAGTGTGTAATGCTGCAGCTGATTACAGTATTAGTTATCAAATGCATTGAGCTTGTGCACAGTCCTTTCTCTCATACAAAACTATAGAGCCAACGCTGGTGACTTACTGTGGTCTGCAGCAAATGGCTCGTTAGGCATTTAATCCACATTCTTCTCCACGGGAGAGTTGGTTAAAACCGTCAGAACTTGAACCTACTAATGGTTTCTGGAGATGTGTCTTATTCATGAACCTTGAGGTTGGGGACTTCTCACTGTGCTAGACAGTGGAGAACTGACTAGTCAAAACATCAGGACACGGCCTACTCTGCATCTTCAAATGTTACAATAGTGAAATAACAAAACTGGGCAGCTGTTTCCTGCATACTAGAAATTTTTTGCACTGCTGAACATTTATAGCTTCATGCTCTCAGTTCAGGACCATATTCACCCATTAACCATCTACAGGATTTTATAACTGATTAGAACCCCAACAACGTCCTTAGTTTAGCTAAAACCTGTTTCGATGATTCTGATTATACCCAGGTATTAGAACAGTATTACTGGAATGTGAGGAACATACATGCCCAGCGTGTCATCAGGCAGGTGTTTCTCCCGATACTTTAGTTGCCAACAAGTGCCTACGCCAGGTAATGCAGTGACTTTTAGATAAACTGTTTGTAAGAAAAGTCTAGTCAGTCAATTAGCTGAAAGGGAAGAAAATATTAATTTACACCTCCTTAAACAAGGCTAAATGGAATAAGGCTAAATTTACTTTGCAAATACATTCCCTGTTGTTACAGAAGCTGACAACTCTTGAGAGACAATCTGGCAAATTCAGGTCACACTTGTGTTTAACAGGATTGCCTCAGTTTCAAATTCAGCGTTAACGCTGGAGTGCTTTACACACAGATAGTCTGAGTTACCAGTCATTAACACCAGTGTTTAATGGGATGCGTTCATGTATCACAGAAGGGTTTGGCTTGGAAGGGAACTTAAAGCCCATCCAGTCCCAACCCCCCTGCCCCGGGCAGGGACACCTTCCACTAGCCCAGGTTGCCCAAAGGCCCGTCCAACCTGGCCTTGAACCCTTCCAGGGAGGGGGCAGCCACAGCTTCTCTGGGCAACCTGTGCCAGGGCCTCACCATCCTCACAGGGAAGAATTTCTTCCTTACATCTAATCTGAATATATCCGTATGTTGGTTTATTTTAGGATGGATAGTATATACGGGAATACACAAGTAATTTTACTCTGTGGAGGCTTTTGTTCCTAGAGCTACTGAAGGTTCATGTTACCTCTTTGTAAATGTTTTTCTGCCTCTAGGCTGTGAACAACTTCAAAAATGGAACTGGTTATGCACAGAGGATCCATATGCACAGGCAGCAGCAGCAGCAGCCACCAGCACCTCCACCAACACTCGTGGCTCTGAACCCTCCTGCCACAGGACGTCCCCAATCTTCCCCCCTGTCAATCCGCGGTTTGTGGGAAGAGAAGGTAGGTTTTCTTCCACCATATGCAGTGATTCTCGTATTTTAGTAGAGCGTATTTTCCAACTGTTTGCACTGATTCACAAGGGCTATCAGGTTCCTGCACTGTCACGGCCAGCATTGCCGAGTCTTCTGGGCTACCAAGGACGATCCATACCCACAACTGGTAAGTAACCGTAACTTACAAATTTCTCTTAAAAAATTCTCTTCAGGTACACTGAAGGGGATTTTTTTTCTCTCCCCATGCCAAAAGGTCATCCAATGAGAGCTGGCAAAATTCGCTCGGCGAGTGGCAGACCAGACTGGGAAGTGTAAGTATGCTACAGAAATTCAATATATTGCTGCTTGTAACCTTGTTAACCATGTTAAACACATAACGGACACAACAGCTGATTTATAAGGGAATAAGTATGCACAGATCGTTGTGGAGAATACATGTGGTAATTAATTTTAAAATGGCTTAATTTGAATTGGCCTTCACAAAGGGGATCTGTGCTCTCAGGAAGATTATTTAAAATAAAACTCCAGTACATGATTGAAAAGAGGACTCTGAAGAATGAAGTCTTTGTGAGGAAATCATAATTACGTGTAAAAATGAAACATAATTAAAGGATCAGATGGAAAGGCACCCTCTTGGTTACTGGCTGAATAGGGCTGAAGAAATTGATTTCCCAATAGAAATCAGTCTCCAATATTCTTTTTTTAACAACTTAACTAATACTGATTGAGCAAACTACTGGAAAAGGCAACGCTGTTATTTTACTACTTAGTCATCTCAAATAGCCAAGCTGCTTTCTCTCGGTTGGAGAGAGAGGAGTCTCTTTTGGTTTATTGCAGCGTCAGGTTAGTCCTTCCTTTTGGTATCTGTGTGTTATAGAGAGATTGTAAGGGTGCACTGTGTGTATAAAGTCTTAAAAATAAGTCAAAACAAAAACCAGGATCCATCCCACAGATTGTCTAAAACCTCAAGTTCAGTAAGCAAAAAATAAAAATTCAGGGCCAAGAACAGGCCAAAGATGTCACCATGAGGCAACAACCTAGGAAGCGTGTGCGGAAGATGTTAAAAGAAGTTTGAGAGAAGATGAGTTAATGTCTGTGCAGTACTTTGAAGATCAGAACTGTGAAGTATTAAGGGTGTCAAGGTGTGTCAGAGGAGCGCTTGGCACGTGTCTCTTTTAGCACGGGCAGCCTCCAGCCACAGTTGCCAAACTGACCATAAGAAGGGGAAACTGAGGGATTTGCTGGGAGTGACGATGTGGAAGGCAAGTCTGAGGACCAAGAAATGAGCGTAGTCTCAAATGAACAAAAAGCGGGGAGAAAAATGCTTCAGTTGAGAACAAGAAGTGCTCGCCACCACGCTCCTCCTCCATTCACTTTCCACTTTAAAATCAGGGCAGAGTGTAACAAACAGTGACTCGTGTTTTGGGGTTTCTTTAGAAGCTCAAATCGAGGACATCCGCACAGTGAACATACCCAGAGGACTCAGGCCCCAACACTACCAGCATCAACACCGCTCTCTGTGCCTGTGCCTCCACCTCCCTTGTATCCTCCACCACCCCGCGCATGTCCTCTTCCCCCGGGGGTACCACCACAACCGTTTCCTCCTCAGTTTCCACCTGGGCAGCCTCCGTCTGCTGGGTGCACTCTCCCTTCTTCAGAATATCCCCCAGCTCCTGCAGACACGTCACCAGCTTGAGGATCAGCAGCAGTTCCAATGGCTCATTCACATGCCATCCCAATGGCACAATCACCTCCCTTAGAGAGTCATAGAATCACTGAGGTTGGAAAAAACCTCTAAGATCATCGAGTCCAACCGTTAACCCAACACTGCCAAGTCCACCACTAAACCATGTCCCTAAGTGCCACATCTACCCGCGGATGGTGACTCAACCACCTCCTTGGGCAGCCTGTTCCAAAGCTGACAACCCTTTCAGTGGAGAGATGTTCCCCAATAGCTGATCTAAACCTCCCCTGGTGCAACTTGAGGCTGTTGCTTCTCCTCCTATCGCTTGTTACTTGGGAAAAGAGACCAACACCCACCTTGCTACAACGTCCTTTCGGGTAGTTGTAGAGAGTGATGAGGTCTCCCCGCAGCCTCCTTCTCTCCAGGCTAAACACCCCCAGTTCCCTCAGCCACTCCTCACAGGACTTGTTCTCTAGACCCTTCACCACCTTCGTTGCTTTTCTCTGGACGCGCTCCAGCCCCTCAGTGTCTGTCTTGTAGTGAGGGGCCCAAAACTGGACACGGTATTCGAGGAGCGGCCTCACCAGAGCCGCGGACAGGGGGACCGTCGCTCCCCTGGTCCTGCTGCGATTTCTGACACAAGCAGGATGCCTTTGGCCTCCCTTGTCTAGGGAGGAGTTTGACAGAGAACAACGAGACTTAAAGAAGAGTGGGGGCTTGACTCAATGAAGTTGGGTTGGGCTGTTTTTCATGTTTGTGTTTCGATGGCCTGTCGGACGGCAGTTACACTCGAGTGCATCTGACATCAGCAAAAATGACAGAGTGTTTTCTCCAATAGACTTTCTGGGTGCAGATGGTAATCATGCAAAACTAAAACAAGACGAATGTCATCCTAAAACTGTCCCTAAGAAAGTTTTTGCTTAAATAGCATGTCCACCTTTGCATCTGCAAGCAGTACATTTTCTCATACTGGCCATGTTTTGTTTCTTGGTGTCTTTTTGTGATAAAGGTCAAGCTGTAATTGTAATAAAGGTCAAACTTCTTTTAACAGGGAGAAGAAGAAGTCCAGACTTGATGAGTTACAGATGGTTCAGGAACGGATGGAATCTAAAAAGACTCCAAAGGAGCGCAGGCGTTCGTTTTCCAGGTAACTGCTTTACATGTCTGTAACGGAGAAGAAGGCTGTCTAGAGTGAAGGGAAGTTGCTACAAGTATACTTGAAATTGCTAATGTACATGGACCTGTAAAGTAGAACATTTAGCTTTAACGTTAACCATCACTTGTGTTTTACTAGCTTTTATTTTTCCCATATTTTACTGCAATGTATATAATTTCATTTATACAGTTTTCCTAACTACCCTCATTACCCACTTGTAAGATGTTTTGAAACCTTTAACTCCTTGCCTAGTGGAGATAAGACAGACCTTGGACAGCCTGAAAAACTCCCTGGGTACATCCCTGATAACAGGAACCTAAAAACAAGTGTCTAAGAAGACACCAGTGTTAAGTGACTGGAAGCTGATCTAAACTAACCTCCTTGGAACAAACAGGAGCCGAAGGACAGATGAGGTCACTCCGTGACGATGTATGGACACGGGAAACCTGAAGCTCAACTAGTGGACAGTGTGAGGAAGACGATGTGGACCACTAAGGGGGGGAGAAGACCCTCACTCTATTTTTACTACACACGCTCAGACTATGCAGCTCATCCTGAGTACCATCACACAACCAGATGATCAGGCCCAGTCAGCATGGGTTTATGAAAGGCAGGTCCTGCTTGACAAACCCGATCTCCTTCTACGACAGGGCGACCTGCTTATTGGATGAGGGAAAGGCTGTGGGTGCTGTTTACCTTGACCTCAGAAAGGCCTTTGACACCGTTTCCTACAGCATTCTCCTGGCAAAACTGGCTGCTCGCGGCATGGATGGGCACACGCTTTGCTGGGTAAAAAACTGGCTGGATGGCCGGGCCCAAAGAGTTGTGGTGAACGGAGTTAAATCCAGTTGGCAGCCAGACACGAGTGGTGTCCCCCAGGGCTCGGTTTTGGGGCCACTCCTGTTTAACATCTTTATTGATGATCTAGACGAGGGGATCGAGTGCACCCTCAGTAAGTTTGCAGATGACACCAAGTTGGGTGGGAGTGTTGATCTGCTCGAGGGTAGGGAGGCTCTGCAGAGAGACCTGGACAGGCTGGAGCGATGGGCTGAGGCCAACTGTAGGAGTTTCAATAAGGCCAAATGCCGGGTGCTGCACTTGGGCCACAACAACCCCCAGCAGCGCTACAGGCTTGGGGAGGAGTGGCTGGAGAGCTGCCAGTCAGAGAGGGACCTGGGGGTGTTGATTGACAGCCGGCTGAACATGAGCCAGCAGTGTGCCCAGGTGGCCAAGAAGGCCAATGCCATCCTGGCTTGTATCAGCAATAGCATGGCCAGCAGGGACAGGGAAGTGATCTTGCCCCTGTACTCGGCACTGGTGAGGCCACACCTCGATGACTGTGTTCAGTATTGGGCCCCTCACTGCAAAAAGGACATTGAATGACTCGAGCGTGTCCAGAGAAGAGCAACGAAGGTGTGAAGGGTCTGGAGCACAGGTTGTACGAGGAGCGGCTGAGGGAACTGGGGTTGTTTAGTCTGGAGAAGAGGAGGCTGAGGGGAGACCTCATCGCCCTCTACAGCTACCTGAAAGGAGGGTGCAGAGAGCTGAGGATGAGTCTCTTTAACCAAGTAACAAGCGATAGAACAAGAGGGAATGGCCTCAAGCTGCGCCAGGGAAGGTTTAGACTGGATATCAGAAAGCATTTCTTTACAGAATGGGTTGTTAGGCGTTGGAATGGGCTGCCCAGGGAGGTGGTGGCGTCCCCATCCCTGGAGGTGTTCAAGAGGCGGGTTGACATAGCGCTGAGGGATATGGTGTAGTTGGGATCTGTCAGTGCTAGGTTATCGGTTGGACTGGATGATCTTCAAGGTCCTTTCCAACCTAGATGATTCTGTGATTCTGTGATTCTATGTAAATGGATTCTGAGAACCCATTAGCATAAGACTGCCTTTTCTAAGAAATCTGATGCATATGTATGTTTTGGTGTATGTAGTCAAGAATTTTGTTAGTAAGTGCGGCACTTGTGGTGGAGCGATCCCCAGTGCTGCCCAGCGCTGCGAATAAAGAATCCCTGCTGAACAGTTATACTGACTGTGGAGTGAAGCTCTTTGTTTCAAGAGGAATCAGGAGGATCTGCACTGCTCCTCTCTGGATGGATGGGGTGATTCCGGGGATTAGCAGGGAGAGGAGTTCCGTATGTAGGTTACTAGCTCAGCTACGGCAGAGATTACAGTTGGCTGAGAGTTACAATTTGGCAGCAGTTGCTGAGGAGCAGGTGTCTCTTTCACTAAGGCTTCTCTGCAGTGACACCCTTCACCTCGGGATGCAGCAAGTAGATTCTCTCTCCATGTTTTAAGGTTTCTCAGTCCTTGAAATGACACCTGAGAGGCCTCTGTGGGTTTTCTCCTCCTCCAGCTCCAAAGTGAGCTCTTTATCACTTTATCATACTGTCGCTGCCACACAGCTTTGAACAATGAAGGATTAGGGGGAAACAGTGAATGAGGGTGCTTTTTATTTTGGGTGGGGGGGTGGGGGGTGGAGGGTTGGTGCTGAAGAGGAGAGCTTCTTTTTTCTTCTCTAGCAGTCTTGCCCCCTTGGAACCACCAACACCCCCCCCCCCGAGCCCGCCAAAATTGCTGAGGACCCCCAGAAACCTCTTGAGGCCCCCCAAAATAGTGGGGACACCCTCAAGCTCCCCCTAGGACCCCCAAAACCCCCTGAGGTGCCCCAAAATCAGGGGGTCCCCCCAACCTGGGACCCCTAAGCCCCTCTGGGACCACCAAAACCTCCCCAGGACCCCCCAAAATTGGGAGGACCCCCCTTAACTCTCCCGAGACCCTCAGTTTCCCATTAGGAACCAACCCCCCCATTCCTACTGTCTCCTGCAGGGGTCTGGGGGAGGTCCCAGGGATGTCAACCCCCTTGTGCATCCCCAGTTCCCCCGTTGGGACCCCCAAACCCCTCCTCCACATCCCTACTGTCCCCTGCAGGAGCTCTGGGGGGTCCCAGCACTGTCACCCCCCCACACCCCCCAGTTACCCCACACACTGTGTCCTGCTGTCCCCACCACCCCCTGCAGGATTTTTGGGGGGGTCCCACCGATGCCACACCCCTATCCCTGCCCCCCCAAACTCTCGAGGACACCCGGGAAGGGGGGGCTTCCCAATGCCCCCCACAACCACTTCCCTCAGATTGGGGAGCCTGTTTTCACCCGTGTGTCCCCCCCACCCCCCAGGAAGGGGACCACACCAGGTTGACGAGGAAAGTCACCAACAGCCTCCACTTGTACATCCACGGCATCGACCAGGATGGGGGACACAGGGGCACGCCGGAGGGGCCATGGGGACACCCCCCACACACCACTCAGGGTCTCCTGGAGGTCCCCAAATTGTCACCCTGGGCATGGGAGGGGACATGGGGACACCAAGGGGGCTCTTGGGGACATTCCCATCCATGAGGTGTCCCCCACGTTGATGCCCCATGACCTTGAGGGACCCCAAGGTGGCTCTTAGTGATGCTCCCGTCCTCGGGGTGTCCCCCACGTTGACACCCCATGACTTTGAGGGACACAGGAGACCCCAAGCTGGCTCTTGGGGACATCCCCATCCCTGGGGTGCACCCCACTTTGATGGCCCACAACTGGGAGGGGACCAGGATGTCCCCAGGGTGTCTGTGGTGACGTCTCCATGCCTGGAGTGTCCCCAACATTGACACCTGTCACATTAAAGGGTAATTTGGCAGAAAATAAACCCCCTTGTGTCCCAGTTCATCCTCAGGTGTCAGGGGGGCTGGGGGCAGCTACGTTTAGATTCTGAGTGATACCAACTTGTCACTGTTCTTGTCACTTGCTCCGTCCAACCTCCACCCTCCCGCGTGACTCTGGGCTTGGGTTTCCCTCCTACAGCACCTCGACTCAGCCCTGACGCCCACTGGGAAGGGTGCTGGGACAAGGGACCAGCCCAAACTCCTCCCCCAGGATCCATCACAGAACAACAGCCCCCACTCCAGAATGTCTTGTGGCAGACTCCGTCACAAGAGAGAAAACAACTTTTTATTGCAAACAGCAACGCTGGGGGCCCCAAAGTCAGCGGATCAGGCGGTGACAATGAATCGGCACCTGCAAGGAGAGAGTCAGAAAGCTCTGGTGAGTCCCTGGCGGCAGGAAGAGGCAGGGTTGTGCTGCCCTCTCCGGGGAACACCGTGTGTGAGGAATTGCTGACGGCCCAGAGCAGAGAGCTGTTGCTGGCGCTGGCTACGGGGTGGCTCTGGCACCTCGTCCCCCGGGCAATGCCCTTCGAGCCCCGAGCGCGCGCAGAGACGCGCAGTGCCCCTGTGCCACGCCGCAGGGCTCGGCCGGGAGCCCCTGGGCCCTGCCAGGGAGTTATTTCCAGACCCCGCGCAGCACCGTCCCTCGCTGTCCCTCGCCAGCGCGTTGGGCTGACGCAGAGGAGTGTGGAGAGGTGTGAAAGTTGGGCAGAGAGCCCGGCACGCACCTGGGCTGCCCGACCTGCTGCGCCTTCCTGCGTCTTTTCGCTGGTCCGTCGCCAGAAGCACCTTCTCTCTTCCTCCTCTTCTTTTCCACGCAGCTTTCGCTCTCTTCTCCCCAGGCTTCTCTTCTCTTCCGGCTCCTCTTCTTCTCCTCGTCGTGGGCAGAGCCTGCAAATCTTTCCATCCCACAGTGGGATTAGACAGGGAAAGCCACGACCCACTGGAGTCAGTTCTGATTTTAACCAAAGCAAGCTCATTTTACCTTCTTTCCTCTGGAAACCTGGCCAGTTGTTCTGGGCGCCCCAGGGAGTCTGCCATGCTCTCGGGGGTGGCTAGAGGCAAAGCTGGCAGTGCCTAAACCAGAAATGTCACAGTTGGCATGTGGCAAGGGGTGACCTGGAGTGGTAAGCGACTCTTTGCTAAATTGGTACCCGAGATCTCCAGAGGAGATGCCTTGGGCTGGTTTGCATCAGCCACAGTTCACACAGTCCCACTGCTGACCCCCAAATAGACCTGAGGAAGCTCTGATGAAGTAGGGCCTGAGCAAAACCCCCCTGAAGTTGACAGCTGCTCCCCTCTGCCTCTTTGTAGTCATTTTGTGGGCCTTTGGTTTGATTAAGCACCTGCCGAGTGCATTTGAGACACAACCTTGCCAATTTCCCTTGCTATGTATCATCCCAAGGGGTGGAGGAATAACCCAAACCCACACCAGCTCTACTGCCAGGCAGAGGCACAGCAGCGACTCCCCTCCTACCCCAGACACGCTGTCACCGTGTTTGGGAAGCTGACGTACCTCTCCCACTTCAGACTCCACCGCCGTATCTCCCCCATCTTCCGTGAGGACACCGAGCAGAGAGGGGGGTGCATGCGGCAAAGCTTCTGCTCGGTGCTCGGTGTCCACTTTGCCTGCAGGGACACTTTTCTCTTCCAAACTCAGGTCTAGAAAGCAAAAGCATGTGCAACATGGTGACTTCTTGGAAGCAAACAGAGCTAAAGCAACCCCCACCCGAAGCCCTACACTTCTGTGGTCAGCCCTCCGATGCCCTGTCTGCAGGCTTCAGCTCATCCTGCAGAGGAAGACGTTCATGTTTGGAGAGCAGTGGCAAGAGAGGCCACAGGACAAGCGGGGCTGAGAGGACAACACTCGATGCCCAGCCCTGTCAGAAGCAACACGGAGGTTTCTGGCGTCCCAAGGCCCAGCCGGTGCCAACCCTCAGTCCCCCCTCTCACCTCTGAATCTCTCCAGGGGGACTGGCAGCTCCTTGTCTGCTGGGCTGGAAAGGCTGCCCGCTTCCTCCTCAAAGAGATCCCTGCAGTTCTCCACGAGAAACTCCACCAGCACGTTCACCTGCACACATCAAACCGTGGGTCTCAATCCCCCTGCCTGACAAGGGACCAAGCAGCCTTTCCCACCCCTGCCCCCTGCTCCTGCCCAGAGGCTGTGGCTGTGGGGCTGCTCCTCCAGGCAGCCACCCCGACAGCATTTGCTGGCGGGAGGAGGCCTGCAGAGCCCTCTGCGCAGCCAAGCGCTGGTGGGCCGGGAAGGCTGCCCCGGCAGGTGGGGACGTGTACCTTGTGGGTCACCTCCAGCATGGCCTCCAGGGGGAGCAGGTCTGCGTGGGCTGGGCTCAGCAGGTTTGGCCCAACGCAGACAGCCAGGTTGCTGCAGCCCATCCTGCTGGTGGCTGCATGGTGGCCGATGTGCTGGAGGAGGGACAGCAGCCGCTTCAGGAGGAGGAGGTTGGCTGCAGGCAACTTCTCGGCCACCCTGGGGGAATAGGAACACGGCGCTAATAAAGCAGATGTTGCCCACAGCGTTCCCCAGACTCGCCCGAGGCTGGTGGGAGCCAGCGCAGCTTTCCAGGTGCTCTGGGCCAGCGGTCAGTGCTCCTGCTCAACAGGCAGGCTGCTGCCCACACTTACGCTCTCAGCTCCCTGATCTTCTCCTCCCTGCTGGCCTTCTGCATCGCCGCCATCCAGTCCTCGTAGAGGTCAGTCACAAGGAGCTTGCAGGGGATGCTCCGGAGGAAGTCCTGCAAGGCCCAGGGCTCCAAGTGAGCATTTGAACACTCAGGGCCAGCCAGGAGCTCCTCCAGCCACAGGGCAGAAGCGCTCACCTTCAGGATGGCGGCCAGCAGCAGCACGGGCTGGCTTCCAAGGTCGACGTCTGCGCCGCAGTCCAAGGCCTCCCGCAGCTCCCGAAGCTCTGTCCCACCGGCGGCTCTGCGGAATATCCCCTCGGTCGCTGGTCCTTCCTGCTTCAGCACAGCCAGCAGCTCCTGCAGGAGAGGCAGAAGGACAGTTGCGTTGCTGAGGAGCCACCTTCCAGCGGCGGTGGCCAGAGCACTGCCCCAGAGCTGGCTCCGTGCTGGGGGTGAAGAGCCCAGTGCCCCATCCTCGGAGCTCCTGGGGACACCCGCTGCCCCTCCGGAGCCTGCGGAGGGAGGGCTGGGGACCCCCTGGACAGGCTGGCTGACCTGGATGGGCCGGGGCAGTGTGCCATCCTCGCAGAGGGCTGCCAGGGGCTGCCCAAAGAGCGCCCTGCTGCAGCCGGAGCCCGCCTGCCCTGGTGCCAGGACAGAGGCCGGGCTCCGCCGCAGAGCGAAGGGCCAGGGCAGCCCCCTCCACCTCCTGCTGCTGCTGCTGCTGCTGCTGCTTCTGCTGATGATCCCTCCTGCTGCAAAGGAAAAGAGAGCAAGAGCCCATCAGTGGATGCCGCCAGGCCAGCGCTCCCAGAGCCTGCCCTGCCCTGCCTGCAGCATGGTGCTGAGCGGTGTGGCAGGACAGGCAGGGAGCCGGCAGCTGGAACCACGGCTCCAGCTCAACAGCTCCGGCTCGGGGGTTCCTGAGAGCCTGGGACAGCCTGGCCCAGTCCTAGCCCTGTCCTCCTCCAGGCTGTGGGCAGCACCAGAGGCTGCGTGTCCCTGCAGAGCCACGTCCATCGGCCGCTGCCCAGCGCTGTCCTTCCTTCTCTGGCTGATGTCCTCCCTTGGGCTGCCCAACCTGGATGGGGACACTCAAGGGACAAGTGAGCACAGCCCAGCTGCTTGCAGGAGGGTCCTTTCTTTCCCAAACTCACCTGGTGAGCGGCAAAGTCCCCCTTCACTGCTCGACGGGACCATCGGAGGCCCTTGCTTGAGATCAGCCTGCAAGAACCCGGCACCAGCAGCCTGAGCACCGCGGAGTGGGGACCCTCTGCCCTCCTGGGCTCTCTGACCCGTGTGGCAGGTTTTCTCCCAGTGCCACCAGCAAGGATATGCCAGCATTCCTGGTGGCTCCTCAACCCTCCCCACTCCCTGAATTGCACCAGGGGACCCTCCCTCCCTCCCTCCCTCCCTCCCTCGCAAGCTCACCCCACTGCACGCCCATCCCTGCACCCCAGCACAGCCAGAGGGGAAAGGCAGCCGTTCTCACCTCTGACTGGTGCTCCACCAGCCTCTCCAGGCTCCTGGTGCTGAACGGCCTCCACTGGCAAGAGAGAAGCAGCGGCAGAAGGTGAGCAGTGATGCCTGTGCTGCTCGGCTGGAGGAGCAGTGCTGGGGACAGCGCCCAGGCCAGACAGACACTCACGGCATGGCGGCGGCTCAGCTTCTCCAGGAGCTTGAGTGACGGGACAAGGGTCACTCGGGGCTTCTTGGCTGCGTCGGGTATCCTGTGCACCGGGAAGGGACAGAGCTGGGTGAGCCCCAAGCCGCCTCTTCTCTCTCATCAGGCAGCTCTCCCCGAGAGCTGCCCACAGCCGCGGGGGCACCTCTCCCCAGCTGGGGAGCTGTGTTCCCCCATCTGGCTGTGCCTGCAGCACCCCCCAGCTTACCCCAGCAATGTATGCACCCACAGCTCCTTCAGCGCCTGGGAGCTGCAGCAAGAGGAGAAACAGTGTCAGGCCCCGCTGCCCCCCAGCCCGTGGGCAGAGGCGGATGCCTGCACAGCCCTGCCCCCTGGGGAAGGACACAGGGGCAGGATGAAGCGCCATGGGGCGGGACAGAGCTGCTGCCCAAGCCCTGGCTCCCTCTGTCCTGCCACAGCACCTGCTTTGGTCCTTCCCTTCTGGGGATCAAAAGGTGACCAGGGGATGCAGGACGCAGAAATGCCCCCCATCCCTCCCTGCCGGCGTGCTGCCCGCTCCCTGCCCAGGCTCTGCACGGAGGGCAGAGGCCCTTCACAGGAACCTCTCCTGCCCGGCCGTGGGACGTGGCACCACGACTCACCCGAAAGTGGCAGTGCAGGAGCCCCTGGGCCAGAGGAAGATGAGGGAGCTCCTCTCCTCGCGGCTGCCGACACCCTCCACCTCTTCCTCCCACGCCGCCTCCTTCCCGTCACTCAGCACCCACAGCTGGTCCAGGGCCAGGCGGAGCTGTGGGCGCAGGGTGGTGCCACCTCTGCAGAGAGCAGAGGCAGGCAGTGAGCTGGAGGTGGCCTCCTTGGGGTGCCCCCCCGGGCAGAGCCCTGCTCCCCTCCTGCCCTTGGGATGGGCATTGGTGCATCCAGCACACAGGTCCTGGGGCCGGGGGCCAGGGTGTCCCAGCCCTTGAGCCGGGGCCAGGGATGGGGCAAGGGCAGCTGGGTCGGAGGGTCTTACCGCAGCTTGGTGACCACCAGTTCCTCCTGGAGGAGGAGAAGGCGCCTCTCGCTCCTCTTGCAGCCCCGGGTCAGCTGCACGTCTGCGCTCAGCACCGGCTCTGCATCGGCGAGAGCGTCCCTGCGGAGCAGAGCACGGCAGGCATCAGAAAGGCCGCTGCTGCGGGGCCCGGCCGTGCCCCCCTGTCCCCGAGCCACAGGGGGAGCCCACCTGGAGCCACAGCAGCCGTTGGCCTGGCCCATCCTGCCCGGGACAGGAGGACCCTCGCTGTGCACCAAGGATGCGGCCCAGCCGGTGACAGCGAGGATGGGAAGCGGGTTGCCGGAGCCTGGTCAGCGCTGCTCGGCCAGACCCTGCCTCCTCCCAGTGCCGCTCTGTGCCAGCACAGCTCCGTGCTGCCGGCGCTGGGGGCTGTTGGCTCCAACTGATTGACAGCCCAAGCCCAACGGACAGTGGGAGGGGCCACAGGCTGGGCATTCTCTCCAGCATGGCCCCGCCTCTCTAGCATGGCCCCGCCTCTCTTGCCCTGGGGAGCCCAGCGCAGGACGGAGCAGAGGGAAGGACCCCTCCTCCCTCCACCTGCTGGCAATGCCTCTTGCCTTGGGCTTCCCCGCTGGCTCCCGGGCTCCAGCTGCACTTGGTGCCGCTGCTCACCACCCTCTGGCCTTGGCTGGTCAGCCACTTTCTACCCACCTCCCCCTCTCCTCAGCCAGCCCACGCTGCTTCAGCGTCTCCACGGGGCTATTCTGGCAGACGCTGCGGAAAGCCTTCCTCACGTCTGGGTGGACAGTGGCCACCACACTCCTCTCGTCTCCCCAGCCAGTCATTTCACCACAGAAGGTTATTAGGTGGGGCCAGCAGGGTTTCTCCTGCTGACTCCATGCTGACGCCTAGTTCCAATGACCTTCGTTCCTTCATGTTTCCAGGACGTGCTGCGGCATTCCCAGCACCTCCATGAACACAGAAGCCCCTTTTCTCATCCAATATAATAATACAATAATATTATAATAATTATAATAATAATATAATGGTGCCTGGGACACACACACACACACACAGAGTGACAGAGAGGGGTGTCTTGGGAGGAACCAGGCACCTGGGGAGTCCCCAGCCCCACTCTGAGGGAACCCAGGTGTCCGGGGGGTACCCTGGTGTGTGTGGGGGTCACTGGAGTGGAGGTTGGCCACGGGGGTGTTTGGGGAAGTTTTGGGGTGATTTGGGGTACATGGGCTGATTTGGGATGATATGGGGGGCTTGGGGGCATATGGGGAGGTTTTGGGGGTGATTTAGGGTATATGGGGGTTTTTGGGGTGGTTTGGGGGGATATGGTGTTTTGAGGGGATATGAGGGTTTGGGGAGTGATTTGGGGGGTATGGTGGTTTGAGGGGATGGGGGTGATTTGGGGTATATATGGGGGTTTGGAGGGATATGGGCAGGTTTTGAGGTGATTTGTGGGGATATGGGGAGATATGGGGGATTTAGGAGGGATTTTGGGGGGTTTGGGGTATACGGGGAGGTTTTGGGGGTGATTTAGGGGATATGGGGAATTTTGGGGTGATTTGTTGAGATACGGGTGGTTTGGGGGTCATATGGGGGATATGGGGGAATATGGGGGTGTTTTAGGTTTAATTGGGGAGTTATGGGGGTTTTGGGGGATGTGGGGGTGGTTTGGGGGGATATGGGGTTTTTTGGGGGTGATTTGCTGGGATATTTGGGGATTTGGGGGGATATGGGGGATATAAGGGGGACTTTAGAAGGATATGGGGGTTTTGGGGTGTAATGGCAGGTTTTGAGATGATTTGTGGGGATATAGGGGAGATATGGGGGGTTTTGGGGGGGTTGGGTGGATATGGGGGGTTTGGGGGCACATGGAGAAGTTTTGGTGGTGATTTAGGGGATGTGGGGAGGTATTGGCGTGATCTGGGGATATACAGGATGTTTGGGGGTAAAATGGGGGATATGGGGAAGTTTTGGGGGGGTTTGGGGGGATATGGGGGGTTTTAGGGTGATTTGGGGGTATATGGGATGTTGGGGGGATATTGTGGTGTGATTATGGAGATATGGGTAGTTTTTGGGGTGATTTGGGGGATATGGGTGGGTTTGGGGTCATATAGGGAGGTTTTGGGGTTGATTTAGGGTATAGAAGGGGTTTTTGGGGTGAGTTGGAGGGATATGGGTGGGTTTGGGGTCATATGGGGAGGTTTTGGGGTTGATTTGGGATATATGGGGAGTTTGGGGGGATATGGGGGATATGGGAGGGATTGGCGGGATATGGCGGGTGATTTGGGGGGATATGGGTGGTTTTGGAGGGGATTTAGTGGCATATGGGGAGGTTTGGGGGGATATTGGGTGGTGATTTGGGGGTGATATGGGGGTGTTTGGGGGTATATGGGGGATAGAAGTGGTATTTTGGAAGGATATGGGAAGGTTTGGGGTGATATGGGAAGGTTTTGAGGTGATTTGGGTGTATTTGGGGAGATATGGGGCATTTAGGGGGGATTTGGTGAGATATGGGGGGGTTTGGGGGCATATGGGTAGGTTTGGGGGGTGATTTAGGGGATATGGGTTGGTTGTGGGTTGATTTGGGGATATAGAGGAGGTTTAGCGGGTATAGTAAGTTTGGGGGTGTTATGGGGGTGGTTGAGGGGATATGGGGGTGACTTGGGGTTTATGGGGGTTTTGGAGGATATGGGGGATATGGGGGTGTATGGGGAATTTTAGGGGTGATTTGGGGATATAGGGGGGGTTGTGGTGATATGGGGGTATATGGTGGGGTTGGGGGTATATGGGGGTGATTTGGGGGCATATGGAGAGTTTTGGGGGTGATTTGGTGGTATATGGGGGGTTTGGATGGGATATGTGGGGGAGACCTGGGGGATATGGGGGTGTTTGGAGGATATGGGGGATATAAGGGTTATTTTGGAAGGATATGTAGGGTTTTGGGGTGCTATGGGAAACTTTTGAGGTGATCTGGGTGGATTTGGTGAGATATGGGGGTTTGAGGGGTTATGGGGAGGTTTTGGGGTTGATTTAGGGGATATGGGGTGTTTTGGGGTTATTTGGGGAGATATGGGGTGTTTGGGGGTGATTTGGTGGGATATGGGGTGGTTTGGGGGGATATGGGGGATATAAGAGGTGTTTTGAAATGTTATGGGGGGGTTTATCCCCCACAAGATCCCTCCCAGTACCCCAGCAGCCCCCACTGGACCCTTCTTGCACCCCATTACTGTCTCCCAGGACCCCAATATCTCCCCCAGAAACCACCCCCAGGAGACGATCATTAGACACTCCGCCCCCCCTCCCCACCCCCAGACACTAGTAACCCCCTGAACTCCCCCATGACCCCAATAACACCCCCCAAGCACCAAGACCCTCCACCAATACCTCCCTCAAAACACCCCCAGGACCCCAGTACCTCCCCCAGAACCCCCTCCAGGATGTCCCCAATCCCCCCACCTCGGACACCAATATCTCCCTCAAGACCCCCCCCGAGGACCCCAATAACCCTCCCAAACCCCTCCAGGACACCCCCCACCCCCCGACTCCATTACACTCCCTCTAGGACCCAAATAACCCCCTCAGGACACCAATAACTCCCACAACTCCCACAGAACCCCAATAACACCCCCCCAAGAATCCCCCCAGCTCCCAAATCCCCCACTCACGGCACAGGCAGGAGTGTGGGCAGGTGCTGGGGGGGGACAACGTGCTGGAGCCCCCCCGGGGGTCCCCTGGCCCCCACAGGGCCTACTTCCTGCTGACAGTCTGCGAGGGCCTATGGTCTGCAGTGAGGCGGCCTAGGCAGGAGGTCCTCCAGCTCTCTGTGGTCTGCACTGAGGGATGTTCCAGGAAGAGAGTTTGGTTCACCCAGCAAGTGGGAATTCCTCCTTTTAAAACACTCGCTTTGTTCTGGATGGCTGAATGAATTTTTCTCCTGCAAAGGTGGCACCAGCACCAGCACCAGCAGCACCAGCACCAGCAGCACCAGCACCAGCACCAGCACCAGCACCAGCACCAGCACCAGTGGTGGTGGCTCCGGCCTAGCAGTGGGTGAGTGCAGGGGCTGGGGCCGATTTCCCTGGAGGGGGTGGTGGGATCCCCGGGGAAGGGGAAGCTTTGGTCTAAAACCCCAAACTTTTTCATGGTTCTGATTTTTTTAAAAAAAAGTTTTGTTGTCACAGTTTGGGCTGTTCAGACTTCTGTCATTACCAGGTGTTGAACTGGCAGCTGACAACCCCAGAGGTCTCGCTTCTGTCTCACCATCTTCCACATCACACCAGCTGTTCTTGGTGGTTCAGCTGTGTGCATTGCTGAGGCGCCTGCACACATTCCTCTCTATCCCATTGTTTCCTATGGGAAAAATGGAATTGGGAACAGTCACACTCTGGGGATTCCATGCTGGGCAGGCAATGGGATGTGCCTGAAACTGTAGTTTGACTGTATGGGGGATTATTGCAGAACCAGAGCGTAGGGTTGGGGAGTCAAAATGTTTCAGCAGCAATGAAGAGAGAAGTATGGGAAGGTTTCAGCTGCAAGCCTGCACACACTGGGTGTGCATGTACTCGAATGCACGGCTGCATTGCCCCAGGCTGCAGAGGTTATTGTGTAGAAAAGCCCTTGGTTAGGGGAATAATTCTGTCTTGGAATAAATCTGCATCTGGGCAGCGGAATGGGATATTTACCTTGTGACACAGAGGTACCTCTAGGGCAAAGCCAAATACTAAGAGATTTTTTTTATGAATGTTCATTTTCATTCTGATTTCATGCTCTCTGAACTGTTTTGTCGAATCCTGACTGTTCTCCCCAGCTGTCCATCACCCACACTCATGTTTTGATGTCTCGTGTCACAGACAGCCTGGTGAAAAGATCTTGGTTATTTTCTCTTTCCTTTTTTTCCCCTTTGAGAAGTCTCATGAACTTTTTGCAGCTGTCCTGACTCTGCTCCCCTGTCCTCCCTGAGCAGCAGTGTGGCAGTTGGAGCTGCCCCCCCCGCCCCAGGAGGAGGTGTGCTCTGCTGGCTGTTAAAGAGTTGGCAGCGCTGTGCGCTGTGCTCATCTCCAAAGCTTCTCTGTTCTCCCTGGGCAATGGATTTTAGTGTTCTGCCATTCCTAGTACAGTAACATCTGTACAGATACAGAACCTCTAGTTCATGGATTGGGTTCATGAACACCTGATTCTTGTAATCTCCTTTAGGAGCTCTATTGCCCCACATATTTTCTCTCCCCTCTTCTCTGTCAAACTGTTTCACAGCTGGCCTTCTTCCACAGGCTTTGCCTCATACCTCGTCATACTCGAGCTGTTCAGTTCCTGCAGGCCCAGCAGCTGTAGGGGGATCTAAGCTGCTCAGAGACAGCAGGGCCTGATCTCTAAAGGAAGCAGATTTTGTGGTCTGACTCTGATCTTGCTGAAGCTGCTTTTGTCACCCTTTCAGAAAACCAACCGAGGGCTGAATCAGAGCTGGTGGTTTGCTGAAGGTACCAAAGAATGGGGCGTTTAGAAGCCAGTGCCTAATCCCGTGGACAACCTTAATGCTGTTGCTTTGACAACCTGTAGGAGGTATTTTATTGTGGGTTTTGTGTAAGGTGCTATAAAGCAATCCCATGCAGCTGGAAGCCAGAGGCAAGACTATTTATTTCAGAGCTTTGAAGATCTGTACTCCTGTGACAGCTGTCTCGCTGCTGCAGTGGTTGGGTTTTATTTTGCTTTGGAAAAACTGAACAAAAATTTTCGTTCCATTTCCTTTTCCCTGAGGTGGGAGAATTCCTGGAAGTCTCCAGATAGAGTTAAGGGGTGTCTTCATCTTTTTTCCCTGGACTGGGCTGAGTGCAGCTCCCAGAAGGGCGGGGTTTGGAAGGCTGGGAGCGCTGACCCGACCAGTCCGAGAGGACTCCTGACAGCAGGGCTGGGCTGCAGCTGTGGCTGCAGGTACTGCGGGGAGATGCTGGGTGTCTGGGTGGGCTGACCTGGCTGGTTTGGTTGTTTTGAGGGCGCTGTACTCTCTGCACCAGCTGCTAATAAGGTGTTTTCTGTCGGCAGGTCTGGTGGCCCATCAGTCTGTGTTCTCAGAGATGAGCCCACAGGAGTCCCTCGCTGGGGCTTGGCTGCAGAGAGCTTTGTGGTATCTTGACAGTGTTTGATATTTCCCAGACAATGCTTAAACCTGCCAGTTGACGCTATTTAACACTCTCCTCTGTAAGAGCCTTCCAGCGGTGATGCCTATCAACTCTGGCTTTCCCTTCAACGAACTGTTACCAAAAGCTTCTGTATCTTTGTCACTTGCCAAATGCCACCTTGTTGCTTTGGGCTTTTATGTGTTGCCTTTAATTAGGATGTGTGCTCTTCTGTCCAGGGGCTGGTGGGCAGCTCTCTGGTGACCAAATCCAGGAGAAAACAAGAGGGTTTACTGTATTACCTCTTGTACTTGAAGGAACAATCCTTTAGCCCGGGTGTCTTTGGACGTGTCTTTTGGGAGGGGGCTACCAGGCCTCCAAATCCAGCAGTTTGTCAGTTTATTCTTTGTCCTGTTTGTGTTTTGCTTCTGGCCCTTAATCTGCAGCAGCAGATTGGGGCTGCGTGATGCACAGAGGTTCGGGGCAGGGTTACCTGTTCCTCCAGGACAGGATCTGCTGATTCAGCTCAGTATTTTAAGCAAGATGGAGCCAAATGAATCCTCCTTGTAGCAAGAGCTGGTAGCCAGGATGGATGAGCAGTTCATTCACAGTTACTGAAACACTGAAGGAAATTCGATTTGTGTGTTTAAAATTGCTTTCTTAACCAATGTTTAGCATCTTGTGGTCTCAGGGGTTAAAATACCTCTGGCAACTTGGATCAGTGTATGGGGATTTAAAAGTGCTCTGGATTAAGCAGGCAACTGAGTTAAACTGCATTTAGCTGATTCCCTGGCTGTGAATAATCCAGCCAACCCTGTGCTGAAGACATCTGGGGCTCGTCTGCTGTTTGCAGTGGAGGTTTCGGACCCTTTCTCGAAGATGTCACCGCTCTGTAAGTTATGGCTGTACTGACCAGAAGTTAGGAGTCACTTTGGGAGTGGCCCCTTGTGATGGAGACTGGAGACCTCTGCTCTTCTGTCCTGGACGTCAGGCAGTGGCTTTCACAGGGGTCCCATCTCTCAGCTCAGCTCTGCTTTCTGTCATTAGGATACAGCTTTGATTTGCCAGGGGTGAGTGAATTGGCACATCCCCTACTGCAGATCTGCACGAGACATACCCCTCTAGCAAGGTACAGGACAACCTTACAAATACAGAAAGCTGAACCTCCCACTAATTACTCAATGGGAATGCAGCAGGCAGAGCTTTTGGTCTAGATTGCATCCGTGCTGCTGTTAGCTTCAGGAAGCCAGTGCTTCCAGCACTGCATCTTCCTCCGCGTTCTCCCCCATGCCCTGGGCAGATCTCTGTTTCAGGGTTGGCCCTGCTGTTCCATGAGCTGTGCCCTCTAGGTGTGGTTATCAAGTGTTAGGACAGACTTTTGGATTTGTGCTGTGTTATTGCAGTGGTTGTGTAAGTCCCAAGTGCAGATGTGAGGTGACAAGTGCCTGTTATTTGGCCCTGACTGCAGGAAGAACTGAACCCCTTCAGCCTTCTCGATCTGGGTGGCGATGAGTGATGGAAAGCAGTTGCATACTTTCAAGGGATCAGTGAAAGGAGGATCCTTTGCTCTGCTCCCTCAACTAAAATGCTCTGCTGGCAAGCAGCAGCTCTGGGTTTGCCTTGATTATTGCAGTGACTGCTTGTTGTGTTTAGTCTGCTGCGCTGTTATAAGCAGTCTCCCTGCGAGCAAGAAACTTGTGAGTGGCTGAGCTGAGATTTCCAGGTTCCTGATCAGAGGAGGGGCTGTCCCAGCCAAATTGGAGTTGGGTTCCTGATTGCATCCCGATAGAAAAGATTATTCATCCAGTGGGAAAAAAGCCCCAAACCGGAACTGCTGTTTTATTGTTTGACATATCTTAGCTGAGCAGATCTTGGCGCTCAGTACGAGTTACAGCTCTGCTTCTCTGAGCCCGTGAGCTGGGCTCACTTACAGCTGGCCTGACTCTCAGGAATGCTACCTGCCTTCTGACTTTTCCTGCCTCGTGGGCCTTGGGGGCTTCAGGAACCCTTTTCCTTCTTTCCATCAGCCCATTTACCACATGCTCTACTATCAGGTTGTTTGGGACTCTGGCCTCTCCTCAGTATTTTCTGGCTGAAAGAGTTTGGTTTGTACAAGCAACTGTCTGGATGTCCATCTCTGACTTGCTCTGTCTGTACTCAGCTGACAGACCAGGAAGTGGAACGGGCATCGCTGCTTCCCAGTTAACCCCCTCCTACCACTGCTCCGGGTGTCTTTGGGGGACCAGACCTTACCATTCCTATAACGTAGGTGACCCTGACTGAGACTGGGACGTGCCCTTTCTGTGTTACTGCTCCAACCATCACCTTTAGTTTTTCCAGGAAAGAGAAACACAAAGAGATGTAGCCCAACATACCAAAAAATCAAATTCTTCCTCCTGACTTTGTGGCAAGAGCCAGTTCAGCCAGAATCACTGACATGCTGCCCTCTTCTCTTCTGGCTGGCACAAGTCTGGCAGCCTGTGTCTCCAAGGGCTTCTTACTGAAAAGGCCCCAGGGCACACGTTAGCACTTTAAAGTACTTGGAGCAGACACAAATCTGCACCAATTTGTTGCAATCACCCATATTTAAAGGCAAGTGGTACCTTTTATTTCCATGGGATTATTGGTCCATGGCACATCTGGCACTCCTGTGCACAAGGTCGATGACCTCCCTGCCTTTCTGCTGAATGCTGGGTTTGGCTTTTGTCTTTGGTAGGAAGCAACTGGCATTTTGGTCTCAGCAGATGGCTGCTTAAAAATAAAAAAACACCCAAACTAGGAGACTTTCTCTTCTTTTCCAGGAGCCAAGGACTTTGAAGGCACGTGCTGAGGTTCACTTCCAGAACAAAGGCTGCAGGGTCACAACACACAGTATCTCTTGGAGCCTGTGCTGTAGCTGAGGACAAACGTCTGGTAACTTTAAAGGCAGGTAAAAGTTTATTGTGATCCAGAGAGGTGGGGAATCTCCGTCCTGGGAGACATTTAACGCTGCTGGACGCATCCTGCACAATCTGTTTTAACTTTGAAATTGTCCGTTTTGCGCAGAGGGGTTGGACCAGAGACATCCAAAGTCTCTTCCTCCTAAATTTTTCCGTGTTTCTCTACCTGATCATGCTGATGACCCATGCAGTCTGCTTTATGAGTGAAAGGAAGAGAAAAATCATTGTAAAACATGGAGAATTGTATCAGTATTGCTGTCTGCTGCAAGCTCTGCCAGGGAGCAGATGCTAGCTGCCTTTTCTCTTCTAGATGAATTTGTTTGACTGGAAAGGCAACTGCTGTTGCTGTGAAGTGTCCAGATGAACCTGTACATAGACCTGGGGCAAGTGGGAATGACAAGGGGGGAATTTGGGAAGGCAGGGAGCCCATGTTGGCAGCAGCCCCTGCCCTGCTCGGAGACCAAGCAGGACTCTGGGAGTGATGTGCTGGGGAGGAGCTCCTTGTATTGCTTCTTTCCTCAAGAGCAGCTGTTTCAGGCTTACCTGGATTATGACCATAATGAGAGAGGGTTTCTTGTTGGGCGTACATCCCCAGGAGGGGTTGCACTTGATGTCTGACCTTTGTTTTCATTTCATACCAGGTGTTTCTAGGCCTTGAAATTTTTCTGTGGGCTCAAGGGGACAGTTAAGTCAAAGAGGACGAGAGTAGGGAGACAGGATGTGTGCAAGGGTTGTGCTTTTGTGTTGTAGCTTTTGTGGGAGACAGACAAGCTTTGTGGGTCAAGAACAGCAGGACTAATGATGGGCATTTCTGGAGGGTTGTGTGCCTTCAGAGCTCTCGGCAAATGTCAGCCAGTTTGTCTGCTGCCCTGCAAATGCTGCTTGCTTGGAAGGAGAAATCCGACTGTCCCAAGTGAATCCTTCTCCTCAGCTGCTTTTCAGCTCACTTTGCCAGAGAGACTGAAAAAAGGGCTTCCCTTATGTGCAGGGACTGTGGATTGCACAGAGATACAGCCCAGCAAGCTTGAAAGCATGGAGGGGCCAGTCCAACCTCCCCAGGGCCCTCTCCCAAGTTCAGGGCAGGGAGGGACCAGTGTGTCCAACGAGGCAGAAAAGCTCTCTGAGCTGTGGAGAGGAAGGAAGCTAAGCCCAGGGATCGAAGCTGCCATTATAGACTCAGATGTCCTGTCTGAAGGGAGGTTGGCTACCTCATCTGCTGCCTCTGCCTGGGGAGGGAGGGCTTGCAAAGTGGTGGAGGAGGGAGCTGTGTTCTGCCAGCAGCTGGAGCCTCCCAGAGTCAGCCTGCAAAGCTGTCACTGCTCTTGCTCGTGGAGAAGAAGTGTTACTGACAAGCTGGCTTCCTGACCAGTCTCCTTGCTGGGCTGGTTACCCAGATCTGCTCCATAAGGAGGTTCATCAGTTCCCCTGCAGCCCAGCTATTCCTTGGGACGGTTTGATGTAGCTGGCTTGGTTAATACCAGATGTATTTTTAATGAGATATCATTTGTAAAATGGGTTGCCAGTGCTGGTGAGACCAGACCGGGAAAAAAAAAGTTTCCAAACAGGTTTGGAAACCTCTGTCTTCTAGTCATAGGAAAATTAAACAGAAGCCATCTTTCTGTGTTCAGCCCAGCGACGTACTGTGAACCTGTCTGGGAGAAATCAGCATTCAGTTCCTGATTAAAAAGGTGGGAGCAACAGCCAGGGAGGGTTAAAAGAAGGTATGTGCCTTGAGGCTGTGCTAAAGGGAAACCCTAGATATTTGTTTCTCAGTCAGAAGTTCAGCTGATGGATGCCTCTAGAAGGTCCTGGTGCCTGGGCATAATTTTACTTGCCCTGCTCTGTTTTTCTTTAGAGATGGAGGATGCTGAAGGCTGAAGGCACCAGCTGGGTGCTTGGTGCCCTTCCGTTTCCCTCCTCAAGGTTTTTAGGTGGGTGGCCAAGGCAGGAGGCAGGAAGTTGTTGATTTGTGGAAACAGACTCTACAACTCAGAGTTATACAGCAGGTATGTTTACTCCGGCACCGGGGTGCAAGGGAATTTCTCCACAAAGCTTGCACCCCAACAGCACATTTTACCGGAAACTTCTAGAGTGTGGATATACATAGTCATTGGATTACATAACACAAATAGCCATATGCATAAGTGAGGCTGCGTTAGCTCTAGAGGCTGGTGTCAGCAGTTTATGTTCTCTTTGCACCTGCTCATTGCCTCCTGGTGGGCGTCTCCGGGGGTCTGTTGGAGGAAGGCTCACAGTCCTCCTCACCTTGTACTTTTCCTCGGAGCATGTGCAGATTCTCTTAGCCAATTTCTTGAATAACAAGAGTGGTTCCCACTGGTTTACCACCTCTATCTTATCTAAAAGCACCAGTCTATTAATTTCTACCGCCCATATATGGCTGTCTATCCATTACAAAGACTAAACTTGCTAGAACACATCTGCTTTCCAAGGACAAGTCTCTTTCCAAGGACATGTCTCTTAATTTTGCCAAACATAGTAATTCTTGGTAAGTTTCCACAGAAAACTGCTTTGTTTTGATGAACACAGTAGCAGTAGCCCTTGGTAAGCTTTCACAGAACAGTCAGGGCAAGCAGGATTATCAAGCAATATTCAGAAGTCATTATAAGTTGCCATAAGTTGCTATAAGTAAATAAGTTGCAAAGCAAGTGATCATTTCCTCGTATTAATTCCCCCCTTTTCTTTTTCCTAAGCAAATTCCTTTGCTGTATCAAAGCAGGTATTTGAGTACATATCTAACAATTGATCTTACCTAGAATTAGGGAGATATTATGTGTTAATGTATAGTCCCATGTACTTACGATCCCTCCCCATAGTTCGATCATGCTGATAATTAATGTCCATCCTTTTGTTGGATTCGGAGCCTCAGGGGTCCAGTCGATTTTGATTTGCGTTGCTGTTTCAGGGCTCCTTTAACTTGAGTGTGATGTATCCACGATGATCGTTATTTAATCTTGATAGCTTATGCTCTTGCTTACAGGACATCACCTGGGTCTGCTGAGGCTTCCTAGAATGCTTGAATACCTGAACTAGAGGCTGTGAGATAGGAGTGTGATTCCCGCAGGCCCTGCCGGGGATCCCAGCTCAGGTACCGGGACTTTGCTGCTGGGTTTGCTGGTGCCTGGAGGCAGAGATGTGCTGGAGAGGCTTGAGACATGGTGGCTGTTCCAGCCAGCACCCCGCTCCTCACTGTTTGCAGGGACAGGATGGTCCCAGACGTGGCACAGTCCTCACATGTTGTCTTTCCTGATTGCAGATGAATTTCTTCCTGACAAAGGATCTCTTATTTACCAAGATTTCATCTGCTCCTGCTGTTTATTGCCCACCTGAAATCCTCCTTGTCTCCTGCTGGCCTTGTTGTTGTCCTTCCAGGAGCAGCCAGTTGTGCCTCTGCCGCAGTGGGGCGAGGGATGGAGTCGGATGGGGTCAGTGGTTGGCAGCTGACAGCTGCTTTTGGTTTCCATCTGTTCCCCTCTTCCCTTTTAATGAGATCGGGTGCCAGGGTGCACTAGGAAGACTTTTCAATGTGAGAGGAAGTCACAAGTGGGGTACTCAGATCCCTGTTTTCATCCTTGGCAGAGAGAGGCTGCTCAAACCAAACCTGCACCCTCTTGAGCTGCTCCTATAACAGACCTGGTAATGGGAAACAAAAGCTCTGCTGTGAGGCTGACAGCTCCGGGTTGGGTGGGTCTGTCCTGCACCGCTGAGCCTTGAAGCTCAGAGATGCTTATGCTAGTGGTCACTGAGATGCAAACATGGCTGTTTCTGGACCCACTGGAGTGCCTATCTTTTAATTTTTTGATCCTCTTTTTTTTTTTTTTTTTTTTTTTTTTAATGTGGCTACTGTCTTGTCTTCTAAAATCCCAGCTGTTTTCAATGATATCAGTGGCTTGGCAGATTCATTCTTTCAGGCCTTTGGTGCTCCCTGCACAGACCGATCAGCATTTCTGATGAACCAGTCTGATTTCACGAGTGGCTCCACTCCTGCTTTGTGTTTTGAAGGGTTTTCCCCTCTGCTTTTGAGGCCATGTGCTTATTACAGAGCTGCTTTTTCATGAGTGGGAAGGTTTCTCTCAAGGAGAATCTGCAGATGTTTGGGGCTGGTTTTGTTGCTGGCTCTTTGATTCATGGTAGTTCTTGGGATGTGTGAAGGGTGGGAAGAGGTTCAAAGGGAGAACCCGAGGAGCTCGTTTAACAGTTCAGCTTGGACGATCTCTATGTGGAAAATGAAAACTTGCCCTTCTGCTCCCACTGCCAGGATGTGATGTGCTGGGAGTCAGCATGGAGACCTCGATCACGTCAAAGCTGTGGAGTCTGACAGTACTTCCACGGCAGAGAGCAGAGGCTCTTTTGTGGGGTGCACTAGGTGCCCTGTTTAAAAATCATAAAGCCCTGGCTCAGGTTCCAGTCCAGGACTGCCTCTGTGTGGCTGTTCTTTAACAAAACGCCCATTTTTTTTTGGCAAAAGACTTTTGGATACAAATGCAGTCAAATATTTGACAAATCCAGCAATTGCTTTGGGATTTTGCTTGAGTTCAAACTCAGCAATTGTGGCTGTTGTGTGGTTGTATTAAGCCTATGAAGGCAACTGCCCAGAGCAGGTAAAACCACATTCCACTTTGCCTTTTTTCTTGATGCCTGTTCACATTGTAACTTCCTCGCCCAGCAGAGCTGGTGCCTTCAGGCTGCCCCAGCACCTCTTGGCACAGCCCGTGTGCTGCAGGGAGCTGCACCCGCTGGCCTGGCAGTGGCAAGGAGACCAGCTTGTCCCTTCAGTGCTTCACAAGGCATAAAGAAAGCAAGTTGCTCCTTTCCCAGCACTGCTTCTGAACACGCTGTGGTGCTTTGTAGCTGCCGTGACTGTGCCTGGGGCTCCTGTGGGCTGAGGCTGAAATGCATGTCACGGGCTGGGTTTGTCCCTTCCCTGTGTCCCACTTACAGCTCTTGTTTTTTCTAATCTTCCTCTCCTTTGCTTCAAATCACAGAAGCAGATGTTGGTGTTTGAAAGCGCCCTGCAGGAGAGGTACTGGACCTGCTGGGGCTTTGGATGACCGATTTGCTGTGAAACCAGGAGCCAAGGAGACCTGTCCCACTGCAAATGGAGCTGCCAAGTGATGCCAGAAGCTGCAAATGCAAACCAAGCTGTGGTGGACCAGGTAAAGCACATTGTTTTTTTTTCTTGTCCTGGAGAAGTTGGAGGGAAGGACCACTTGTGGTATTTAGCGTGGTCCTTGGAGCTGACCATGGGAGGATCTTGCTGGGCTGTGGATGCTCAGGTATTGCCATGGTTTTAAATGCATGAGATGCCCAGTAGTAGAGAGCTTCCATGTGCTTGGGCTCTGAAGGAGGCTCTGTGCCCTCCTTGGGTGGAGGAGAGGAGGGCCTGGTGCTCCCCAGCCTGTGGTGCCCCATGGGACGGGGTGGGATGGAGAATGCCCTGGCAGGACCCTGCCAGCTGAGGAGAAGAGCTGGGTGTGGAGGAGGAGAGACTGACCCCTGCTCTGCCTCTGTGACTGTGAAAGGCCACTAAGCCCTGCTCCTACAGTGCACTGGTACTGCAGCATGTTTCTGCCCTCAATATGATGGGGACTTAGGTGTCTTTTAGCTGCCAGAGGAAACACAAGGCCAGGAGAGTTGGGATTAAGGTAGAGTGAGCCCCAGAACAACTATCGAAGCATCCTGTAACTGTGTAGGTGATCAGTGCCCTTGACAACTGTCCACTTTCTTGTTTAGGCTGAGATGCCTAAGGGCAGTACCCTGCTGAGTCAGGCCTGAACCTCCATCCAGAATCGACCCATCTTCCTGTGGCGTTGTCTCCTGGCAGTCACAGCCTCACAGTTACTGCCTTGCTGACCTCCATGTCAGAGATTCCCCTTGAGCTGTGATTAACTTGTTGAGGCTTGTAAATTTTCTTCTGCATTTACACAAAGACAGCTGGCTGGATTAAACGGTTTCATAGTATTACAGAAAAATAAAACCTAGGAGGCATTACATTTGTTGGGGCCAAGGACTTTGATTTGTTTCAAAAAGTAGTGGGGAAAAATGAGTTTACTCTTTTTGGATTTCATGGTTGCACTGCTAATGTCAGGGTGTGCAAAATGTAGACATTTGAGATACTGTCTTCATTTAGAAAAGGAGTAGAGAACCAGCTCAGGGTTTGGAAGTGAGATGTAAAATAAACAGTGAGGAAAAAAATTGATTCCGAACATGGGAATAAAAAGGGAGAAAGCAAACCCAGGGCTGTGTGTTGAGGTGTGTGCTACCAAAAAAATCAATGTTCTCCCCTGCAATGTGGGATTGCATTGCTCAGGGGAAGGCAGGAGAAACATGTCTGAAAGGAGCCAACTTTATTTCCCTTCTTTCTCAGAAGAAAACAAGTACAAACCCTGCTTGGATTAGAGAGGATTATGGGCTGCCCAGTTGGGAATTCATGTTTGGGACTTCATGATGATGCAGCTGGGTAAGTGATCTCACTGCAGTTATTTGGTAGGAAACCTTTTGATAGCATCTAAAACGGTTTGAGTGTCGCAGTCAGTCCCTTCGTTGAGCGCTGGAGTTCTTCCTTCATGGGTTAAAACGGCGGAAGGGAATGCTCCCATGGATGGTGTGAGCTGTCTGTGCCAGCACTGCCCTCCTCTCCCTTGGTCCTCACTGTAGCCCTTGTCTTTGCCTTTGCTGCAGCTCCGTGTCCTCTGCAAGACACCAGCTGTGCCCAGTTACTCTGTGGGTTCGATCTGGTGAGTGCAGCACTGATGCCAGGAAAGACGTTTCTGATGTGCCTGTGTCACCCCCCAGGGGCTCTGGTCCTGGTGTCCAGAAGCTGGGCAGTGCCTGTGCTGGGGCTTTGTCTCGGAGTCTGCAGCAGGGCTGTGGGGAGATGCAGGCTGATGGTGCCCTGTGTCCTTCTGGCACTGCAGCAAGAGAGAGGTTAGTAATGCCACACGCCTGCTGCTGGCCTTGGCTGTACGCTCATGTGTTTCTGCAGGAGGATGAGAGCTGTCAGTAGCATTTCCCAGGGGATGGGGGAAGGATTTTCAGCCCTGTAGAGTGGCTCCCTGCATGAACCATCAGTTCCCTGTGCCTCTGAAGAGAGCAGGGCCAGCAGCCTGCTTTGGTCAGACCCTGCTAGGATGGAGGAGGGTGGCTTGTCTGAAGTGCTGAGGGGGCTGGCTTGCTTCTGTGCTGGGCTGTGTGCCAGTGTGATCCCCGCTCCATGCCCTGGGTTGCTCCACATGTGTCCTCCTGGAGTCAGAAACGCAGGCAGCCAGCTGAGAGCCAAGTGTGAGCTGGGAATGATGGCTCCGAGCTGAGCTTACTGGTAACAGTTGGATATTGTGCAGGAAAGCAGAGGGGAGCTCATGGGGCAGAGGGAGTGTTGGCAAGGGAAGAGGGGCTTGTTGGTCCCTGAGGGAGCAGAGGTGGGTATGTCCAACCCCAGGAATGGAGAGGGGGCAGCGATATAAACCCCGTCCCTCCTCTGACTCCATGGTCCTGAGCATCCACGGTGGTGAAATTTCAGCTTCTGGGCTCTCTTTTTGAAAGCAGGGGTCTCCCCTGGGGGCGATGGCTGATGCTTCCTTTTGTGTCTGACTTGCAAGCCTTGTTGGAAGCGATAAGCCCGGGCATTTGGAAGAAGCCCGCAAGAGACTTGGTCCTCCCTCGACTTCCCTGTCTCAGCTGCACCCGTGTACCTGGGCAGGGAGCTCTGTAAGAGGGGGGGGTCGTCTGAGGAGTTTTCCATCTCCAGGCATGGTGAGGCCCAGGACTGGGTCAGAGAGCGGAGCAGGGTCAGCAAGGGACTGTCCGTAGCCACTGCCCCGTGCCGGGGTAACACACCCGGGGCTGCGGCTGTGCTGGAGCCGGGCGGGTATGCTGGAGGTGGTTTCAGGGCCTGCTTGCTGTGCTCACTGGGTGCTTTGGGCACTGAGCATCCCTGTCCCCTCTGTCCCCATGTCCCAGAGCTGCCCGCCCCCCCCCCCACCCCCCGCCACATCACCGCTGTTCCCAATGCACAGTGTTGGGGCCAGCCAGGATGCCCAGTTGCCCTGGCAATGGGGGCAACAGCCTGTCTGGCACTGGGGATCCTCCTGTGAGTGTGTCCCCATGGCCCTCGCGGAGTGAGAGAGGTGAGGGATGCTGAGGGGGTGGTGGCTGCGTCCCCTCCCCGACCAAAAGCCGAAGGGTGCCTCTGGGTGCCGGTGCTGCCGGGAGGCTCACCCACGGGCAGGGGGGTCTTGGCAGCGAGGCTGAGCAGGGACCGGGGCTGTGGGGGAGCTCGGGGGGTGGTGGTGACACCCCCTGCCCCATGCTGCAGGGCTGGGGGCATCCCTTGTGCGAGAGGGGGGTGCCTAGGGCAGGGTGGTGCCCGGGGCAGGGGGCCCTCGGTCCTGAATTTAAAATCCATAGGGATTTTCTGAGCAGGAGTTCTTGCGTACATCCAGGGAAAGGAGTGATGGGCTTGGCAGTGCTAGGTGTACAGCTGCACTCAATGATCTGAAAGGTCTTTTCCAGCCTAAACGATTCTATGAAATGTGGTCCAGATGCCAGAAAAAGACTAAATAAAAAAGGAGATGCAAAGTTGCCAAGCCAGGATAGCAGAGATCAGATGCTGGGAAGGGGAAAATGGTACTGTAAAGACTTAAGGCAGGAGCCGCAGCAGTAAATGATAGTATGTGGAGCTGGGGACTCTCCAGCTAGGATTGCAGCGAGCCCCGATTTCTGGCGGTGACTCTCAGGGATGTTTTCTGTTTGTCTTGCTGAAGGAAGATGGAGTGGCTGGCTCGAGAGCTTGAGGAAAAGCACCGGTGGGAGCTCAAACGCTTGAGGGAGGAAGAATTGCTGAAGAAGTTGTCTAAGTGGGCCAAGAGAAAGCTTGGAAAAGACAAAGAAAATGCTTCAAGGAAGAAAAGCGAGCCTGGAGTCAGGCAGGTGGGTGGTTGTGTTTATAGAGAAGAGTGAAAGCCCTGGGGACCCGCCTGCTGAGCCGTACCATTCCTGGCGAAGCCAGCAGCCACCCGCAGTGCTGGGGGTGAGTACCTGGCCATCAGCAACACACGGGGCTGTGCTGGGAAACAGCAGCCAGTGTTTGATCGTGCTGCTGCTTCACCAGGGGTATTTTCGCATGGGTTTGTTGGGTAGAGCTGTTCTTCTAGGGTCGTGCTGCCTTTGAGTCGTGGCTTCACGTAACTCCAAGCCCTAGATAGTTTTAGTTCAGCATTTCTCCCCGTTCTGCATGTGACTTACACCTCTGAGCCATGACCCGCCTGGGATGTGGTGTCTTTTGCTACCTGTCTGGCAGGAGATACCACCAGGCCCTTTAGGTATTCATTAGCAGCCAGACTTCCCAAAGTGTCAGCCAGACACAGGGATGGATGCTCAGCACACCAGAAACGTGCCCGGAGGACTGCACAGGAGTAAGGAGGTGTCTTAAGTTCCCTGTTTGGGTTGGGGAAGCTGTTCTGTTTCTCAGCTGGTTTGCAGGACTCCTCACCAGTCTGGCACTGGGGAGTTTAGTTTCAGTTGAGCTCAGCTGGGTACCAGCTGTGTTCTGAATTGGGATTTGTAGAGCACCTAGCACAGGTCTCAGAAGAGGCGTGGGGTGCTATTGCAAAGATCGCCGCTGTCCTACAGCATTTGAGTTGGTGCTTTGAAATGCTCGCAGCTTTTTCCTGCTCCTCCTGCCCAGAATACGAATGCATCCACTAGCAACACCAGCGCATCCACCGGCAACCTGTCCAATGTCACCGAGGGGGGAGAGAAGAAGGGATCTGCAAAGGAGCACCCAGACTCTCTTGCAAGTAACAAGGAAGATAAGAAAAAGCAGAGCAAGGCTCCCCCGACAGAGGCCTGCCCAGTGGAGGTTGTGCAACCTGCAGACCCAGAACAGGGGGAAACCAAAACTGAGGCGCAGAGTGACAGCAAGAAGAACTTGGCCCTGAGGTTTAAGATCTACGAGGCATCACAGAAGGATGTCACACACATTTTGTCATCCTGGGACAGGGCTCAGGGTATCCTGCTGTCCCCTCTGAACCAAGAGGTGATGCAGCACCAAGTACAAGGCCAGCGCCAGCATTTATCCAGGCGGAGGAGCCAAAAGGACAGAGAGAAGGAGCATCTAGAAAAACTGAAGGCTCTTGAGGACTCCAAGTTATCTGGGCTGGAAGGGGAAGGTGCAGAAGGGTCAGCCAGGGGCCAGGACGTCGGGGTGCCCTGCTTGGACATCCAGGTGCTGAGCTCTGCAGATGTGACTTGGGCGATCCTGGAGAGTGGCAAGCTGCCAGCGGCAGAGCAGGTAAAGCCCTTGTGAGGCTCAGATGCTGAGCCTGCCGTGGTCTGGGCCCTGGTGCATTGTGTCCAACCAGGTGACAACAGCACAGAGCCTTGTCCAGGACACTGATGATGTTCCACGATGGCTTCACAGCAGCCACATGGCTGGGGAAGTTCTTGCCATCCCTCAGATGGGTGGAAAGAGGGAGGGCTCTCTGTTAGAACATCCTCTCTGTTTGGAGAGTTTCCCAGTCTGGAAATCATTAAAAATGGTCCCAGGGCAGGGCAACTCCTGGTCATTGTTTCCTTCAGCCGAGTCACTCAGAGCTGAGATTTCTCTCTAGGTCCCACTTGTAGGTCCTGGCACTGCTCTGGAGCCTGCCCACCCCACTGGGCATAAAAAAGCACTGTACTCCATGTAAATAAAAAAACCCATTGCCAAAAGCTCAGTGCCTTTCAGGAAGTGTGAGGATGAAGGCGACGGGAGTATAAACAGGGTTTTCTCTTATGCTTTAGATCCTGGATGACCTGGGACTGGGTCCCTCGGGGCCTCCCATTCCACCTACTGCTTTTTACTCTGTGATCCGCTACCCGGAGAAGCGGATGGTCCCTGCAGCAGGAGAAGCCCTCTTCACCTTTGTGGTGCCAGAAGGTGCCACTGCAGAAGAAGGAAAGAAGGAAACCAGAAGTTTCTTGGACGTCCCTGTTGTGCCTGCAGTGAAGGTGCCAGGGCAGGGGCCAGGCTGGATGGGGGCATGGGAGGCAGGTGGGATGGAAAAGGATCACTGTGGAAGGGCAGTGAAGACATGATGGGGCCCCGTGTCTGCAGGCATCCCTCCTGTCTGTTTAAAAGATACAGCTCTGCTTGAGACATAGGGCAGTTCTGTGAGATGAGAGAAAAAATAAATCAGCTAAAACCTTCAACTTCCCTTGAGGAGAGGGTCCTGGGCAAGGAGGGGTGTTGTAGGAGAAACAAAGTCCCATAAGGAGGACCAAATCCATGGGCAGAGGTGGTTGGTGGTTTATTCTCCCTCCTGTCTGTTAACAAACCTGCAGCTTTCTCTCCAGGATGGGGGTGTCTCAGGGCAGGTCTCACCTCTCTCCCTTGGTGTGAAGGTGTCAGAGGAGCAGGTCACGCCAAGCAGGGGTCGGTCGGGGAAGGAGAAAGCCGCGGGCAGGCGGGAGGCTGTGAGGGAGAAGAGGAGCTCCAGCCGGGGCAGGAGAGGTCTCCAGGCGCCGGGCACGGGAGCACCCACGCGGCCCCCCGAGGCACACCAAAGCGACACAGACACAGTCCCATTCCCGGGGAAATCCGTCAGGTGAGCTGTGAGGGAGGAGGTGATCCCTCTGCTTCACGTCCATCTTGCCAAACGGGGTCCATCATCCCCAGCTCCACAGGGACCCTCTGCCGGTGCCTCCACGGGATGGCGAGTCCATGAGCCTCCTCCTTCTCTTGTTTGCTCGTTAGCAATGTCTGAAGCCTCCTCTTTAATTGCCGGGCTGAGCAGCTGCCGGTGGATAGTGCCTGCCCACGGTGAGGTGGAACTGAAGGTCCAATTCAGCTCCACGGTGCCGGGGCAGTTTGACCAGACGCTGCATTTTGAGGCCCTGGGGACAAAGCGACTGTACCAGGTGCACTGCAGGGGTACCTGCCTGTATCCCACCATCAGCCAGGACCCATGGTAAGTCTGGGGCGTGGGAGCCTCCCACACTGCTCCCACCTGAACTCAGATCCAGGGCTGCCCCTTGTGCCCCAGTGACCTTCTGGCTTGGGCAGAGCATGCGGCCTGAGCCGCCCAGCATCTCTTCTGTGCTTGGAGCTGGGAACCAGTACTGGTACTATGGGAGACCTCGGCTGGTCCGAGGGATCAGAATGGAAGTTTGATATTGACCTTGAACAGATAACCACGTACCCTTAAGAGGCTTGAAAGTCCCGAGAAGAGCTGAGTAAACAAGATTAAGGAACTGCCAGACTGGAACTCCCTGACCGCAAGGAGAGGAAGGTTATCGAGGTTGCGGCAGAGAAGAGGTCATCCAGTCATGAACTGTTAGTCTGTAATTAAACCAATCATATATGGACACATACTCTTCATAAAGTTATAAAAAGGCTTGTTAGAATAATAAAGTAGCCATTTTTGCACAATTTGGTGTTTGTCGTGTCCGTCTCAACGGGGGGCACTGGGATGGTTACTGGGACGTACTGCAGGGCACTGGGACATACTGGGATATATTGGGGAGCACTAAGAGGGTCATTGGGACATACTGGGGGCATTAGGAGGGATACTGGGACAGAATGTAGGGCACTGGAACATACTGGAGAGCACTAGGAGAGCCACTGGCACATAGTGGGGGGCACTGGGTGTCGCGGTTGATAGTATTGACACAGTGATGGTTTAGCAGGAAATCTGGATTTATTAATAACTAACAGCAATTTATCATTACAAAATAATTCAGAAATGCTGAAAGAAAGAAAAGCGACTTACTCACAGATTCTGAACTGCCCAGATTCACACTCCCTCACTTCCCAGTGCCTTCATTGATCCATCGATCCCTGCGCATCCACCAACGGACAGACACCCAGAAACAACGGTCCGTCCCCGCCATGAGCAGAGACCGAGCGGGTGACAGAGCAGCGAGCTCAGAGAACATTTCCCTCCTCTCGAGGTTAGAGCCAATCCTCCCAAGGCCTCGGCATTCCCCCGCGGGCGATCCCTGAGCCTCGAGCGGGGGGACCTTGCCCCGGCCTGCCCTCAGCTCTGGCAGCAGACGACACCTCCAGGGTTTGGTCCCTGCGAGGCTCCAGCTCAGGGGAGATGCTGGTCACAGGCCGCTGGGATCCAGGGGAGCTCCAAGGGTCTCCCTGGGGGTCGCAGTTTAGAGGGTCCAAGATAATTGACTTTTGTCAGGTCCCTTCTGATGCCGTCCAGCAGCTGCACAAGAACTTGATGGATGTGCAACTCTGTTCTTGTTCCCATCTGGCCCCACCCCAGGCCCAGGTGTGCCAGGTCCTGAGGAGATGAGGGGCTGTTAGAGCCGATTCCCAGCAGGTGGGAGGGCAGGAGCCAGGCTCGGTAACGTTCTCAGTCCTTATCTCCAGAGACGGGGCACAGCTGGGGGAGGTGGGGGGAATCACACCCAGCACCAAGCACCCAACCAGGAGGGGCGGGGAGGGGTGAGAATTGCACCCCCACACCACCTTATCCCAGTTGTTGAGACAGGAGACAGCAACAATCAGTCACAAACGAGCTGCCGGAGCATCACAGGAGTTCATGGCACTGGCACCAAGTCCAAGTGCGCTCTCTGCCAGCCCTGTGCTCTGTCCCTGCGCCAGCCCCCCACTGCAGAGGATTCCCGAGAACCAATGGGATCGAGCAGCTCCCCACTGTGGAATGGCTGGAAAATAACGGACATATTATGAGCGATCCAAACCGAGGGGCCTCACTGTAACAACAAGCTGCAGCTGTGTTCAAGGACAAAAACAAGGCCGAGACGGCCTGAGAAACTACATTCCTTCCCAAGAGATAAAGATGTTGGAATGTCGAAAACAGGGGGTCTACCTGGGGGGAGAGCATCGCGTGGACACCACACCGGGACCAATCACAGGGGGCAAAAGGGCACGTGAACAAGTAGCTTTAGCCTATTAGCAATAAGATAGCGGCGCGTGAAGTTTGAGATAGAGTATAAATTGCTGTGTAACCTTTAATAAAGTGGCATCAACTTGATCACATTGGTCGTCTAAGTTGTGTCCGAGACTTCCGCGTCAGCAACTGGCGCCCGAACAGGGACCCGAGGGAGCCTCATCGAATACGCGGGACTCAAGCCCTGGGGAATCGGGACCCTCCCGTCGGTGCTCGCCCGAGCAAGAGAAGACGGTCCGGAGGGGGCGGAAGCCAGCCGTAGCAGGCGCTGCCCCGGCGCCTGGGAAGACACGCACGCAATCGTCGGGAATCTCGCCCTGATCAGGTGAGCGGCTGGGGAGGAGATGGGGTCCACGCTGAGTAAAGTAGAAGCGGCAGTGGTTAAGCTCCTCCAACACATACTCTCTAAGAGAGGAGTTTCTTATGATGAGGGGAACCTGAGGAGGTTGCTGTTGTGGGCTCGGCAGCACGAACTAATTGCTTCAGAGACCGCAGCCTTCGAGTTAACTACTTGGGAAAAGATCGGCGCGGCACTGTGGGATGACATTAGTTCAGGTTCCAAAGACAGTAGGAAACTTTCCACCGTGTGGAGAGTGGTCCTAGACACTCTGAAAGAAATGAAAGCGGAACGGCAGACCACCGCCTCCGCTTTCGCTGCCTTGTCAGCAGAGGCAGAAAGTGCTGGTGCCAAGGATTCCGCTACCGCTATGACGTTCGCGGGATCCCTGTTCCCTAAGGTGGCTCCAAAAAGGAGGGACGGGGACGCTGCATGCGCGGCACCCGTACGGCACGAGCAAAAATCAGCCGATTTGCTCCAGCTCGACTCCCCTCCCTCAATCCCAAAAGATCAATCACCGGAGCGCACGGGCCGGCCCCGCTCTCGCCGGCCCCCGCCCGAACACCCCGCCGCCGCCGCCGCCGCCGCCGCAGCCGCCGCCGCCACTGCTTCCTCTTTAGAGGACGGCGCCTACCCACCCCTGCCCCCGTCCTCGCCCCCGACACCTCAGTCGCCGCAAGAACAATCTCGTTACGGTTTACAAGATCAGCACTTGCAAGAGTTAATGAGAAAGTTAGAGCAACTTGAAATCCGAATGCAGCAAGCGGCTCAGCCCACCCCCACAGCACCACCGCCTCTTCCTTTTAGCCCCTTCTTCCGTGACACGGGGGGGGGCGTTGGTCAGAGGGAAACGGTGGCTATCGGGTCTCCGCCACCACTGGCCCAAATGAGAGGGGGGGCACTGGCTCAAAGGGGAGGGGGGGCACTGGGACGCGCGAGTGGTAATAATAATCCGGCAAACCGTTGGCGGGGAGTTATTCGGGATGCTATAATAGAGGGGCAGTTTAACGAACTTGGCCCAATGACGTTCCCGGTAATAGTGACCCCACAGGGCAATGAGTGGGAAGCCTTAGATTGGAAAATGATTCAAGAAGCAAAATTAGCCGTAACACAATATGGGTTGAAATCACCATATACAAATCCGGTAATTCAGCATATCTTTACAGCACATTTATTGACTCCGTATGATGTGCGCATGATTGTACAAACCTTACTAACAGCTTCACAACAATTGCAGTTTTTCCAACGCTGGCAAGCGGCCTGCGACGCTGCCGCAGCCACACCCCGTCAGCAGGGAGACCCTCTATATGGGGTGCAAGCTCAGATGCTGATGGGGGCAGGTCCTTTTGCTAGCCCAGATTGGCAAGTGGGATTTCAACCAGAAGTGTTACGGTTAACCCAGGAATTGGCTCTCAAAATCATTCTAGCCGTACATGATGAAAAAGCGGCGCCAGCGTTTACAGGAGTGAGACAGGGGCCCACGGAGCCCTACCCAAAATTCATCGACAGATTGCATGCCGCCATTAATAGCAATCCTGATTTAAGTGATGAAATGAAAGTTAAATTCCTTGATATGCTTGCTTATGACAATGCTAACGACAAAACTAAGAAAGCTTTAAGCCTTCTCCCACGACAATCTACTGCAGGTCAGCTGCTGGAGGCAGCAGAGCGAATGCTTGATCAGGAGAAAGCTGCCTTTATGGCTGCTGCGGTAGGAGCTGCAGTAACACCAATTGTCAGAGGCAAACACATCAAAGGCAAGCGAGATAAGAAGTGCTTTAACTGTGGACAAATGGGTCATTTTAAATCAGAATGTCGTGCTCACGTGTCTCGTAAGAGGGGAAACGGGAGGCAGAGCGCGCCCCGCCCTCGCGCGACGACACAAGTCCAGGGTGCTTGGACCGCTGCTCCGCTGCCACCTCAGGAAGCGCAGGAGTGGACTTGGCAACAGCAGTAGCTATTACACTTACAGACACTACAATACATCTGGTTGATTCTAATCTGGTGGGACCTCTGGGTCATGGTTTAAGTGCCTTATTAATTGGACGTTCCTCAGCATCTAAAAAAGGTATTTTTGTCATCCCAGGACTTATTGATGCTGACTTTGAGGGAACAATTAAAATCGTGGTATACACACTTACTCCTCCTTTGACTATCATGGAGGGATCGAAAATTGCTCAGCTAATTCCATTTGAATCAAAAGTGCCTAATGCAGAACAAAAGAAGAGAGGTGAAAAAGGCTTTGGGTCCACCGGACAACCAGATGTTTTGTTAGCCCTGGACATTAGTCGGGGGAAGCCAGAGGAGCAGATGGAGATGAGACACCCTAATGGACAGACGAGTAAATTACGAATGCTCATTGACACTGGAGCAGATGTCACAATTGTACCACTTTATCTATGGCCTGGTCAGTGGCCTTTACTGCCTGCTAATACAGGAATTCTAGGGGTTGGAGGAACTCAAGTCACATCCATCAGCAGAGACACAATAGCATTTATGTTTCCGGATGGCAAGCTAGTAACCACACGTCCCTATGTGATGCACTCACCTGTGGCATTGGTGGGCAGAGATCTGCTCAGTCAAATGGGAGCTCGATTGATTACTTCGCCTTTTTAGGCGCGGCCACGGTAGAGCAGCCAATCCTAAAATTAACCTGGAAAACTGATGATCCCATATGGATCGACCAGTGGCCGCTAAAACTGGACCGGCTGCAAATTATTAATGATTTGGTACAGGAACAGCTAGATGCCGGACATATCCTGCCTTCAACTAGCCCACGGAACACACCAATTTTTACAATTCAGAAAAAGTCTGGGAAATGGCATCTGTTACATGATTTGAGAACGATTAATGCGGTTATCTGTGACATGGGCACCTTACAACCTGGTTTGCCTTCCCCAGTAATGTTACCTGAAGGCTGGGATCTGGTAGTTATCGATCTAAAAGATTGCTTCTTTACAATCCCCTTACATCCAGAGGATGCTGAAAGGTTTGCCTTTACAGTGCCATCGATTAATAAGGCCGAACCAGCTAAGAGGTATCACTGGGTGGTGCTACCACAAGGGATGAAAAATTCACCCACGATCTGTCAGTCTTTCGTCGCGTGGGCTCTGGAACCCATCCGAAAACAGTATCCTCATTTACTCATTTATCATTACATGGATGATATCTTAGTGGCAGGAAAACAACTGGACTGCGAGACAATATTGGGCCAGCTAACATGCGGTCTCAGGGAGAGGGGATTAGAGATAGCACCAGAGAAAGTTCAGAAACAGGGACCATGGCTGTATCTGGGCTGGATTATTACAAATGCAGTGATTCGCCCTCAAAAGGTTAAAATCAACACAAAAATAGAAACATTGTCTGATGCGCAGAGATTAATTGGGGATATCCAGTGGGTTCGTAATATCTGTGGAATTACGAACGATGATCTGAAACCTTTGATGCCACTCCTGGGCACGTCTGTACAAGCTCAGGAGCGCCGTCAACTGGATGAGGATCAACAGCAAGCTTTACAAGTAATTAGCAACAAAATCATGACAACTTATACTCACAGGCGACTGGATGATAAAGCTCTTTCTTTTATGATAGTTAACTCTGGGGGTAAACGTGAACACCCATTGGGGCTTATTATTCAGTTGAGTGAAACAAAACCAAATTTACGAATTTTGGAATGGATTTTTCTCCCTTTTCAGCCCAGAAACACAGTAGTTACATGTCCTGAATTATTTTCACAGCTTGTCATAAAAGGGAGGCAGCGAATTTCAGATATTTCAGGCATCGAACCAGAAGTCATCTACATACCTGTATCTCAGTTTTATTTAGATTGGTTATTATCTGCTTCAACTGTCTTTCAAATAGCAATTGCTGATTTCTTAGGTACTATCACCAATAGTTATCCATCGGATAAGCTTTTGTCATTATTATGCCATCAGCGGTTTGTACATTTACCCTTGCGATCAGAGGTTCCAGTAGAAGGGATAACTGTCTTCACTGATGCTGGACGAAAATCTCGAAGGGCTGCAGTCACCTGGAAGGAAGGGGACACCTGGGAACATCAATTACTCCCTGGAGTGCCTGGTGACTCTTTACAGACTTTAGAACTTCGAGCTGTTATCTGGACATTTCAACGCTGGTCTCAAGAACCTCTTAATATAGTATCAGACTCATTGTATGTGGTAGGTACAGTACAACGTCTGGAAAACAGCATGGTGAAACCTGTGCGAAATCCTGTATTACATACTTTGTTGTTACAATTGCTGACACTTTTGAACCAACGTCAGGAGGAATATTTTATTATGCACATCCGCAGTCATCAACAATGTGGAGGCCTTGCGTTGGGAAACGCTCGAGCTGATCAACTTGTCGCTCCAGCCTGGACGGGCCCTGCCGTTAACACCTTTGAACAGGCCAGGCTGTCACACCAGTTTTTTCACCAACCAGCAAAAATGTTAGCCAGACAATTTCACATTCCTGTGGCTGATGCTAGAGGAATTGTGCAATCCTGTCCCGATTGCCAGAAGGTGGGAGTAGGCCTCGGTTTGGGAGTAAACCCCCGAGGACTCCAACCTTTACAACTCTGGCAAATGGATGTGACCCATATCCCAGAATTTGGCAGGCTTAAATATGTGCATGTTTCTATTGATACCTTTTCTCTAGCACTCTGGGCAACAGCGCAAACAGGTGAAACAGCACGGCATGTCATCAAACATATGCATGCTGCAATTATGGCACTGGGTGCGCCTGCAGAGATCAAAACTGACAATGGTCCGGCCTACACTTCCCGGAAATTTACTCATTTTTGCCAACTCTGGGGTATACGTCACATCACAGGAATACCGCATTCCCCCACGGGACAAGCCATCGTGGAGAGAGCGCATCAAACCTTGAAAGCGCTTTTGCAAAAACAAAAAGGGGGAGAAGTCTTGGCTGCTGCAGAGCGACTTGCAAAAGCGGTGTATGTGTTAAATTTTTTGCGGTTCACAGGTGATAGAAATGAACCACCAGTAATAATACATAGTTTGGGTTTGAAATCTGGTACAAACCAATGTGACAGTAATGTTTTTGTTCAATACAGGGATATCGTTACAGGAGAATGGAGAGGACCTGCAGAACTAAGAATGACCGGTCGGGGATATGCTTGTGTTGTTACAGATACCGGCGTCAGATGGGTACCGAGTCGATGGGTGCGGCCCTGGAAAGGGGAAGTCAGGAAGAACGACGCAGAGCACTAGGCTCACTCACAGGTCCTAGGCAGGGGTTCCTGCTTGTGTTTTTACAGGTAATAATTCATCTACGTAGGCCTCTGCAAACTGGACGGAGGACCCTGTGTTTTGAGGCACTTCAGAGACATGAACATCGACTGCACCTGGTTCTGACCTCGTTGCTAACAGCACTACATCCAGCAAACAGAGAAGCCTTTTGTCTTTTCCTGGGCTTGCAGTCGTTTTGCACGGCTGTTCGAATACAGCCGCTTATCACAGTTCAGAAGTTTATACTGAAGCAAGCTGGTTGTCTGAATTTGCCAACGAGCCAACATATCAGCAATCCACTTTTAGTTACAGAAAGGCAGGCTTAATTTTTTAGAAAACAGCAGTAGTTTGTTTAAGTTATAGGCTTAATTGAAAACCTTAGATAAAGAATTCTAGCAGAAATTGATTTTGAAGCTTTGTAGACGTTTGGCTTTGCAGTGTGTTAATTAGAACAATAAGATAGTAGATAAGAGTTCTGGTGTTGGGAAAGAATGGCTCTCGAAGCTGGCAGGTGTACCAGGACACCTGAGAAAGGAAGGTGAAATGATGACTACACGTCAAATGTGGGCCACATTTGTTCTGGTTTGGCTCACATTAAGCCATGAAGGGATTCTTGACATCGAACCCAGAGCAACCATTTGGGTAACCTGCGCAAACGCATCTGGGATAAAGGATTTCTGTTTGAGTCTACAACAAGCAGATGATCCTTTTAGGACCTGTTTAATTGGCATTCCGTTGCAGGAAAATGAAACTGATTTTGAAGGATATTGGAAACAACAGAGAGTGGACCTGATTGGCAGACCAGATGATGATAGTTGTTTCATTTTAAATTGGCCCTCCGTGCGTAATGCAGCTTGGCAAAAGACAGTCATTGAGAATCTAAACCAGTTAACTTCTTTACCCTTGCAAGAATTGGATTTGTTGGCTAGTGTTACACCTGTTAAGTATGTTGATGTTACGGAGATGCCAAACTGCCATAACGTGGTTCCTCAGCTGCAGCCAGTGAATGGCACAGGAGTGGTTTGGTTTGGTGACCCATGACATATTTGGTTAGCTCAGAATGGTCACTGAGATTTATTTGTAGGTTGTCAAAATGTGACAGGGCATTCTTCTTGGAATAATTTGAAAACAGGAGGATTCTCCGTAGAAACCACCGGAGGCTTTAAACTTCCACCTGGACTGTTTTCTGATTTGTGGGGATAGAGCATGGCCTGGTATTCCTGTACGACCTGTCAGTGGTCCTTGTTATCTTGGACGACTAGACTCGGGATGAGGGGCTGGTTGCAGACCTTGGTCAAAAGAGTATTGATAGTGCTAGTAGGTTTACTAATCTTGATGTTGCTTCTTCCCTGTCTGTTTCAGTGTTTGTGACGGATGTTGAATAGTCTGGGTGAACAAATGTTTAAGAAAAGAGAAGTCTGGATCGCTCAAAAACAAAAAGGGGGATTTGTGGAATGGCTGGAAAATAACGGACATATTATGAGCGATCCAAACCGAGGGGCCTCACTGTAACAACAAGCTGCAGCTGTGTTCAAGGACAAAAACAAGGCCGAGACGGCCTGAGAAACTACATTCCTTCCCAAGAGATAAAGATGTTGGAATGTCGAAAACAGGGGGTCTACCTGGGGGGAGAGCATCGCGTGGACGCCACACCGGGACCAATCATAGGGGGCAAAAGGGCGCGTGAACAAGTAGCTTTAGCCTATTAGCAATAAGATAGCGGCGCGTGAAGTTTGAGATAGAGTATAAATTGCTGTGTAACCTTTAATAAAGTGGCATCAACTTGATCACATTGGTCGTCTAAGTTGTGTCCGAGACTTCCGCGTCGGCACCCCACCCCTGCCCCTTCCCCGTTCCCAATGAACACCGCCCCAGCACACCCGCTCCTCTGAGCTCCTCACCCAGCGCAGAGCCCAGCCAGTGCCCCAGGAACAGCACTGCGATGTTTCCAGCAGCGTCACCACCTTCCCTCTGCAGGACGGGCCATGGCCTTGGGTGAGCCCCGTCTGATGGCATCGAGGGACTCCTGGCATGGGGCTCTGTCTGGCTTTTGGAAGGACAGAGGGCAAGAGGCTGATCCAGGGTAATTCAGGTGGTGTAACACAGAAGGAAAATAGCCCCCTTCGAACCACATTAACACTTCATGTTTAAAGTCACACGGTTTGTTTGGTTTTTAATTATCCTACCCAGGTCTGAACGCTCAGGCCAGCAAAACCCCTCTGCATCCCACAGCTTGTTCCCTTCAGACAGCACCAGACCACCTTTCACAGGAATAACTGCTTGCCACGGTTCTCGAGAAGCACTTTTGCTTCGAGGCTCACAACATCACCCTAGAGACTCCTTGTAGCTGATAACAAAGGGGTCACCCCGCCCCGCATACCCAGGGGGCGGCCCTGCCCGGAGCAGGAGCAGCCGTTCAGTTCCCCCCCGGCCCCGAACTCACAGACACGCCCGCAACGAACGTCGTACTTCTACCCGCCCCCCCGCGGCACCTCCACTCGCAGCGGGCACCGAGGGCACGGACGGGGCGTGCGGCGGCACCGGCACCGGCTGCCCGAGCGACGGTGGGGCGGGAGGACCGTGCCGGGGGCGGGGAAAAAGCTTCCCCGAGCCGGCTGAGCCCGGCTCCGAGAGCATCGGCCGGCGCCTCGACGGCCCCAGCCGTCCCGGCGGGCTGCCCCCGCCCTCCCCGTGCCGGAGGGGCCGCGGCACCGGGGACCGATCGCGGGACCGGCAGCGCCGTCGGCGGCAGGTCCCGGGGTGGGCAGCGACACACCGCGGTTCGGTCCCGGGGCAGACAGCGAGGAACCGGGGGCAGTCCCGGGGCGGGCTGGGAGGCACCAGGGGCGGTCCCGGGGTGGGCTGGGAGGCACCGGGGGCGGTCCCGGGGCGGGCAGCGCCGTCGGGATTCGGTCCCGGAGCGGGCAGCGCGGCACCGGGGGCCGGTCCCGGGGAGGGCTGGGAGGCACCGGGGGCGGTCTCGGGGCGGGCAGCGCCGTCGGGATCCAGTCCCGGAGCGCGTAGCGCGGCACCGGGTTTCCGTGCCGGGGCCGGCAGCGCCGTCCGGGACCGGTCCCGGGGCAAGCAGCGAGGTACCGGCGGCCGGTCCCGCCGCGGGCTTGGAGGCACAGGGGTCGGTCCTGGGGCGGGCTGGGAGGCACCGGGGGCGGTCCCGGGGAGGGCTGGGAGGCACCGGGGGCAGTCCCTGGGCGGGCAGCGCCATCGGGATCCGGTCCCGGGGCGGGCTGCTCGGCACCGGGTTTCCGTGCCGGGGCCGGCAGCGCCGTCCGGGTCCGGTCCCGGGGCGGGCAGCCAGGTACCGGTGGCCGGTCCCGCGGCGGTCTGGGAGATACCGGGGCTCGGTCTTGGGGCGGGCTGGGAGGCACCGGGAGCGGTCCCGGGGAGGGCTGGGAGGCACGGGGGTCGGTCGTGGGGCGGGCTGGGAGGCACCGGGGGCGGTCCCGGGGAGGGCTGGGAGGCACCGGGGGCGGTCCCGGAGCAGGCAGCGCCGCCCAGGTTCGGACCCTGCAGCGCGGCACCGGAGGCCGGTCCCGGGGCGGGCAGCGAGGCACCGGGGTTCCGTGCCGGGGTCGGCAGAGCCGTCCGGGTCCGGTCCCGGGGCGGGCAGCCAGGTACCGGTGGCCGGTCCCGCGGCGGGCTGGGAGATAGCGGGGGTCGGTCCTGGGGCGGGCTGGGAGGCACCGGGGGCGGTCTCGGGGAGGGCTGGGAGGCACCGGGGGCGGTCCCGGGGCGGGCAGCGCCGTCGGGATCCGGTCCCCGAGAGGGCAGCGCGGCACCGGGTTTCCGTGCCGGGGCCGGCAGCGCCGTCCGGGTCCGGTCCCGGGACGGGCAGCGAGGTACCGCCGACCGGTCCCGCGGCGGGCTGGCAGGCACCAGGGGCGGTCCCGGGGCGGACAGCGCCGTCGGGATTCGGTCCCGGAGCGGGCAGCGCGGCACCGGGGGCCGGTCCCGGGGAGGGCTGGGAGGCACCGGGTCCGGTCCCGGGGCGGGCAGCGAGGTACCGGCGGCCAGTCCCGCCGCGGGCTGGGAGGCACGGAGGTCGGTGCTGGGGCGTGCTGGGAGGCACCGGGGGCGCTCCCGGGGAGGGCTGGGAGGCACAGGGGGCGGTCCCGGGGCGGGGTGGGAGGCACCGGGGGCGGTCCCGGGGAGGGCTGGGAGGCACCGGGGGCGGTCCCTGGGCGGGCAGCGCCGTCGGCATCCGGTCCCGGGGCGGGCAGCGAGACACTGGGGTTCCGTGCCGGGGCCGGCAGCGCCGTCCGGGTCCGGTCCCGGGGCGGGCAGCGAGGTACCGGTGGCCGGTCCCGCGGCGGTCTGGGAGATCGCGGGGGTCGGTCCTGGGGCGGGCTGGTAGGCACCGGGGGCAGTCCCTGGGCGGGCAGCGCCGCCCAGGTTCGGACCCTGCAGCGCGGCACCGGAGGCCGGTCCCGGGTAGGGCTGGGAGGCACCGGGGGCGGTCCCGGGGAGGGCTGGGAGGCACCGGGGGCGGTCCCGGGGAGGGCTGGGAGGCACCGGGGGCGGTCCCTGGGCGGGCAGCGCCGTCGGCATCCGGTCCCGGGGCGGAGAGCGAGACACTGGGGTTCCGTGCCGGGGCCGGCAGCGCCGTCCGGGTACGGTCCCGGGGCGGGCAGTGAGATAACGGTGGCCGGTCCCGCGGCGGTCTGGGAGATAGCGGCGGTCGGTCTTGGGGCGGGCTGGGAGGCACCGGGGGCGGTCCCGGGGAGGGCTGGGAGGCACCGGGTTTCCGTGCCGGGGCCGGCAGCGCCGTCCGGGTCCGGTCCCGGGGCGGGCAGCGAGGTACAGGCGGCCGGTCCCGCCGCGGGCTGGGAGGCACGGGGGTCGGTCCTGGGGCGGGGTGGGAGGCACCGGGGGCGGTCCCGGGGAGGGCTGGGAGGCACCGGGGGCGGTCCCCGGGAGGGCTGGGAGGCACCGGAGGCCGGTCCCGGGGCGGGCAGCGCAGCACCGGGGTTCCGTGCCGGCGCCGGCAGCGCCGTACGGGTCCGGTCCCGGGGCGGGCAGCGAGGTACCGGCGACCGGTCCCGCCGCGGGCTGGGAGGCACGGGGGTCGGTCCTGGGGCGGGCTGGGAGGCACCGGGGGCGGTCCCGGGGAGTGCTGGGAGGCACCGGGGGTAGTCCCTGGGCGGGCAGCGCCGTCGGTATCCGGTCCCGGGGCAGAGAGCGAGGCACCGGGGTTCCGTGCCGGGGCCGGCAGCGCCGTCCGGGTCCGGTCCTGGGACGGGCAGCGAGATACCTGTGGCCGGTGCCGCGGCGGTCTGGGAGATAGCGGGGGTCGGTCTTGGGGCGGGCTGGGAGGCACCGGGGGCGGTCCCGGGGAGGGCTGGGAGGCACCAGGGGCGGTCCCGGAGCGGGCAGCGCCGCCCAGGTTCGGACCCTGCAGCGCGGCACCGGAGGCCGGTCCCGGGGCGGGCAGCGAGGCACCGGGGTTCCGTGCCGGGGCCGGCAGCGCCGTCCGGGTCCGGTCCCGGGGCGGGCAGTGAGGTACCGCTGGCCGGTCCTGCGGCGGTGTGGGAGGCACGTAGGTCGGTCCTGGGGCGGGGTGGGAGGCACCGGGGGCGGTCCCGGGGAGGGCTGGGAGGCACCGGAGGCCGGTCCCGGGGCGGGCAGCGCAGCACCGGGGTTCCGTGCCGGCGCCGGCAGCGCCGTCCGGGTCCGGTCCCGGGGCGGGCAGCGAGGTACCGGCGGCCGGTCCCGCCGCGGGCTGGGAGGCACGGGGGTCGGTCCTGGGGCGGGCTGGGAGGCACCGGGGGCGGTCCCGGGGAGGGCTGGGAGGCACCGGGGGCGGTCCCGGGGAGTGCTGGGAGGCACCGGGGGCGGTCCCGGGGAGGGCAGCGCCGTCGGGATCCGGTCCCGGCGCGGGCAGCGCGGCACCGGGTTTCCGTGCCGGGGCCGGCAGCGCCGTCCGGGTCCGGTCCCGGGGCGGGCAGCGAGGTACCGGCGACCGGTCCCGCGGCGGGCTGGGAGGCACGGGGGTCGGTCCTAGGGCGGCCTGGGAGGCACCGGGGGCGGTCCCGGGGCAGGCAGCGAGGTACCGGGGGTGGTCCCTGGGAGGGCTGGGAGGCCCCGGGTGCGGTCCCGGGGCGGGCAGCGCCGTCGGGATCCGGTCCCGGAGCGGGCAGCGCGGCACCGGGTTTCCGTGCGGGGCCGGCAGCGCCGTCCGGGTCCGGTCCCGGGGCGGGCAGCGAGGTACCGGCTGCCGGTCCCGCCGCGGGCTGGGAGGCACGGGGGTCGGTCCTGGGGCGTGCTGGGAGGCACCGGGGGCGGTCCCGGGGCGGGCTGGGAGGCACCGGGGGCGGTCCCGGGGATGGCTGGGAGGCACCGGGGGCGGTCCCGGGGATGGCTGGGAGGTACCGGGGGCGGTCCCGGGGCGGGCAGCGCCGCCGAGTTTCGGACCCTGCAGCGCGGCACCGGGGGCCGGTCCCGGGGAGTGCTGGGAGGCACCGGGGGCGGTCCCGGGGCGTGCAGCGCCGTCCGGGTCCGGTCCCGGGGCGACCAGCGAGGTACCGGCGGCCTGTCCCGCCGCGGGCTGGGAGGCACGGGGGTCGGTCCCGGGGAGGGCTGGGTGGCACCGGGGGCGGTCCCGGGGAGGGCTGGGTGGCACCGGGGGCGGTCCCGGGGCGGGCAGCGCCGCCGAGGTTCGGACCCTGCAGCGCGGCACCGGAGGCCGGTCCCGGGGCGGGCAGTGCAGCACCGGGGTTCCGTGCCGGCGCCGGCAGCGCCGTCCGGGTCCGGTCCCGGGGCGGGCAGCGAGGTACCGGCGGCCGGTCCCACCGCGGGCTGGGAGATACCGGGGGTCGGTCCCGGGGAGGTCTGAGAGGCACTGGGAGCCGTCCCGGGTGTTATAGACTATCTTGCCAAAATGATGCAAGTTAGGACAAATTAGATTTCAATTATTTATTTTAGCAAGCGGCAATAAGCAAAACAGCGCTGGGCGGCCGGGGAGTCCCTGCTCCACCAACGGCGCGCACTCACTTCCCGAGGGTCCGTCTTTTTTATATCCTCCGCCTTCCGTTATCGGGTCTCTCTGAGAGGTGTATCCTGCGTCTGCGCACTTTGCAGCTAGGGGGTCGCTCCATCCGGGTCTTCCTCACGTCACCAGCTTCTCGTATTTCCTACTTTCCTGAGAGTGGCTCACAAAGTCTTTGTTTATATCTTACAGAATATAGACACTACCCCCCTTTTTTTTTCTTCTTCTCCCCTTTGTCTTTCTCCCCTTTGTCCTTCTTCCCTTTCTCCCTCTTTTCAGTCTTTTGCCTAGTAGAAGTCCTTGCTTCAGCATTTCAACTTAGATAAGCACTTGCAGTCAGTTAGTCGTTACACAGTGTAATAGTTAAGATTAAGCTTAGGCCAACATAGTTTATGGAATAACATGTCACGAGCTCCCAGTATCTTCAATGGAATTTGATGAACAAACAGTTTACTGTCTATCACAATCCCCCCTTTTTCTTTTTATCATTTTGTTCATCAAATCGTTGCAATTCTTGTTGACTTAACAGGAGAGTTTTTTTCAATTTAAAGTCATCATCTAATTGATTGTTTTTGGCTTTAATGAGTATTGGACGGGTGACAGATATCAGATATGTTACCCGTTGCATCATTCTCCAAGTTATGACATATAATATTATTGACAAAGTCAAACTGATTAAGATTAATATCAAGAGAACCACAATGGGGTGACACAACTTGTTCAAGATGCCTGTAGCAGTAGGTGACCATCCAAAAAGGGTGTCCCACCAGTTATGTTCTGCATTCTTTTTTGCTCTTTCCAAGACTCGGTGTATTTCTTCCACATTGTGATGAACAGTTATTAGAGTTTTCTGTCCGTTTTCTCTAACTTTCTCTAAAATTCTAACTAAGTCTTTGTGTTGAAGTAACTGCTTAACCAAAGTGAGATTCATTCCAATGGGTGTAGGTTGTAGATTATGTATTAATGTATAATTGGATTGCAGGAGTTGGTAAGACGTGACCGGGGCTAAATAGGAAAAGTCACATCCGATTACCTTTGTGAAGTTGCAAACACAGAGATTTGAATAATTTTTTGTCTCTATTATGATCTTGTCTACGGTTAAGAATTCACAAACCGTCCTCAAACATACACAACCTTCGCCAATATATATAAGTACTGTTTTAGGATTTTCATTGGGATGGACCTCAAAGTGACAAATATTTTGTTCGGTATCTAAACAAATATCTTGTGCCTCAATTGCATTGCCTTCACAAATGAATCCTTGTTGTTCCCGTACAATGCAGGACTCTAGATTGACAGTTTGCCATTTTTCGTTTACCTTTCGGGCCCATACTCTATGCTCAGAAGGATAGAGTATGGTTCCGTTGTGATTCAGCCCTAATGCAATGATAGGATAAATTTGGTATATGGTGGCATTGTAAATAGTGAGTATAAAGGTAGTAGCTGTGTTTGTGATGGGGTCATAGGTAAAGTTTACCAGGTTCCACCAGGATTGGAGTTTCTTTTCAAAATTAGTAGCACTGTCCCAAATTATTCTCCGAATTTCAGTAGGAAGAATACCTTCTTCACCTTCTCTTATAATTGAGGCAGCTATCGACTGCATCCATATTTGAGCCTGGATGCAGCTGAGAGCTAAAGAGAGGTTATTTTGAAGCACACTGAGTGCATCTGTAATCAATTCATGATCCTTTATATTTACCTTTTCCCCTTTTGGTAATATATTCGACAACAGCCACTGGTTAGCCCCCAAAGCCAATAAGGAAGATCGCAAAGGCCTTTGTATATTAGTTAAATCACTAATTGAGGTAGCCAATTTGTTCATTATCACCTCCGAATCAATACTATTTAAAACTCCCAATCCTGTTCCCAAAGCACCGGTTAAGTCTCTCTGCGTTCTTTTTGTGTGAGGAGTTTGTTTTTGCAGCCAGGTTGTCCATCCCTCGTAAGAAGTCTTTAGGAAAGGTGAACATGCTGGCTGAATATTTGAAACATTATTTTGCATTAACAATTCAACTTGTTTGAGAGACCACGCCGGGTTAAACAGCATTTGTTGTTTACCTGTATTTCTAATTGCATATGGTCCAATTTTAAAAATTCTTGGGCTAAGCACGACTGTTGGTTGTGTTGGAACAGTATGAGTAGTCTGAGTAGTCTCTTTGGGAGCGTGGGTTGTGGTTGTTGTAGTTTCCTCCTGTATATTCAATGGAAATCGGAAAGATATAGCTTGATCTCCTGACCTGGTCCCTCCCAAACAAACTATGGACACCGGTTGGGTTGCAGTAAATGCATACCAACAGGCTTCCGACTCACAACGGGTTTGAGCTATTTTAGATTCCGTTTTGTCTCTGATAACGATTTGAGTAAAAGGGGGCTGACGGACGGTTTGAATTAAAGGGTGCCGACTTATTATCACATTTACATTGAATACTCTGCAGCCTATCTGTATCTCATCTCCTTTTTTAGCTGTCCAGGTATGGGATGAATTCTCCCATTTATATGTTTGGAGTGTTAGGTTATTGCTTAGTATGGCAGTTGCTAACTCTGTCCCATACAAATCTGCATCCATACTTCCTGTATGTCCATAATAAGCATCTGTCCAAGGCCATATAATTTGATTAGTTAGGGTATGTTCAAAAGGTTGGTGGGATTGGTTAGTCGTTCTAGCCCATCCTGGTAGTGTATTCATTGTAGCTAATACACCTAGCCAGACTATCCAATAGCTCCAATAGAAGGCTGACGGGATTCTATAGATTTGCATATTTTTTCTTAGTCTCTTTTGTATCGGGGTGTCTGACACTCTCGTCTGGCCCTTCTCCCTCAGAGGTCCTTTTTTCTTCAGAGTAGGGCAGTAAGGTTTTCCCCACTTTGATACGTCTCTGCCTCCTCTGCCTACTCTGTTGCTTAGAGCAGCAGGGTGTTCCATCTTCTCGGCAGCAGCCGTATTCTTCAGGGGTACGTTTGCCTCTACTCCGGGACACATAGGTCTCCCAGTTTTTATCTTTGACCTCGGGTTCACGACAGGGGACCCAGGGGATGTGCTTTCTACAGATCACCCTTAGGATCTGAGAGTGCTATTGAGTAGGCCAATTAGAGTGAGTGCACTCTCTTTCAGGATTTATCCCTTTAGTAAATATTTTCTACCAAGTTTTAGAATCTCCAGTTTTAGGGCCTGATTAGTTAATCTCCGTTCTCGTTAATAACACTGATTACAACTAGACCGAAGATTTATTCCATGTGCATTATGAATCCCCCAGCCTTCTTTACATACATTACACTTTACACTTTATGCATATAAAAGGAAAACAAATATAAGTTTCAATTGGACAAAAATATCAGGGTCTCACTCATCGAGTCCTTCGTAGGTTCTTATCTCACAATGTGTAGAGAGTTCTTTCAGGTTTTCCGAAGGGTGACTCGTAGATCCCCAGGAGGGCTGGTCACTTTCCAGGCCGGATCCTGTATAGGTCCCTTTACTCGGCTTGCGTGTGTCCACCCCTTCTCAGCAGTCCGAACAGCAGTTTCTGTAGTGATAAGAGCAACATAGGGTCCTTCCCAACGGGGGGTCAAAGAAGATTCTTTCCATGATTTGATTAGTACTTTATCTCCTGGTTGGATTTGATGCATGGCCACATCCAATGGAGGCCTTTGTACTACCATCCCCCGAGCCTGTAGTTGTTTTCTCCTTGCCATTAGCTGTATCAGGTAGGACTTTATCTTTAATTCTTCAAGTTGGGGGTGATCCAGTGGCATTTCTAAATCATAAGGCATCCCATATAGCATTTCAAAGGGAGAAATGCCTACATCAGTTCGGGGCTGAGTTCTGATATTTAACAAGGCTAAAGGGAGACACTTTACCCATGACATTTTAGTTTCTAACATTAGTTTGGTAAGTTGTTTTTTTATTTCTCCGTTCATACGTTCAACTTTCCCTGAGCTCTGCGGGTGCCACGGAGTATGGTATTGCCACTGTGTACCCAGGGCAGCCAAAGTCTCTTTGGCTACTCTGGATACAAAGTGTGGCCCTCTATCTGAGTCTATTGCTTCTATTGCTCCATACCGAGGTATAATTTCTTCAAGTAATATCCTTGTTACTGTGTGAGCTGTGGCTCGGGCTGTGGGAAAGGCTTCTACGAATTGAGTTAAATGATCTATAATTACTAATAGGTATTTATACCTCCCCACCTTTGGTAATTCAGTAAAGTCTATTTGTATTCTTGCAAAAGGTCTATGAGCCAATTCTCGCCCCCCATATACTCGTTTTCTTATTTGATGTTTATTTACTTTTTGACAAACGAGACATTCTCCTATCACTCGTTTGGCTATATCATATATCCCAATGCACATGTATTTAGTTGCAAATTGATCCACTAATGCCTGAGTTCCCCAATGAGTGTTTTTATGGAATTGCTGCATTATCTTGGTAGCTATGGGTTTTGGGAGAACTTCTCGGCCGTCCGGGAGTTCCCATTTTCCATTAGCTTTCTGTTTAATCCCCATTTGATTTAATTTTGCTTGTTCTTGAACAGTAAAACTTAAAAGTTCATAGGATTTTCCATGGAAAAAGCACCACTTAAACCCTGGTCTTTCACATACACATTCTATACCGTCTACTCCGTATTCTTTCCAGCAACCATAACAGGGGAGGTAATTATCTCCACAATTAACACACCGCTTTCTGTCCTCTATCGGATCATCCAAGTCCAGTGCTGATAGCGCTGCTCTCTTTGCCTCTTGATCAGCAAGGTTATTCCCCTGTACTAAAGGATTTAGCCCCCTCTGGTGTCCTTTTACGTGTACTACCGCAATTTCGCTGGGCCCTCGTATAGCTTGCAAAATTTGTGATATTAACTCCTGATGTACTAGGTCCTTCCCCCGAGAATTGATTAAACCTCTTTCTTCCCATATTTTCCCAAAGGTATGTACTATTCCGAAGGCATATCTAGAATCGGTGTATATAGTTCCCACTTTTCCATTTAGTAATTGTAAAGCCTTTAATACTGCATATAATTCACATGCCTGTGCTGACCAGCTGGGACTCAAGGGTCCTGATTCTATCACCTTAAAAGTTTTTCCATCAATTATGGCATACCCTGATTTTCTTTTCCCTTCTACCACTCGAGAGGATCCATCTACAAATAATTTTTCTCCTTTCCCTAATTCCTCCTCTTCCAAATCTGGTCTTATCTTAGTCTGCTCCTCGATGTTACGGAGGCAATCATGAAAAAGATCTTGACTAGGTTCTCCATACAAAAATTGGGCTGGATTTTGTAACGATGTTGTTTCAAGGGTCAGGTGGGGGGACGTAATGAGGATTGCCTCATATTTTACTAGTCTAGCATCGGTTATCCATTTTTCTGCTTTTTGCTGTAACACACCTCTAATATTATGGGGTGATAGTACCCTTAATTCACTACCAAAAGTTATTTTATGCGCTTCCTCAACTAACAAAGCAGCTGCCACCACAACTTGTAGGCACGTAGGCCATCCCCGACTTACGGGGTCCAGTAATTTTGAGATATATGCTACTGGTTTCTTTTTTCCTGCCCATTCCTGGGCTAATACTCCAAATGCAGTTCCTTCCTCTGTGTTGACAAATAAGAAAAATGGTCTTTTTAGGTCGGGCAAGCTCAGAACAGGAGCATTTACTAATTCAGTTTTTAGTTCTTTTAACCGTTGATCATCTTCCTGAGTCCATTTTAATAATCCATTTTTAGTTATTTTGGTGTATAAAAACTTTACCTTTCCACTATACCCTTCGATCCACTGCTTACAATATCCAAATAGCCCTAATAGCTGCCGGACTTGTTTTTTAGTTTTTGGACTTGGTAGGGAAAGTATCCCTTTCACCCTTTCTGGATCCAATTTCTTAGTTCCTTGACTTAATCGATGCCCTAGGTATTTAACTTCCTTTTCAACAAATTGCAATTTGGATTTTGACACTTTCAGTCCCTTTAAGCTCAGGAAATTTAACAACTTGATGCTTTCTTCCCGAACCCTTTCCTCATCCTCCCCTGCTATTAAAAGATCATCTACATACTGGACTAGGGTAAGGGTATCTCCTATCTGGTAATCCTGCAAAATTTGTTCTAAAGCTTGCCCAAACAGGTTTGGGGATTCAGTGAAACCTTGGGGTAGGACTGTCCACCGGAGTTGAGTTTTCCTGTGGGTGTCTGGGTCCTCCCACTCAAAAGCAAAATAGTTTCTACACTCCTCTTTTAAGGGACATGCCCAGAAAGCGTCCTTCAAGTCTATTACACTGTACCACCGGTCGTTCGGGCCTAATTGACTTAAGAGAGTGTGTGGGTTAGCTACTACAGGGAATCTAGTTACAGTCCTTTTGTTAATTTCCCTTAGGTCATGGACTAATCTATACCCACCATCTGCCTTCTTGACAGGTAAAATGGGAGTATTAAAAGGGGACATGCAGGGTTCCAATAATCCCTGCTTTATTAATCTCTGAATTTCTGGTTTTAATCCTTGCCTTCCCTCCAGAGGTATGGGATATTGCTTAATCCTCACCGGTACTTCAGGATCCCGGATGGTTACCATAAAAGGTTCAACATTCAATTTTCCCACCGTATCCGGAGTGTACCACACTTCAGGGTTGATTTTAGTCTCATCTTCAACCCGTAGGGGGCATAGTTTGATTTCAAGTTTGTGTTCTGTTACTTCCAAACTAATTCCTAATTCAATCATTAGATCTCTCCCCAGTAGGTTATAATCTGCCTCAGGTACTAACAATAAGGATCCCACCCCCACTTTAGAATCTGTTTCAAGGAGTACATCTTTAATTACCGGTACTCCGAATGGTTCTCCTTTCGCCCCAACTACTTGTACTTTTTCTGATGAAATCTTACATCCTTGGGGCAATGATTGAACAGTAGATCTCTCCGCTCCTGAATCTACTAAAAATTCTACCTCCTGTTGCTGAGGACCTACTTTTAACTTTATCAAGGGCTCAGTTCGTTCTCGGGTCCCCAGCAAATAGAGCCCCTGACACCCCTAATCTTCTTTAAACATTCTCTCATCCATCATTCTCCTTCTGCAGCTCTTCTTTGTGTGACCTTTTCTTCCGCAATAAAAGCAGACAATACTCCCTTTTTCTCTCTCTCTCTCCGGTTCCTTTGATCTATAGCCTGTTCTTTGACCTTCTTGTTTTCTCCCAGCACTGTTCACTCTCTGTCCTTCCCTTATCGCAGCTACCATCATTCTGGTATGTTTCTTTTGAGTCTCGTCCTCCCTTCGGACATAGACTTTCTGTGCTTCTCTCAGTAATTCATCCAACCCCCGATCCTGCCAATCTTCTATTTTTTCTAGCTTCTTTCTAATATCTATCCATGCTTTTGCCACAAATTGTGTCTTTAACAATGCCTGTCCCACTGGGGTATTAGGGTCTAGTCCTGAGTAAAGCTGAAGATTTTTCCTCAGTCTCTCTAACCACTCAGTAGGAGTTTCATCCTTTTTCTGATGTTCACTAAAGGCTTTATTTATATTTTGTCCTCTAGGGACTGATTCTCTTATACCCTGGATTACAATCGTCCTCAGGTCTTGCATATGACCTCTATCGATTTCATTTTGATTATTCCAATTAGGTCGATTTAGAGGCCATTTTACATCTGCTGCCGGACCTTGCTGATGCTGTTGATCCCAAATTCTCATTCCTGCTCTCCTGATCATATCCCTTTCTTCAACAGTGAATAGTATAGCCATTATGGCTTGTATTTCATCCCAGGTATAGATGTTTGGTCCTAAAAACTGATCCACCCGCTCCGCCACACCTAAGGGATCCTCCAATAGATTCCCCATCTCTTTTTTAAATTCTCGGACGTCCCCTGAATTAAGAGGGACAGTCACATATCCCATGCCAGGCTGGGGTCCTCCCATCGCAACCTCCCTTAGGGGGTACAAGCCACTATCACCCCACCCCATTCTAGTTTGACTATGGGTTATTCGTCTCGGTTCTTTCGGGGATTCAGGTGGGGAGTCTGAATTCTCTGGGTCCTCCGGCGCAGTCGGAGGAGGTGAAGGCGCCGGAGGTGGGGGTGGAGGTATGTAAGGAGGAGGAGAGGTGGGAGGTTCGTCCTCATCACGTACCTTCTTTTTCTTAACTTTTTCTTTTAGAGGATATAGATTTATTCGGGTATCTGATGCTATCCATACCTGTGCATATTCACTCTCCTCTAAATTAAAGGGTTCCCTTGAGTTGACATAAATGTTTAGGGCTTGGCAGACCCATTCTTCAAAGGACCCAAAAACAGGCCAATAGAGATGATCGCCTCTGATTTGTTTCCCTCCCCAAACTTCCATACAATAATAAATCATTTTTGCTTTGTCCTTACCCCGCCTAGAGGGGTAATCTTCCCAAGGGTTTAACATCAAGCCTAAAGGGCTGTCTGGTGGTATTTGGGGGTACCTCACCTCGGGTCCCAAATCACCCATGGGATCAGAAGGCTTGCTCTTCTTCTGTCCCATCTTCCGGAGCGCCTTCACACACTCACACAATTCGCTTCCCCCTTTTCGTGACCCAGTCCCTCGCGGGATATGGGAACTGCACTACCGAGGGGTCCGCACTCGCTTCGCCCTGCTGGGCGTCTCACACACCACGCTCCGGGAAACCCAACCCCAACCGAACGGTAACCGGCCTATACTCACGCAACCCTGCGTCTTCGTCCGGGGCTTCGTGCACAAAGATTACGGGGTTACCGGTATTTTTTTTTGCTTGTTGCCGAGTTTTGGAGTTCGTCGGTAGAGGGCGTGATGTGATAGCACTCAGCCGGGGCCGCTGAACTCAGCGGGGCGCGCCTCCCCGTATGGGGCTTCCCACCAGATTGCCTCTATCCGAGTCACGGCACCAATTTTGTTATAGACTATCTTGCCAAAATGATGCAAGTTAGGACAAATTAGATTTCAATTATTTATTTTAGCAAGCGGCAATAAGCAAAACAGCGCTGGGCGGCCGGGGAGTCCCTGCTCCACCAACGGCGCGCACTCACTTCCCGAGGGTCCGTCTTTTTTATATCCTCCGCCTTCCGTTATCGGGTCTCTCTGAGAGGTGTATCCTGCGTCTGCGCACTTTGCAGCTAGGGGGTCGCTCCATCCGGGTCTTCCTCACGTCACCAGCTTCTCGTATTTCCTACTTTCCTGAGAGTGGCTCACAAAGTCTTTGTTTATATCTTACAGAATATAGACACTACCCCCTTTTTTTTTTCTTCTTCTCCCCTTTGTCTTTCTCCCCTTTGTCCTTCTTCCCTTTCTCCCTCTTTTCAGTCTTTTGCCTAGTAGAAGTCCTTGCTTCAGCATTTCAACTTAGATAAGCACTTGCAGTCAGTTAGTCGTTACACAGTGTAATAGTTAAGATTAAGCTTAGGCCAACATAGTTTATGGAATAACATGTCACGAGCTCCCAGTATCTTCAATGGAATTTGATGAACAAACAGTTTACTGTCTATCACACCGGGGAGGGCTGGGAGGCACCGGGGGCGGTCCCGGGGCGGGCTGGGAGGTACCGGGTTTCCGTGCCGGGGCCGGCAGCGCCGTCCGGATCCGGTCCCTGGGCGGGCAGCGAGGTACCGGCGGCCGGTCGCGCCTCGGGCTGGGAGATACCGGGGGTCGGTCCCGGGGAGGTCTGGGAGGCACCGGGAGCCGTCCCGGGGAGGGCTGGGAGGCACCGGGGGCGGTCCCGGGGAGGGCTGGGAGGCACCGGGGGCGGTCCCGGGGCGGGCAGCGCCGCCGAGGTTCGGACCCTGCAGCGCGGTACCGGAGGGCGGTCCCGGGGCGGGCAGCGCGGCACCGGGGTTCCGTGCCGGGGCCGGCAGCGCCGTCCAGGTCCGGTCCCGGGGCGGGCAGCGAGGTACCGGCGGCCGGTCCCGCGGCGGTCTGGGAGATAGCGGGGGTCGGTCCTGGGGCGGGCTGGGAGGCACCGGGGGCGGTACCGGGGAGGGCTGTGAGGCACCGGGGACGGTCCCGGGGAGGGCTGTGAGGCACCGGGGGCGGTCCTGTGGAGGGCTGGGAGGCACCGGGGGCGGTCCCGGGGCGGGCAGCGCCGCCGAGGTTCGGACCCTGCAGCGCGGCACCGGAGGCCGGTCCCGGGACGGGCAGCGAGGCACCGGGGTTCCGTGCCGGGGCCGGCAGCGCCGTCCGGGTCCGGTCCCTGGGCGGGCAGCCAGGTACCGGTGGCCGGTCCCGCGGCGGTCTGGGAGATACCGGGGGTCGGTCTTGGGGCGGGCTGGGAGGCACCGGGAGCCGTCCCTGGGAGGGCTGGGAGTCACCGAGGGCGGTCCCGGGGAGGGCTGGGAGGCACCGGGGGCGGTCCCGGAGCGGGTAGTGCGGCACCGGGATTCCGTGCCGGGGCCGGCAGCGCCGTCCGGGTCCGGTCCCGGGGCGGGCAGCGAGGTACCGGCGACCGGTCCCGCGGCGGGCTGGGAGGCACGGGGGTCGGTCCTGGGGCGGCTTGGGAGGCACCGGGGGCGGTCCCGGGGAGGGCTGGGAGGTACCGGGGGCGGTCCCGGGGAGGGCTGGGAGGCACCGAGGGCGGTCCCGGGGCGTGCAGCGCCGTCCGGGTCCGGTCCCGGGGCGACCAGCGAGGTACCGGTGGCCGGTCCCGCCGCGGGCTGGGAGGCACGGGGGTCGGTCCTGGGGCGTGCTGGGAGGCACCGGCGGCGGTCCCCGGGAGGGCTGGGAGGCACCGGGGGCGGTCCTGTGGAGGGCTGGGAGGCACCGGGGGCAGTCCCGGGGCGGGCAGTGAGGCACCGGGTTTCCGTGCCGGGGCCGGCAGCGCCGTCCGGGTCCGGTCCTGGGGCGGGCAGCGAGGTACCGGCGGCCGGTCCCGCGGCGGTGTGGGAAATCGCGGGGATAGGTCCCGGGGAGGGCTGGGAGGCACCGGGGGCGGTCCCTGGGCGTGCAGCGCCGTCGGGATCCGGTCTCGGAGCAGGCACCGCGGCACCGGGTTTCCGTGCCGGTGCTGGCAGCGCCGTCCGGGTCCGTTCCCGGGGCGGGCAGCGAGGTACCGGTGGCCGGTCCCGCGGCGGTCTGGGAGATACCGGGGGTCGGTCTTGGGGCAGGCTGAGAGGCACCGGGAGCCGTCCCGGGGAGGGCTGGGAGGCACCGGGGTCGGTACCAGGGCGGGCTGGGAGGCACCGGGGGTGGTCCCGGGGAGGGCTGGGAGGCCCCGGGGGTCCCTGGGCGGGCAGCGCCGTCGGGATCCGGTCCCGGAGCAGGCACCACGGCACCGGGGTTCCGTGCCGGGGCCGGCAGTGCCGTCCGGGTCCGGTCCCGGGGCGGACAGCGAGGTACCGGTGGCCGGTCCCGCGGCGGTCTGGGAGATAGCGGGGGTCGGTCCTGGGGCGGGCTGGGAGGCACCAGGGGCGGTCCCGGAGCGGGGAGGTAGAGGAGCACTTTTTTCTGTACTGATGAGTACATGCATCTTTAGAGAGCCCAGTGCTCTTCATTTTTCAGTGGGAAGCAACTCTCTGTATTTAAGTATGGATGTGTCTTTGCTGTCAGGTAGCTCTTCACATTAGCAGCAAAGTGAGCAATATTGCTGATGAACCCTGTTCTGTGGATTTCTGCCTTGTGGCTGAATACTTGATAGAATGTAAACACTGAGCTTTTTTCTATAGGTTGGGCATCTGATAATTTATCCTCTGGGGTTACTGGTGCTTAATAAGGACGGAATGCAAATAGTCTCGCCATCTGTGGGGATGCTAGTAGGTCTGCTCCTTTAAACAATTTACTCTCTTTCAGGATACTTGACAGAAATGAATGATTTTGGGGTTGTTCCCCTCTTCCAGTCTGTGCAAATAACCTCAAAGGAAGGAAGAGTTTTTTTGGAACAGCAGAGCTATAAAGCTGTTGGACTTCTAAAGATTTGGATTCAAACAGGTTTCTGCTGGACTTTATTCTTAAACAGATCACTGTTGAGTAGTCCAGAAATACACTTCAGTGCCTGGAATTCTAAAGCTGTTTAGTCCAATTAGAGTTACGGGGATTGTATTTTGTATAAGCGTACCTTCTTCCTGGTGTCTTTAATTCTGAAATGAATGCAAGAATGTAAGAAAACTGAGCATATGCTGGGAATTGGAACTAGAAAGGGATTGCAGTGCATTTTTTATGTTTAGTGAAAAGAATTAAGCATCTCCCTAGTGGTATGCTAGGTTATAATACAGTGTTGTGACTGTTGTGGGATGGAATATATCTGTTACCTCGATTTTTATCCGAGTTAGTTAACTAGAATTCTCCAGTGTGGAAGGCAGGAGGCAGCAGAATTCTTCAAGAGTTCACTTCAAAAGCACAGGCATATGTTCTATCTAGCTCTAGCAGTCTTTAAGGGCTTCAGAAAAAACGATCATGTATGTGTCCCCTGTAGTTTTGCCACTAAATTTATAAGCTGAAGTATTGTTCTTGTAACAACAGTTTTCAAAGTTTACACCTACTTCAACAGAGAGAGGTTTGGGTGGGTGTTTTATGTGTGTAAAGCTTAAACCTGAAAGTTTTGATTACATATGTATTTAACTATTTCAGGAACCGCTTTATGGAATCCCAGCTTTATATGACGTATGCTCTTGACAAAACATTAAAAAAACCCAACCCAAATCACACCTGTTTTTTAATCCATGTTTCTTCTCTTAAGCATACTGGTTTTGGTAGACAAGTCGCACTTCTTTGCAGTTCTCTGCTTAAAAAAACCAAACAACCAAAACTAAGAGTGGGAATGGAGTGTATGTGTATTAACCTCTATCTGTAGGGATTTGTTTTACCTTTTTTTTTTTTTTTTTTTAAGATTCAGCAGAAGGAAGTTTTCCTTCTCTTTCTAAAACCTAGGCTTTATTTCAACTGTGATACTACTACATGATACAGGCTGTAAGTTGCTCACTTAATTTCTTAAGTGAACAAGTGTTCTATGTTTACCTCTGTTTCTGAGAGTTGACCTAGGAAGCTGTAAGATATGGAATTCTGAATTAGCAAAATACCAATCATAAAAATTTCCAGACTGTCTAGATTCACCAGGTTAAGAATAATGTGTGAACTACAACCGGACTTCTGCAAATCATCCTGTTAAATCACCCTGCTTCTCTGTGGGGTCCCACCCCTCTATTTTTCCGTGGTGAGTTTTCCTCTGGCTCAGCGAGCTGAAATGCTCTCTACTGTGATAGGGCCTGAGGTGAGGGGGGTGTCAGGAACAAGTGTTAAGGTAAGAACAATCCTTTCAATAGGAATGTGCAGGTGCATTGAACTAGACATGATGTGTAGTCAGGATCTTTGTACTGGCATATTGCAACGACACTGTGTTACTGTCCAGTGGAGCTGTTACACAAGTAACTGGTGATGTCCTGCCAGCGATGTGTCTTAAAGTCTCTGTTCTCTTTTGCAGGTAGACCATCGAGAGAGCACTAACAGCAGAGCACCAGTTGGTTATAAGGGTATGTTTTATATTAAAGAATTGCAATTAAAGCAGGCAAAGAAGCTTTCTTAAGTTCAACAACTGACTTCTGGCCTATGTTAATAATAAAATGGCTACTTGACATTTTTATATGCCAGTGAATTGGATAGTGAGTAAGTTACCTGGCCAGAAAACACAAGGGTAAAATGGTTAGAAGTATACCTGAACAGGGGTTAAATGAGATGAGGCTATGGCAAGGAAAAGTAGTACTACTTATGCTATGGTCTCTAGTGGTATCCTGACCCTGTATGTAATCAGATAAACCTAATTCTGGCATTTAAAAACTACCTAAATACTAGGTTTGCTTTAAAATGTTGGAATGTCATGTACTTGTCGGTTTGATTCTCTATCTTCTGAAGACATTGAAGAGACTTGAATAATTCTAACAAAGCTGCATGTTTTTGATAGAATTTGTAAGTGGGAAAGGAAGTGGTAGATTAGGTGTCTGGCAAATATATAGGGTACGCATGTGACTTCCATATATTTAAGAAAGGGGAGAAAAATTCCAAGGGATTTTTGTCTGGGGTAAGTGCTTTTTAGAAGGCTGCCGTAATACCAGTTTTCTCTTATTAATTTTTTGAATGAAGTTCATTTTACAAGGTCTATAATGACTTGTAATATTTTGTACTTGGCAGATTTGGAAGAACTCTTAAAAGGCTCAGAACAATCTAGCACAACTGCGAAAAATCACGTGACGTTTTCTCTTTGGGTTTCATTTTGTGAGATTTGCAATGAATGTTTTTATGATCTATTGATTCCTGTATCAAATGACAAGAAAAGAAAAACACTACGCCTTGCTCAAGACATCAAGGGATGTTCTTATGTAAAAGGTGATTAGAATACATTGCAAACTGCCAAACGTGTAATTTGAAAAGTCAGTCTTCCTGTAATAATGTTTCTTTCTAGGTTAGAAAACCCCTAACTGTATTCACTGTGGCACTAGAAATGTCTACCTTGAGCATGAAAGGCAACAACCTGCATACACAGAAGTATCTGTGCCTTTAATAGTGTTTTCTCTCTATTCTTAACTGTAACTCTTAAAAGCCTGCGTGCACTCCACTGCCTTGATATTTCTCTGAAATGGGAGAAATATTGAGAACAATTGACAAATTTTTTAGTGTTTTGGTTTTTTCCATTTTCCTAAAAGACTCCAAATTCTTACCTATAGTTATAATTGGCTCAACAGTTCTATTTTTTAGTATTTTCTGTAGAGATACACTTCAGAGAATATGTGAGAAAGTTCAGTCTGACTGCAAATTACATTTTACAGTACTCTAATCAAGCGTGTGGTGTAATTTGTTGTGGGTTGGGCAAGGCGGGGAGTTAGCAGAACTCTAACAGTTCAGTGTTTGTTTCTGGCCATGGGAAAAACAGCTTTCAAATCCTGTTTGATTTGTTATAGGTTCTTTGAACAATCAAGACCCCAATTCTAGATTAAAGGCTTTTTTGTAGGTATTTGGCCTGCTACTTTTATCTTTCATATGCCAAACTATAGATTCAGAAAGCTGAATCAGATGATAAACCCAACTCCTTCATTTCTTCAAAGACTAGAAGATGTGTGAAGTAGGAAATAGTCTGCTTTGAGCTATGCTTCAGCATAATCTCTTTTTATAACATTTGGAAGTATAAGGCTGTTCCTGATGTTACTGAGGAAAACCAGCTACTGATTTTCTTATTTTTCTTGGTCACAGCTGGTATTTTTGCTAGTACAATTTTGGTGACCTCTAGTTTAACAGAGGCCATAATGTTCATATTATAAGTTCCATTAGTAGCGTTGTAGGTATTTACTCGAGCCCATACCAAGATGACATACAGTCATCATACTGCAGACAGAATTCTTCACTGATTTTTTTTTTTTAACTTGATGGCCCTGAAAGATGTCTAGGTGATTTCCCCCCCTGCCCTCAAGATCATAGGCTAAACCAGAGAAGCTGTCCAGGTAGAATTCTGCCTTGATGAGTATGAACATAGGGCGTTCATGCTCATATTAGACCCTGTGCTTTGGCTTTTCAGAGCGCGGGCTAAGGTTGCTCACTTAATTTGGATGGAGCATATTTCTGTGTGCTAATAGGATGAAATGATGACATATATGTGCCCTTCCTTTCCCATGGAAGGAAGAATCTTGATTTTGTCGTCATATAATTTCTGTCTGAAGCATGCTTAGTAAAATGTTTTTATGTCTCAAGTAAACGTTCTTGGTGTGCGTATGTTATCCCTTAATCCCTTCTTTCTTTTTGATAATATTTACAAGATTACCATGTTTGTTCTTCCTAAAGATCTGCAGTGGGTTCAGATTTCTGATTCTAAAGAAGCTTTTAGACTTCTAAAACTGGGGTTGAAACACCAGAGTATCACGAGCAAGAAACTAAATACTTGCTCCAGCAGAAGGTGAGAAACTTTTTGAATAACATTGGGCATAGGATGGTGTCTGGGAGGAGGGGGGAGCTAAAATATGGATTGTGGCTTTTAGGAGGGGAAGAGGCTTTAACAGGGTCTAGATATCTAGGTTTGACATCCTTTAGCACTATGTGACCCAGTGCTTTTAGTCAAAAGGATTCAATCCTTCAGTAAGATGAACATGTTCAAAAGCTAACAGTTTTATCAAATACTCTCCTTCAAGCAAAAGCACTTAGCTTTATTCCATCTAAATGTCTGAGGAAAAAGCAAAATAAAGGCTACGTAAGCATCTCTTCAAAAGTTTGTATCTGATAGAGTATATGCTTAGAGAAGTTGACAGATTCAACAGTTTTGAACAGATGTTGTGGAGGTTAAAAATATTTTGAATGTATTTGTCTACTTTATCACTTCTCTGCTGATTTAAACTTTTCCTTTTAGCCACAGCATATTCACAGTTAAGATACTGAAAACTGAAGATTCGGGAGCACCGCGAGTGACCTGAGTCAATGAGTAAGTTCAGAGCAGAGACCCTCTCTTCTTTGTGATGAAATTGTCAGTTATGGTCTGTGTTGGTGTGCTGGTACTGGGAACTGTCAGTTATGGTCTGTGTTGGTGTGCTGGTACTGCACTATACACCCAGTGCTTCCTGATAGAAACTCATGTGTGTGTGGTGGTTTCCCCACTTCCTACCATCACACAGTTCTTGGCCCTCTACCTCCAGCCATCAGGCTGCAGGGCTGTTCTGTGCCTTGTCCCCTCTGTGCAGCACAAGGTTCTGTTAGCCTGCTGTACACCTGAACTCCTCTGAGTCCTCAGAAGGAAGAGATGGCGGGAGGGAGGGGAAATAGGAGGTGTGTTGGGAAAAGGTTTGTCAGGAAGTAACGTAAAATTTGATTGAGAAAACAACATTGAAGAGGATGGAAGTGTTTGTGCAGATGAAGATCAAGAAATTCTTCCTCTAAAAAAAGTGATCATTTTTAAAAGTGAAGAATTTGTGCATGTTCTAAGGTAATAAAGGGAATTCTCCTTATCTGCCTTCAGACTGTCACTGTGTGATCTTGCTGGTTCAGAAAGATATGCCAAGACCCACAGTGAAGGTCATAGATTGAAAGAGAGTGGAAATATAAACACCTCTCTTCTGATGCTGGGCAAGTGTGTTAACACACTCAAGAATTGTCAACAGTCAAAGTAAGTTCTTTTACGAATTGCAAACTGGTTGTGGCTTTTAGGTACTGCCTCCAATGTTTAAAAGCTATTGTTTAAAATATGCAATGCTAACACTAAGATTTTGGCAGAAACAATGTATAGAATTGTCGATCTACCAAAGTTATCTTAAACTTGCCTTGTTTTGCTCTTTAAATCATCAGGTCTAATCTCCTTTAAGCATGCTATCATATATTTTAGCAATTTAACTTTACTCCTCTGAGCTTGGTTTATCAAAGAAACAAACTTTGGAATAAGTTTAAAATCCCCTTTTCACTAGTGTCATAGTAAGAGTCAAATTTTTAGCCTTTTATTACTCCTTATGAACTAACTCAGCTGTCTACATACTTCTAGTGTAACATTTTTTCATCAGCAGAATATTGCTGTGCTATCATAACTGTGCACCATTTGACAAAAATTGTCTGGCTTTAATAAATACTGACGTAACTTTTAACACTCTCCTCCTGATCCAGCTAACTATATGCAGACAAAAGAAAGCCTTCCTACTATTTATGCCCTAGCTTGGGGATCTAAATAGGAGTGAAATAATACAAGAAGTTAGTTGTCTAAAAACCAGTACGATACCTAGTCACAGCTGGATATAACTGTCTAGGAACTGCTTTCTCCACATGTTCTCATTTGCAGATCTATTTCTGTCCCAGAAGTTAAATGAACTCAGTCTGCTGATTGATGTGCTTTGCCAAATTCACTTACCCTGTCACACTGTTCCTGACAGCCTGTTCAAAGTCTGTAACACCTTAAGCTGAAAGAGCTTTGCTAGTGTGTGTTCCTGATTATGTTTTGTGATGTTACAGTCTGTCTTATTTTCCTGTTCTTTCCAGATAGGAAGGATGCATTAAAACTAGCAGCTGCCTAGAGGGCTGTTAATGTATTCAGAATGTCTTTTTCTGATCCTAATAACTTGGGATTTTAACAATGTAGAAGAAATGTTCTGAAGCATGATCTCTTAAAGTGTTAATACCTACCCCTTGCAAGTTGAATAGGAAGCAGTAAATTTCTTAAAATTATTTTGGACTGTCAGTCCTGCAGCAAAGCTATTTATGAGCTGTCTATGTACTCTTGTAGGAGTGTCACTGTCTTCCTGAGTTCTGTAGCACTGTTCATATAACTGAATAGCTGTTATGTGTCCAAAATGCAGCCAACTTATTTGGTGGCAAGTGTGCGTTCAGTCATGTTTTAGGAATTCTCATAAAATTTCCTATAAGCATCAAAACCTACATCCCCAGCTGCTAAATTCAAGTGCCAAACTGCTGGGAGATTAGGAAGAAAGTTCTGAAAAGTATCTCCATGTGTTTGGTGTATGCTCATTTTCTTGCCTAGGCACTTGCTATTGTCTGTTCTCAGAGGCTGGATACTGAGTGAGAGAGATCTCTGATGATGTTGGATACTGCATGCCTAGAACTAGACATGTTCTCTTCGTTAATGGTGAAAGGAAGAGAGAGGTTGGGGTATGGTTTGGTGTAGCAGGAGGCTGTGTGACCTGCCCAAGGCTAAAGGTCGAACACTCCCTTGGTTTAGGTGCTCCCCCGATTGTATTGCTGTAGCCTGCCTGAGATGATGGCTAAAGCCACAGTCCCAACAGCACACAGTCTCTCTACAAACAGCTGCATCTAGTCCAAAACAATTTTAAATGATTTAATGACTACTGCTTTAATAAATATTTTTAAGTCTTCATGCTGGATAGCTCTTACACTGGCTGGACATTATTAAGCATCTGGTCATCTGTTCTTTTGTCTTTAAAGGTTGCAGCAGCACATACCCTTTCGGGGAAGGAAGTTAACTCATTTCCTTCAAGGATTCTTCAGTGGAAAGAGGAAGGTATACATGATGGTAAACATAAGCCAGTGTGCTTCAGCATATGATAACACACTCAATGTGTTAAAGGTCTTGGCCACTGCACAAAAAGTAAGTGTGTTGCAGTTTATCTTGATCTGATTTCTGATACTTCTGATTCGCCTTTAAAGAGCAGGTTCCCTCACTTCTAAGAATACGAATTTAGTTACTGGATTTTTCTGTCTCGTGTTGCAATCGTATTTTCTGATTGCTCCTAGTCAGGCTTTATTTCCTTGTAAAGCTTTTAAAAAGGCTTTGTTGGGACATACATTTCTTTTTTTGTGGGAGTGGGAACATGTCCTATTAAAAATCCATAATTCCCATAAAATATCCAGCCTGACAAGACACTTGTTATATTTGGAAGAAATTCCCTGAGATCTGGGTGAATTTTTCTTCTGCAGTCATAACATGCTCTCACCTAGGAGCAAGTCTAGCTGCCCCATATACTACTGCTATCTTAATTTGGAATATTGCTCACCTGAGGTATATAGGTTGAGCACCAAAGAGGATTTGAAAGTCATCTTTATGTCCTTAGGAGCTTCAGTGGGAAGGTGGAGGTTAAGCAGAATGAGTAGGAGTAAGTGCAGTGATATAACCCTGGCAGAGTTGGAAGACAAAAGTATTGGGGATCAGTGCTGCAGCCTTAATGGAAGCCATGGAAAACTTCTGTTGACAGTTAGATATGTTCAAAGGACAAGAGATCCAGGCCTTTAGAATGTGGGCTCATCTAAGCAGGTCAAGTACAACACTGAAAGGAGCAGACTGTAAGGGTGATAGAACTGCTCAAGAAACAGAATTTGTGGGATGGCATTCGTGTAATGCAACTAGAAACTCAAAGTATAGGAAATACAGAAATCTGTTGGTGCGTGAGGTGGCAGCCCTCTTGTAGGTTGTCAAGCTAGTGAAACTTGGTGTTCCTGCAATCCAAAGAAGGGTTAGACTCTAAAGTGCCTCCTTTGTACTCTAGCTGGAAACTGGTCTGAGCAGTGACTCTGAGCAGAGGATAGACTGGGGGAGTACTGTGCTCAGGAGACCTATAGGGAAGTGCAACAGGTGTATTTTGGAAGTGCCAGTAGAGGATTAAAAAATACTGAAGACTTTATTCTTTGTTTTCTGAGTAGGTTTTAGTGGACACATCTGTTCTTGTCCAAGATCAGTTGTTTGGCCAGAAATCAGCAACATCATCACTACTCAGTCACACTAAAATGCCAATCTCAAGGAAAAGAGTTACTGCCCCATGGGACAGGAGCTTAGAAGATGTGATCGAAGATGACAATGACAGGGAGGAACAGCATATGTCAAGAGAAGAAGCAGTGCAGAAATCTGTAGAAAATACAGTTCTTATTGGGAAAAAAAGAGGGTATGGTATGTGCCAGGGCTATGTTAAGAATTAGCGTAGCATGGAGTCTTGAAGCAAGGTATTCTGGTTTTCCCAATCTCTCACCTTTTTTTTTTTTTTTTTTTTTTTTTTTTCTGATCACCCTTATTCTATCTAAATCCAGCATTAAGAACTAAAAGTGGGATTACTCATCCTGTGGTGCCTGTTGTGGGAAAACCGTATAATGTGTCTGAATATAGACTAGGCAGTAAGAATTGCAGATTTGGCTTTCTCTCCTCCTCCTGTCAATGCACAGCAAATATTACCTGCTTTTAGCAATAAAAGACTGTTCCTCTGTATTCTATGCACAAGAAAACGCTGAAAACTGTTCCTTAAGCAAATTTAGTCACTTCTAGGGAAGATGAGGAGGGAACAGAGGGCTAGAAACTGTTTTATGGAGGTTTCATTAATATTGCCCCAAAAATGAGCATCTGGAAAACAAGATCCAGTTTCTGTGGAGCTTAAGCCTGTTTAAGACAACTTCAACAATTCTTGTAACAAAATGGATGTTCTTTACAAATGTCTGCTCTGTGCAAACTTAAAAATTGCTGTGTTAGTACCAAAGAGATATTTTGATCTACTCATAAATCTTCCTGTTTATGAATAAGCTAATAAAAGAACTGGAAGAGCTTTTTTCAGGTGCAAGAGTAAAGTGGTGTTGTAGTGTTTGAGGAATGAGAAAAATCTCACTTCTGGGAAACCATTTCTTTATGAAAAACTTAATAACAATGGTAATTCTAGATGCTGCTGAGTCTCATAGAAGAGTTGAACAAACTTCTTGCTGAAAAGAAGAATAAGTTACTGCTGTAATTACAAATTCATGAAGAGGTGACACAGGAATTTGCCCGATATTTTGCTGAGCAGGAAATATATTTCAAGTAAGTTAGCTTTAAGTGGTTTTTAAAGTTAATGATTTAAAAAAAATGAAATTAAATTCACTTATTTCTTAAATCTGTCTCTTGGCTATAAGAGACCACACTCTTCTGCTAGACTTACTGCCTCTGTTAATAGATCAGTTTCTGTTTGGACTATGAGTTCAGGAAAAATACTGTGTAGGAAAGGCTTTGATTCTGGGGGGGATGGAGGGGGGGTGTGTGTAATCTGTCAGCAGTGTTCCTGCAGAGCTTTCCCTAACAGAAGAGCTTTGATAGGATGTCTGTAGAAAGAGTGACACTTGCACATTCTTTGGTTACTGCAGTCTTAGTGGTACTTCAAATGGGTATTCTGGCTCAAGAAGCTTAGAAACAATGCTTGTAGTTAGGTGTCAGCCATAATCTGTGTATATATATGTCTCCCCCTCATTCTTCGGGAGTGTATGTGCAGGAAATAGACTTCTGTTTTGGTGTAGGAACACCATTTTGTGTATTGTTCTATTGTGCCAAAATAAAGAAAAAAACATCTTTGTTTATAAGCAGCTGTACTAATAACTTCTTAGCAGCTCATGCTAGCTAGCTTTTATCTGACTTATTTTTCCTACTATAGTGAGTGCCTTTCTTACGAATGAGAACGGCTTGAAGAAGATGCTGACACACGCCTGGAAATCTTCAAGGAACTTGTAGATGGTTATCGTGAAGACATGGATGAAGAAAATAAACTAAAGGATCAGCCTTGCAGTGAACAAGCTGGACCTCTGGTGTTTTTATCCCCCTGATAACATCCCTTTCACTAACTACCTGTTATGGTGATGGTACGTCTCAAGAATTAGAAGAATGGTTTCAAGGAATTGCATGCTGTGTAACTGTATCCTCAGCAAGATATATTTATCATGTTAAATAGGAGTAGTTGCTGTGCCTCGGATATGCATTTAGGAATCTTTGGGGTTTTCTGCATTTCTGCAACACAAAGTGAAAATTACTGTGTACAAAGAAGCTGGGGGAAAAGCTGCAATTGTGCTATAAACTGTTGCATTAAGTGCATATTTAAGGTATTTGAAGCTGAATTCTTAGGCCCCATATATGGGCTGTACTGGAGTGGTCCCAGAGACTTTTTTCCTCTTTAGGTTATTGTAGCTACAACTGAAGCAATGACAATTGTATATACACTTAAGCATAACTAAACCCTTAAGTTGAGGCTGGTTCTTGTGAGTTTGGAACCCTTTGTTTTTAAAAAACAAGGAGGAAAGATATAAAGTCAATGTTTTAAGTACAACTTAATTTGATAAGTTACCACAAACTTATTTGACCTCACAAACTTTTACTGATATTTGAAAATTTCGGATGTATTCATTTTAAAACTGTTTGCTTGCTGTGTTCATTCAGTGTTCTCATTGGGTAAAAATGCTAGCTTTTATATTAAATTTGGAGGGGATGCTTTTGTGGTGATATAAAAGGGAATGTGATGATGGGCCATTAAGTGCTTTAAAAATAAAGTATCTGTTCCTTGATGCTGGAGACTTCTGTGTGAAGGTAGACAGAAACTGGCAATCCAATTGCCTATGAACCCACAAGATGGCTTTGAAGTCAGAATTAACTGTACTTAGATGTTTGAGGACATAATGGTCTTCCAAATTTTCAGTAGAAATAGTGGATATTGTGTAATTATTTCTATTTCTAAAAGGATATAAATTATCTTTCAGAATGAAGAATATGGCATAGGGCCAGGCACCTACATTGATCTTGAGGGCATTACTGATTCTCTGCAGAATGATGTCACTGATATCAAAAAGCAGGCAGAAGAAACACAGACACGTGGTGTCTCTAGAGGACCCACAGGAAGCTATAGGTTGGCTTGCAAAACAGCTGGGCAAAACTACCACTGAACTAACTCAGACCAAAGGAAAGCTGACAAAGAAAACCAATGAACTAATCAAAATTGAAGAAGAGTTGACACAGAAAACCAAAGGTGAGCTCTGTGTGTGTGTGATGTGAAAGAAAAAAGAAATGACTACTGTAAAATAGTAGTTGAGCATTGTAAAATCCAGTTGAGCAGGATTTTGGAACCAAATCATATGTATAGAGGTGATAATAATTGTTTTGTGTATGTTCAGGTTGAACAATTGCACAGGCCTTGATTATTTCATTTTTAAGACAAAACTTAAAACTGTCAGTTGAAGACTTCTGAATTGTGGGGTAACACGTCAACATTATTTATTCGTGATTTCATGGTTATATTATGATCCCAGCACTTTGCATTTTGCTGATGCAGTGTTTTCAGGTATTCTGTGGAACACTGATAGGTAAAAGTAGCAATACCTCATAGTATGATTTCAGCAGAAGTCTCTTGACGTGATCTATATTTTATATGGGTTGCAGGGCCCAATTCTATTCAAAAAACCCTAAACTTTTGAAATGTGTCCTGCAAGTAGAAGCCAACACAAAAATAAATGAGTCTATTCAAAAGCTACTAAAGGACCAGGAGATCTGGAAAAATGGATTACTGAGTAAAATATGTAATGGCTGGTTATTTGATGCAGGGTTCTTTTCCTGTTACAGACTTTGAAATGCAGATGATTAAATCGGATGAGTCTGCTGAGCAGCTTAAAGAACCAACTGAGGTAACTTTCTCAAAAAAAACTTGTGCAGAATTACTTGCTTTAATACAAAATTTCAGTAGCTTAAAATGCTGTTGTAGTACGTTTCTAGCTTTTTTTATATCAAGTTTAGCTTAACTGATCTTGCTTCTAAATGCATCGTATAGTTCAAGAATTTAACATTGACTGAACTACTTTGATTTCTAAGAAAATGAATACACAGAATAAAAGGATTCAAGAACTAATAGATATTGTGGAGCAAAAAGATGATGTTACCATGAGACTGCAAGATTTGATATCCCGTTTAGAAAAAACCATGAAAGACTATGTAAGTCTGAGACATCTTAATTTTCTGTTTACAAAAAAAATCTAAATCTGTGCTTATAATGGACTTGACTATTTTGGAAAATTGAAATTTTCTGTAAGTAATGGCTTCTTTCTTGAAATGGCAGCAGGTGAAGTTGGCATTGAAACTGAAGTTACAGCAGAATGTGTGTGGAGGTGTGTGTGGAAAATAGGACTTTTGGAAGCAGTGATCTGGAGTTATTATTGGAGGACTGTCAATGAGACTATGAAGAGCCACTCTAAAGAGAAAAAAAAACCCAACACTCAAACTGGGAGGACTTTAGCAGTGGGAGGAGAGGGATTATGTCACTGTCTTTTTATTTTTGCCTGAATGGAAGAGGAAGGAAAGGAGGTTTTGCTGCAGCAAAAGGTCAGATTTAATTGAAGTTAGAAGTTAATGTGAGAAGGACAGTGATTGTGTAAATTGCCAACAAAAATCAGTGTGTTCCACCTACTACCACCATGCACACGAACTTTTTAAGGCAGAGCAATAATATGAACGTGTTGAGTAGAGTTTGAACTAAGAGTGGATGGCCAGGGTATCTCTGCTTTTGATGCGATCAATAAAACTTGCAGCTGGCTAGTCTGCTGCTAGCTGCTGAATGCCAAAAGACTGGCTTGGCTACATGTATACAGGTTAGAAAAAAATCAAAACATGCAGTTAGGTGGTTTTTTGAGCCTGATGCCCAGTAACCTGAAACGTAGTTCTGAGAACATTTTAAATTAAACTTAGGCAGCACTCTGATCCCTTTTTCTCTTCCACTGTGAACTTAAGGCTTTGACCATACTTAATGTTCCCTCTCTGCCTCCGAGCACCTTAGCTTTTCAGTAGCAGGAATGCTCAGGGTGATGGCAGTTGTGATGACTGCTTCCTATCACTGCTCCTTCCAAGAGAAAGGCTCCAGCTCTGTCCAGTGTTTCTATGAGACTCTGTGGCATGAAACTTAAAACGTGACCACAAACCTCAAGTCTGTTCTACAGATTATTTTTTTTTAATGAATTACTTAGATGAGTGATTGGTCCTTGGCAACCAGCATGGCTTGCCACTTGTGTCATCTTGTGAGTAAAGAAACTTCATTCTTAGTCAAATATATAGTCTAAAGTATATATGACAGAACTGACTAGGCTTTCAAATTGCATCAGATCTGTCATGATAAAAATGATCTGTGGCTTTGCTGAAGGAGGTTAAAACTCCCAGCTCTACCAACCATGACAAGAAAGTGGTGAACTTGTAGAGCTGACCATTGTCCCTTTGAGCAAATCATGAATTTCCTCAGCTCTTTCGACACTGGATACTTCAGGTGGTAAACTCGTTTTGCATTTTGTAGTTTCCTAGTCTCTTGCTCTACTTTCTGTACAGTGCAAAACATTGTGCTTATTACTGTCTGAAGGTGTACCTGCTTTTTGCTTGAGTAACTGATCTGTAACTGACTTGTTCTTCTGACAACCCCTATACAGGTTACCCAGATAGATTTGTAAAAATATTTGCATCTAAAGGATTACTAAGGCTTTTAAGTGCTCACTTGGTAAAACTTCAAAGTAATTGATCTTATTTTAACACAGGACAACACTGTAACTACCATAAAAAGAAAACTCGCAGAAAAAAACTCTAAGGAAGTGATTGAAAGCAGCCAATTCAAGGATTGTGAGGAGACTGTATTGGAAGTGGGAAGAAAACGTTGCTCTGAAAGTAAGCCTATTGTGGAAAAAGAGCCACCTGCAGAGAAAGGTAAAATTTCTACCATCACTCACAGGGGGCCTTCCAAAAAAACTTGATTACTATTCCAGAACAGAAGCGAAAAATTGTGAAGTGTAAACGTTATGTTGTGAGGAGAAAATCTACTATGTTAAACTGTAAATCAAAGTAACTATTATGTAAATATCACTTTTGCAGAAGGTCCTATACTGCTCACTCCTAAATGCTTAAAATAAACATTAGTTTTTAGACTCTCCTTTCTGCTGCTTTTTCTCATCTGTTAATGTACTTGCAGACTCAGCTGTAGTTCTTAATTTCTTAACAATTGTTTTTGGACTAAACTTGCTGTTGCTGGACTTCTGGGAGAGTAGCATCCCCTGCTCAAGTTTTTTTAAAATTGCCTACACAAGCATCAACGGTGTCAGTGAGTTACTGATTGTTCAGTCATACAGCACGGACTGTGAAACTTGATGTTTCATGCTGTATGCGTGCTGTGAACACACCAGCTTTGCTCAAGGTGACAGTGCTGGCAAAGGAGAAAAGCTTTTCACTTGAATGGAAGTAAAATTATTTTAAGTCCACAGATACATATTTTGTGCAGCTCTCACGTTTGCACTTCCAATCTTTTTTGCTTTCCTTGCTTTATCTGTGAGCTTACCAGTCTTTTTAGAATGAGGTGAATAAACCAGCTACAGTTGAAGACCTTCAAGCATGAAGGTGAAACTTAAAAGGACACCACTACTTACGTTATCCATTTCATTAAAGTCTATTAATTGGTGAGATTGAGCTTTATGGGACTGACTTGTGCAAAATGGTATTTGTAAGATCTTCAGGACAGAGCTGGGCTCCAGTTTCTCGTAGAACTATGGAAAGCATATGCCAAAGGAGAATGAAAGATCTTCCCTTTGTATCCCTCACTTTCTTGCCTTCTTCCTGCAGAATAGGTGCAAGTAAGAAGATCTTCCAGGCAATTGTTTGGGTGAGGATAGGATAGAAAAAGAGAATAAGGTTAAAAATGGGGATCAGAAAATATCTATCTCCATAAAGAGGGATAAAATATGTTACAAGGAGACTTGTCAAGTTCACATGATCACAGAAAACTGAGGATACAGATGGTGAATAAACTGAATGCTGGACTGTCATTCATCACTGCAGTGAAAGAACAAGGGAATGCTCAATCTAGAAGATCAGTTTAAGTTTATGGAACACAGCACTTCATGCCATGGGTAGTGAACTTCTAGTATTTGTTGCCCTAGGAGGTGAGAGAGACAGATAATTCTCAGATTCCAGGAGTGGTTAGACAAGCTAACGGCCAACAGGTTCATACATAGATACTGACAGGGTTAAGCAGGGATTTACTGTCTCATGTTCCTCCAACATTCCCAGGTGTTCTATGTCAGAAAAGGTTTGTGGAAAGTGGCTGGGCCTGCCAACAGCAGCAAAAGGAGGCAAAATATTAGGCTAGGTCAACTGATGGTGTGTCATCCAGTAGGGCACTTCTGATGTCTGTGCAGCTTGTTCAAAAACGTGTCATTTGAAGTCTGTCTTAAGAAAAGCTTCTGTCTGTACCAGATGCATTTCTGATTTGTCTCTACCTTTTTTGGCTGGGATGAATACTGGATCCTAGCATGACCATTTGATAGTGCCAGCTATATAAATGTTACAGGAAGGGGGTGAGAACTGAAGCTGATGTAGACTCTTTGATATATTATATAGTAGTAGGTTTCTTATCTCATGACTGAAACTTTTTTAAACAAGCAAAAACCAGAGAAGTGATAGCTCTTCTCAAACAAGAAGTTAGTTAACAGTGCCAATTAATGACAGCACTGAGATTTTCTTTTTATTGGGAAGAGCAGGCTCTTCAGTCATGTTAAATATGTTTGATATGTGGCTGTTGAGAATATAAGGCATCTAATTTCAAAACTGAGTTACTAGATGCTCTGTAATGATGAAACTTATATATACTTACATTTAACCGTTCTTGTTAAACATACTTGGTACAATAGAAAAATGAGCACAGGTACATTGTGATGGCTTTGTTGTAGAGTTTAGACATGCTAGTGGCCTATGACCAAAGCTTATTTTGTGAGAAGATAGGTTATCTTGTCTTGAGGTTCAGGTTTTTGTAGTCTTCTCTAGGACTTGCCTCCCATGTTTTGTGATGGGATTTTTTCCTTTCTTAGTACTTCCTACATAAGAAGCTTCTGCACTGAATATCATGCATCTTCTTGCACTAGTATTTATCCTGCTTTGCTACATGATTGTGGTTGTCAGTACAAAGCATCTCGATCACCTCTAAATCCTCTTATGAATGATCATACTCTTCTCACTATAGCTGTTGGGCAAAACTCTGCTACTTTTTGTATCTTGGCACCTTAGATCGCAAAATATGTCTTAAGACATCTCAGCACCTCTCCGTTTTAGTGAAGTATGTTAAATTCATGTCCAGTGTGAGGAGTTTGTAGTATTTTGTCTGATATGTTTTCTTGAGACCACACAACTAGGCTTTCAGAGAAAACCATCTCCCAATTCCAATTTTTTCATCTTGTAGTATTTAGATGCATGGCTTTACAAGCCAAAGTAAAGCTGCTGTTTCCTCTGACCTAGCAGGAACACTTGATACATCTAATTAGAACAGAAAAGAAAGGGTACAGAAAAGCAGGAGGAAAAAAGTGTCCTGTAGAATTTGATCCCTCTAAAAATAATCAAAACCCAAAACCTGAATTGAGATGGAAACCACTATTGCTAATGATTCGGTATGACTTTTTGTTAGTGACTCTATAAAACTTGTTGGATCTGTTCAGAGGATGTTTCCATGCAGTACACATGTACCCGTGTGCTTAATGCTCCCAAAGCGAGATGACTGCCAAACTCCACCTTACTGTAGTTGCAGTACTCACAGAAATCTATAGTATCACTTTGGAGTACATAGCTGTGATGACCTAAACCTTTAGTGATAGTCAGGCTTGATTTTAATACTAAAACATACATGCATGTTACTAAATGGACACAGTTGGATTCTAAAACAGTGTAAAATATAGCTGGAGTCAATTTTGATGGTGGTGAAATGCATATGATTTTACTTCAGGGAAAAAACAGTCTTAAGCTAATAAAATGTTTATGGAAATTTGGGATCGTGATATGGAGTGTTGTAGATCTTTCTGGGAGAACCTTACATGCAACACATTAGGTGTGGGCATAAGTTCTCCTGAAAAAACTGAAAAAAGAGAAGAAAGTCCCAAACACTAAGCAAAAAACTTGTGCTGGATTTTTAGCTTAATTTTTAAAGTAAGGGCATATTGAGTATGAATGAAAATTCTCAGGAAAGTGTACAATACCATTGCTTTTCTAAGTGTAAAATGGGTGATTGGCTGTATTAAAAGGATTGTTGAACCAGTGGAAGTGGAAACTAGACATAACTGTGACCATTATCTGGCTCATAGATATTACTACATATTAGTAAAACTAGCTAGATTTTTCTATAGTGGTGCAGAGTAGAAGGCTGGAACAGAGCCATGGCAGAATGTTCTTTAAGGCTCCTGAACACCTCTTGCTGCAAACCACGTCTATAAGCCTAAGAGGCACCTACTGCATTTTAAACTGTTCAGAGGGGCTTTACTTCAAGACTTCAAAAAGCCATGTGATATAAGGGTGTGGCTTTCAGATGGTGACCATTTTCCACATAGTAATTGCTATTTGGCAGTGCTAGTGACTTGTACTACTGATTTTAATCATCCTGAACTGTTGTTTTGGGTTGGGTTTTTTTTGTTTTTTGGTTTTTTTTTTAGGAGGTATGAAGGAGAGTTGGGAAGATGACTCTCTGGATCAAAAGAGAACTGAATATGTGAAAGCAAATAATACTGAGAACTATGCAGAAATACTAGCACTGAAGGAAAGAACTGAAACCTTGGAAGGTCAGCTAGCTGCACTTGAAGAACAATGCAGAATAGAAAAAAACAAAAAAGAAGAGTTCAGTGGGCAAATAGAAAACTTGAACCTCAAGCTCTCTGCTTCTGAAGAAAGGGCTTCTGGCTTAGGTGAAGAACTTCAGCAGTGTTGAGCTGACTATCAGGAGATTGTTTCTGAATTGGACAAACAGCAAACTATCAATATGGAACAAGAAGAAAAGATTATTCAGCTAAATAATGAAGTAGAAGGTGCTAAACAAAATATAATTTATAAAGTGCCACTAATTAAAACAATGCAGTCCAAAGTACATGAGTTCTATAAATGTCAGTTAGAGTCTTACACTAGGGATATTGATTCAGTTGATCTAAAGGATTCCTTAGACTCTCAGAAAGATGAACTGGAGAGAGCTCAAATGAGTCCTGTGTGCATGGAGTCCCAAACTGCTTCTACAGCAGCTCTGGGACAGGAGAGCTCCTTTCATTGCAGTGTTGAAAGCATTTGGGAAGAATGCAAAAACATTATTAAGGCTTCTTCACAAAAAAGTCAGCAGATTCAAGAACTACTTCGACAAGGTGAAGACTTAAGGGACTTGATGATGCTGAGAATTGCAATAAACAACTAAAAATAAAGTTAAATGAGACTGCAAATCGAGATCATCAGTCCACAAAGGAAAAAGATCTTATGAGTCAGTTACAAGAGCACATCCAGAAGAAAACCCAGGATTTTGAAAAACAGGCTGCAGAAGATCACAGAGTAATTGCAGAGTTTGAAGAGGAAGTTACCAGCTCCAAGGGAAAAATAAGAGAGCTTGAATGCTTCTTGGAGGCTTTTAGAGCTAAAGATGACAGCATAGCAAAGTTAGAAGAAGTACTTAAAGAAAAAGAATCTATTATTTTAAATCTGGAAAGTAATACAGTAGCTCTGCAAGAGGAATGTGCCAATTCAGACAAAAAACCGAAAGAATTAAATGATCAGGAAGCAAATCTAAAGGAGGAAGTTGTGCAGTTGATGAACAGCTTGCAGAACATGAAACACACTCTTTAAGAAAAAGAGGAAAATGAGGGTGAGCAAATACAATCTATAGAATTGTAAGTAAATAATGAGATAATTCCTAGCCCTTTGAGAATAGACTCAAGTTAAAACTACCCTCTGTGAACATCAATTTATTTTGACATAACACATCTTCATGTTTGTCAACTTTATTAACCAAACTGCTTAAGAACTTTTAATGCACTACTTGATTTCTATATTTACATATTTTGCTAGCTATGTTTTCCTCACCTGTTTCTGTATTCTTTCAGAAATATAGATCTAAATCATGCAGAACTATTGTAGGGGGAAACAGGAAATGATGAATTATTTGGGGATTTCTAACAGTATTATGTTACATACCCTTTTTGGAGGAAATGACGTAGTTTAATGTTATATGCTGTAACTCGTATAAAAGCAGGCAATGTTTTCTTTAGAAAGGACTGAATGGTAAAAAGGAAAAGAAGAAAGGAAAAAAAAGCCAGTAATTAAACAGTAAACAGCCGGTTTTGGTAATAGCTATTCTAGGTGAACACAGTATACTATAAGAACTTGAAGGAATAATGGGTGTAGGAGAGTAGAACTTCCCCAGCCCCCTCTAGTTTTTAAATCTTTAAGAAATAAGAGATTAAATGTATCTGAGAGATTATATTTGCTATGTGGCAAGGAAATTGCAATCATGTAAAAATAGCTTTAAGATGCTGTGTAGCCCTTCTGACTAGGGTTTCTTTAGTTCTGATATCTGTGGGCACGTGCATGTACTCTAAAATACAATTTAGCATGAAGGTCTGGGGAACTTTGAAAGGTTTTCCTTTTGTGAGACCTTATTTTGCATTGTTAATTATAGAATTTAAGAAATCTTCTATTAGGTAATTGCGAAGTAAAAATACAAGGTAACTTACTGTAAGCTTTTTAAAATAAATATGACCATTTAAAAATAAACCCGTTAAACTTCTTAATGACTTTATAGCACTTAATAACAACAGGACTTGTTACAATATTGTTGTTTTTTCTACTTTCTTTTGATTTTTATTTATTTTGATCCTTACAAGGTCTGGGATGTAAATATTAAGTTTATACTTAATTGATATTAACCTTGTCCCTTTTGTTACTGTGTAAGGACACCTAGTGGTAGAAATGGTTAGTCTACTGTGCTTAGAAAAAAGAATTTTAAAAAATTGCACTGTTCAAGAGTGAATCTGAGCGGTTTGTTACTTCAGGATCATATAATATGTAGCTGAAATCCAAAATTGTAATGCTTGTCATTTAGCTGATAGATCTGGGATTCTATCCATGAATAAAACCAGCCATCGAAGAGCCTGAGTTAACGTGTAAAAGCTGTTTCTTTGAGATGTGTAACACTAATGTTATTTATGTCTCTTAATTTCTAACACAAGGCTACGTAAAGATCTTTCTGAGAGCTCTGCCCTTGTACAGAGCTTGAAAAAGGATTTGCAGAGGAAAGAGGAAGAATATGCAGATTTGAAAGAGAAACTTTCTGATGCCAAGAAACAAATTCAGCAAGTACAAAACCAGGTTTGTAACCCTAGGGCAAATGTTTCTTCTGCAAGTTTGTTTGGGGTTCTGTTAGTAAAACCTGTTTTCACAAGTCTCAAGCTACAGCTGTTAAAAGTGATTCATAACAAGGCTGTGTTCAGCCATCCATTTAGAGTAAGAGTGAATCTAAAGTTACATTGCCATTGAGCTGTGAGCTAAAGATAAGGTGTCAAAACATGGATTAGTACTGATATTGAAGGGGGGAAGTAAATTTTATTAATACACTTGAAAAAGGCTTGTCAAAAGTAGGTTAACCTGGTTATGGAGGAGGACTTTGTAATCTTCATAACAACAGTAGCCTCCTGTTGTTATTTGTGCTGACTGCAAAGCCTCAGAATTCAGACTTTTGGAAAATGCTCATCTCTGGGAGGAAAAGATGGATTAATTGGAAAAGGAAAGCACAAAATTCTAGAGACTTTTTAAAATCTGAGATGTTTTCTGTTATTTTGGGGAAAATAAATGAAAAAATGGAATAACTTTTACTAATGTTGATTGTTAGTATTTAGTTATTAAGCAGTAGAATTTCTTAGAACCTCATGGGATATCACAAGAACTTAGAATCCAGAAGACTATTGCAAGAGTTTGGGCTTGAAAGTGGAGCCTTAAAAGAGTATTAATGTCTTCCCCAGCAGCGTAACATTTCAGGACTTTTTCCCTACTCAACATGCAGTGTATAATCCTTTGGGAAGTAGCAAGGAGTGGATGGGATCGCATGTCAGGAAACACTTTTTTTTTAAAGGACAACTGAATTTGTAGTTCGATTAGGCTATTTCCTGGTGGTTTGGTTTTGGTGGTGTGGTTTGTTGTTTTTCGTTTTTTTCCTGCCAAACTTAATACTCTGTTCTATGGTGAAAATTGTTCCCTAGGCAGGGTGTACAGCATAGTGCACTTCTAGCCCCTGAAATTTAGCAAAGATGCTTGCGAAAATTTGATTCTTGATGAAAGTATTTTTTTACTTAGATAACCTGCAGAGATTGTAAAAGGCTTATAGCTAAATGTTAGCTTTGCTTGCTGTCTTTATGCATTGTTACAGGTGTGTAGAATGCAATCTGAGGAGAAATCCCTGAGGAACAAAGTTAATGAACTTCAGAAAATTAAAAACCAGTTTAGTAAAGAATTAGAGATCAAACAGCGCACAATCCTGCAATTTAAAAAGGTATTCTATTTTTTTAAATTTTACTTGCTTTTAATTTTTTTAAGTAATCCAGTAATGAGGCAAATTTTCCAACCAACAGGAGAAAGCTTACAGAAATAGGGGTAAAAACAAGAGTATCCAGATGAAATTAGTCTTAATGGATGAATGAAAGATGTTTAAAGAACTTCTCACTGCAGGACCTTGGCAAATTGTTTTAAATCGAGTAATCTGCCTAGTAAATACATACTTAATACCTGCAGATACCCTGATTCTGATCAGTGATGCTTAGATATGTTAGTAGGAATGTCTTCTAAACACTTTTTTAGTCAGCTTGAATGCTCCTTTCACTACATGAAAAACTTACTTATTCTCGACTGTTTGTCTTTAAATACTTCATTTAATACTTACTGAGGCTCAGAATGAAAAGCTACTAATATGTAGCAGTATATTTGTTTCTTTCAATATGTTTTTGACACGTTTTCTTTAATTCGCTTTCAATGTGATATTTAGAAGCAGCCGAATAATGAGAAGCTGGAAGAAATCTCCAAACAGTATGAGAAAGTGTGTAAAGGTCAGAAAAAGCCCTTACTGCGCCATTTTTTGGGTGTGGAATGGCAACATAATGAGTTGTGATGTTATCTAATTTGGAGAGTCTTGCATATTTATATTTTAAAATACTGAGAAAATCCAGCCTGGGCATTAAAATGTTACAGTCAGGAACTAATTTTTATTGAATCATTATTAGCAGGAATATTTGAAAGCAAAGAAACAGCCTCAGAATAAGAAGCATAAGGCCCAAAGAAAGACTGGATTTGCTATATCAGTGTTAACTTACTCGATATTGGTATTTATTTGCCACTTTAGTTGGCCATGTTAACAACATCAAACACTGAAACATGAACTAGCACAACAACAGTTTCTGCAGGTTTGATAAACACTCAGCAGTTGAACAATAGTTAGTTTTTCATATAATACAACCCGTAGCCTGACGTTAACACTGAAATGCTCACCTAAATCGAGTGGATGAGAATCACTTCAGAATTCTGGATTTGGAAAGTTCTGTGGAGATACTCTATTTCTTTCTAATAGAGCTTTAGATCTCAGGAAATGGGGGAAATTGCTTGTGGTGAAGGCACTTTGGGAGAGAATGGTGGGAACTAGGATGGGGGCTCATCTGTAAATTTATTTTCAGATCTGTGTGCGTTGAGGTTTGAGCTCAGCCGGCAGCCAGTCGCCACGTGGCAGCCGTTCACCTCCCCCCTCCCCTCCCCAGTGAAATAGGGGAGGGACAAAAAGAAGAAAATTCGTAGGTTGAATAAAAAGAAAGAATTTACTAAACATAACAAGAAAACAACAGTAACAGTAGTGAGTCCAAAAAGCGGGTAAAATGCGGCCGTGGCTTACCGAGCGCAGCGACCGCCCCCCGCCCCCAGCAGCACCCAACCTCACCCAAAACCTGAAAACGGCAGCAAGGAGGCAAAATTGTTTTGGATGTATTGTGATAGCTGCTTTAAATCTCTGTTTTGATTTGTTGAGTGTTATTTAGGCATTAATTTTATATAGTACATAACAAACTTCTAACAGTTAAAGGCTTCTGTTGTCCCTTTGTGGTCATAGCTGATAAATCCAAGTAACTTCAGTAGAAGGATGTGAATGTGGTCAAATATGCATTTAAAACTGTGTGTTATATAACCTCATTTTGTGTACTGACTAGAACTGGAAGCATGGAAGCAGAAATATAGAGAGCTGAATAACCAGAGCAATAGTGACTGGCGGCAAAAGATGAGCAACACCGTGGAAAAAAGCATAGATGAAAATGAGGAATTAATAAAGCTGCAAAAAGAACTGAAGGTAAAACATGGTGATGTAATTCATACTTAGGTTTAAAACCATAACTTTCATTTAGAAGTCTAAATTTTTTTTGTGTCACTATCTTCAAGAGCTAGGGCATGATGTGGCAAGTTCTTACACTGGTGAAGGAAACCTCCTCTAAAAACTGCAGTGCGTCAGTGCAGCAAAGTCTGGATGGAGTGTCTTTGTAATACACAGCATCACTGATGCCCCACAGTGGAGTGCACCCTTCACTGTGGTGTGCTGCCATGGACGGTGCTTCTCTAGCTGGGCTCCTCTTACAGCTGTCCTGAACAGATGTCAGGAGCTGGATTGTTTCAAACCTTTTTCCCATCAGTTTCTTGGGCAAATAAATTGGACACTTTAAAGATCTTGTGCTTGCTGTGTGATCTGTAAGCCCTTCCCGTTAGGCTGAGGGTTTACCTCTTAATTCTCCTTAGATTAGAAAGTAGCCTTTTTTCCCAGGCGGCTTTTCAGGTGCCTTCTGTCTTGTGTGGGAGAATGTCTGACAAGAGGTTTGATTGTGGTAGAGAAGGAGGCAAAGTTGCTGTGGATTGAAGTGACATTCCTGGTTACACACTGTCTCTGTTTCCCATTCAAATTGTGCTGCATTTTTTGCTTTTCAGTCTTGAAGTAGGTTTCCTAACATGACCTGCAAGGCAGTATAAAAGATTGGGAATTTGTAAGTAAAAAGGGTCTTTTTGCCATTACCTTTGGTGTAACTTTAATAGTGTTTGTGACTTACCCAGAGCATTTTTAGAGGAAAAATAGTCTGTTCCCTGAAGACATGCCAGTCTGAATAATAAATTCTGAAAACTGCTAAACAATTGTTTTAAATGGAAAAAACAAACGAGAATGTAATACTTGCACTTGGGAATATGCTGGAGTAAAACTGTGCTAGTATTTCTGATATCTTTTTGAAACTAATGTGTTTAACGGTAATTTGGATTTTAAGACTTGTTTTTGTGCCGCTTAATCTCTGCCTATGGCTTTATTTCTGGTTCCACTAAAATAGGAGAATGAGGCAAAGTATCGAACTGATAGAAAGAACTGGCCGGAGGAGAAAATGAGACTCATAAGTCAAGTGAAAGAAGCTGAGAGCCATTGCAACAGAGAAATGAGAAAATTTGTGGAAAACATTGGTAGAGCAACAAGCAGAAATTGTAAGTGACTGGAGGTCTCAGCAGAGTCCTCTAGCGTAAGTCTTTAGTACAGAGCAGATCTCGTGTCAAGTGTTAACAGTGTGGGCGCTTGAGGGGAGCTGGCCTTTGTCAAAGTCCCCTCACTTTATCACATGGCAAAGCCTACATGAGATCTTCTCCGTGTGAAAAGGGAAGAACAGGAGTGTCACAACATGAAAAAGCATAATACCTAATGGAAGTGCAAGTGCCTGTTCCTTTCTGTCCTATCACCACCACCACCTTGCTGTGAATTCTTCAAACTTCATCTTGTGTGTAAAACACCAATAAGTAACCTATGCTTAAATGAATTGCTACTTAATGAAGCTGAGAAAACATACCTTGAAAAACAAGATTTCTTGCTTGGCTTTTCTGAAAAAAAGGGGGGGGGGGGGGGGAGGAAAAAGCCTATGAGGCTTTAGCAGGAAGAGAAGAAGCAGGCAGTAGTTGACAAAAAAAGCTTCTTTCCAGTAAAAATACTTGGTCAAAATGCTAGTGGTTTTGCTCCCATATCGCTTTCAAAGTAGAGTGACTGATAGTTGATAACAAGGCGGATACCTTGCCTGGTCACTGGACTGTATCAAGGTTGTAATTTCCTGAGCATATGAAATTATTATACGAATCTGTACAATCTAAAGCTATACTTGCATCTAGAAGTAGTTAGCAATGACCTTCTGGACCTGCAATCAGTACAGGAGGATGTTAGGAGCTTAGGACTACTTTCACTTTGTCTGTGACTTTGCTTGCCTGAGACTTTCCAGTAATAAAATCAAAAAGTGGGCAAGCAGGAGTGGTGGTTCTTGACAAAAATTCTCTTCACAAAGAGTATAAGTATAGACACATTTTTTTCTAATTTGAAGCATGGTTTGCTTTTGTATATTTGTAGTGAAACTAGTTCGGTGTGAGCTTTTTAAGATCTACATCTCAAGTCTACTAAGGCCATAAGATAGTACTAACTATGCCAAACTAAACTGTCAGAACAGTTCAGATGGTTTGTAGAAGTTTTGGCTCTATTTCAAACATATTGAAATTGTTTGCAGCTAATATAAAAAAAGCTTTATGCTTTTCTGAAACTGAATTTGTAACAGTAACTGAAGTTTCAAAAAACTTATTAGTTCAAATAAACACTCAAGTCCATTTGATCATTTGATTGCGATTTGATTGGACTGGAAATCTGAAACAACTATCACATCTGCTGCCTTTTTCACAGAACCAAGAACTTCATGAGCAAATGGGAGGTGAACTTTTATAACCCTACATAAGTAGAGTAAAATAAAAATTTTGCGTTACATCTTCCCAGGCTGTTATATGACCTTTCTTGACTTTAAATAGAGGCCACTCATACATGAAGTTGTTGGCTTTTTGTTGGACAGCTGGCTGTTTGAGCCTGCAATTCTAAAACTGATGCTGCTGAGTAATTGTAATGATGCTCATGCACATGTTAATTTCTTTTGCCAATCCTGCAATTTGTGGCAATTTTTGCTATGTTTATTAGGATAAGGAAACTGATACAGAAGAACTAAGAAAACAGGTGGCTGAGAAAGATGACTTTATAAAGGAATTGAAACAACGCGTTAACCATAAAAGTCTTCAGTCTTTGGCAGAAGTACCTTTACCTGAAGGACAAGATAAAATAGATCAGTCTGTAAACAAAGAGGTATGTTTGTTATATTTGTAGAAAGTATGTACTAATGATATGTTGTTAATGACTTTGTTGTTTTGTTGTTTGCTCACTATATATTTCAGCAATGTGGGGAATCTCCCAAAAGTTACTTCCTGTAGTTCTTCGTACTTTAGCTGTATCATTAGTTCTGAGTTCTTGTTCATTCTTCCCTCTCCCTCTTTCAAGTCCCCTCTCAGAAATAAGAAGTACTTTAGTTAATAGAACATCACCTCTCTATACACTATAAAACTTCTGTACCTGAGGGAAAAACTAGTTAACTAATCCAGGTTCTAGAGATCTGAAGACATAATATTTGTGATGTCACCTCTGTTTGGTTATGTCACTGGTAAGGGGATTTCAGCTCAAACAACTTTCCCGATATCACCTATAGTGTGGTAATAGAGATGGTTCTGTAATTAGAGCTGCCAGTCCATATGGGGTTCACAAGAACAGAACAGTATCTTTCATCTTACTTAAAAACAAAACAATATTTGAAGTTTACACAAAGAAAAGATCGACTTTGCATATTTCCTGAACAAAAATTAAAAGGCTTGCACCTGTACTGAGCCTTCTGATTCTGACCAAATCCCTGTGTGCTACATGAGCAGTATTCAATGAGGTAGTTTTCCTGTTAAACTGAATTAATGCTATGTGACTTCATTGCTAACTAGTAATGAAGAGAGCTGAACATGGATCTCCTAGCAGACCCTCCCCTGGCTGCTAGAAGATGCGATTCTCCTCTTGTGGCAGAACTGGACTGAATGATAAAATGCATCTCTTCATCTCTTTCCTGTCTACTGCCAAATAAGACTGGCCAGTTTCTTGCTACTTCATCAGTTCAGCTAGTGCCGAATAGATAAAGCTTGTGATGTATGAGGGAGTAGAGAGTAGCTGTCAGAATGGTTATTGCTTTATATAGCTTTGTAATGGCAGCTAGGAGAGCACCATAAAATTAGTTATTTTTGCTATAAAATTAGTTCTAGAGAAGAATTGTTGTGAACAGTTGGTGCTGAAGTATTTACCTCAAGCCAGTAGCAGCAGTACTTGATGTTATGAGTAGGGAGAGGCTACTAACAGGATTATCATGTGAGAAACTGTTATGGTGGTGAAGTGAATGGGGTAGAGGTTTTGGGGGAAGTCAAATAATTCTCAGGAAAGATATAGTGGAGATAAAGAAGAAAATCTAAGGTGATCAGGACGATGTGTGTCTCCTGCCTTGTGAGGAGAGGCTAAGAAGCTGGCACTCTGATTAGGAGAGGTTAAGGCCACCAGAGGGTTGTGGGGCTGAGGTTTACAAAATCATGGCTGCGATGGGTAGACAGAAGGCACAACTGTCCTTGGTAAAATCCTGCAAGAACTGGGCAGCGCTTCATGAAACTAATAGGAGATAATTTTAAGACAGTTAAAATAACATATTCCTGTATGAAGCAGCTAGTAATCTTCTGGAGGTGGTGGCAACAGGTACTGTCAGCAGGGATTAGAAAAATTTTGTAGTAGAAATCCATAAATGTATTTTTAAATGGATACTCTGAGGGTTAGGCAGTGGTGTAGACTCTGACAATTCTAATGCAACAGCTGAGAATGCTGGGAGAGTATGGAGAGAACAGATGACAAGGTGACCAGGATCACACACGTTATCCTTTAATAGCATCTCCCTTTGCCACTCTTGGGGCAGAATATTGAACTAGACAGACTGTTGGTGAGACCCACCAGGGCACGTCTTATGATGGCATCGTGAGTCGAGGTTACTGCCTTCGACTTGTGTTGTCTTTCAGCCCAGGTGTTCATTAGCTGTCTGCACTTGAGCTTTTGTATTGTAGCTTTAGAAAAATCAAAATATTTTGAGGTTTACAGTTTAGCATAATCTTTTCTCATTCTAAATATTTACACTTCATGGAAAAACAAAGCAGAACTAATCCTTTACTTGGACAAAGTATTCCAGTTAGATATGATGAAGTTAAAAGGAATTATTCATTATCTCGATGTCTTAGCAGTGCCTCTTCATTAAGTGAGGTAGGTACAAAACTGAAATTTAAAAATTTTATGCAGTTGTATGGGTTTTGCTAAATGCAGAATAGGGAAGAAAATGTATCCTGCTGTCTGAACAATGCTAAAGTTTTCTTCTGCAAATACCTTTCTCGGTGATCAGATCACCTGATTTAGTGGCTTTTGGTAGAAATGAAAGATGTGTAACATAATCACGTGAATAGCTATATCTGACTTCAACTGCATGCTCTTGAAATCCTGCCTCTCACCAATGCTTATGAAGTGGCTGATTATTAGATAAGTCACTTGAAAAAAAGATAAATAAACCCTTTTAAATGGATGAGAAACAGCAGGGCAAATTGGATTTGCTTTCTTCCACTGCAGGATTCTTGTGTATAACTTTGTTAGCTAACGACGCTAGCCATTCCTACGTAACTTTTTGATTGCTAACTCTCATGAAGTAGCAGTTACAAAGAAAAATGTTTTTATTAGCCAACTCCATTTTTGGGAATGCAGTGGTGCTCGTATTCCCACTCAGAGTCCCAGCTAAACTGCTGCCACAGAGATGCAGGAGCTGGGAAGACCACAGCTCTAACTTGCTGGTTTTGCTAAGAAAAACAGGTTGGGTGGATGGTGGAAGGTAAGTGCTGATGAGGAAGAAAAATTGTGCAAACTGACTTTTCCGTCCCACCCTCCCTGTGCAGTCCGTGCGGTTTGGCTGTGAGCAGGTACAAGACAAGGTTTTCAGCTTGTGGGCAGCGGGCTGCCTTAGTGCCTGCTCTTCCTCCAGAGAACAGGTGGTGATGTAGAAGTCTCTCATAGGTTGAATTTGGCTTGTAGCTTGCTGGTTGGACCTCGTTACTTGCACAACTTCTCCGGTGTAGAAGTGGAAGGGAGAGTTCCTTAAAGATAGGCTAGAGAAAGGTTATACTTTTCTCTCAAAAGCTCCCATTACTGCCTAGCTCCTCAGGAGCAGCAGAGTTAAGATGAAGTCATATCAATTCTACTCCTGCTACTTGTGAAAACTGTGACTGTCTCTGCCCTTGAGCAAAATGACTTGGAAACAAAGTATCAGGCTGAGTTCAAGTTCTGTGGTTGTGGATAGAAACATTAACTTTTTAAAATGTAATAAAGATTTAGAAATTAAGGGTTAAACTCTGCTATGCTTGAAGTAGATTCCTTCAATTAGAAGTGTTCTGAAAGTGAACAGCTGGAAAATGGAATGCTTACTTTGCAATCCATTGGGGAAAGATATGTATTATGGGTTTTTTAACTCAGTTATTTCAAAACTTGTGTTCTTAAAATTTCCATGTATTTGCAGGACCATTCAGAAATTGTCCTTCACTCTTCAGAAGTGTCCACAGAAAATGGAAATACTAGTCAGTTCCCAAAACCAGAGGTGGAAATCCAGTTCACAGCTCTGCAACCCAGTAAGATGGAGGTGAAGCACCAGGGCAGCACCTTACCACTTACAGTTAAAATGCTCAAGCCAAGAAAGAAAAGGAAGAGTGAAGAGATGGATGAGGTATGACTTAGACCAACTGACAAAATACATTGTGCAGTTTTTCAATTTATTACTCCGATCATTTGTTAAAATCCTATCCTTTTGATTCTCACTGAGATCCTAAGGATACATAGAGAGAATATTTAAACCTCTTCCCCCCCATGCCCCGCCCCCTGCCAAGTGGTGGATCTCTGGCCTATGTTGAATAAAGTCATAGATTTCAATTTATCCAGACTCTGGACACTTGTCCCTGATCGGTACTTCCTCTTTACCTTTTAATTTCTCTCTCCTTGCTCTTACTGTTTGCTTCTGTCTCTAGCTGTGATCTGCAGGATTACAGACCAGTTCAATAGAACTGCTTCTTTTGGTTTAAACAACCACTGGTATCAATTATAATCTCTTCTAATAGGCAGTTACAAGTTAAGCCCCTGGGCTTAATCAATGCATTTCAGAGTTTCAACACCACTTCCTTTGACTTTTTGTCCAGTCTGTGTTTTCTTTGATCTTTTTGTACTTAGAGGGAATATACAGAACTAATTGCATGAGCACCTGAACCTCCCTGTTTTCTGTAGAACTTAATTCCTCTTTAATTCCTTCAGCTGTGCTAGGTTATATGCACCAGCCTTCCTAGAGTGCTGTGGTGTCTACATGCGAGACTAAGGCTTCACAGCAGTTCAGGCTGGTAAAAATCTTCTCCGCTCCTACTCGAACTGCACATTTCTTTCCTCTGCCTTTTATCAGCACTAGCACAAACACAGCTATCTCTACAACACTTACAGAGGCTCTGAAACCCTGACACCTCATTGTGGTGGTACTTACATACCTGTAATCTTATGAATCTCTGCACTTGTAAGGACTTCTGCAGCTGACGGGGGGGGTATAAGGGAGGTGACCTGTGGATCATTTGCATAAGTGGTAAGTGACGCTTTGAGTGAGTTTGTCTCAGCTGGGGAGTGAAGTGTCTGATGCTTTTCTAGCATTGTGATGTTTTTTTAATCTCTTAGTAAAATAGTTAAGGGAAATGGCCACTTCAGTGATTAGTGTTCAACAGTACTTCGATAAACTCACTTTGTTAAATTTGGATTGCAAAAGTAACTGTTAAAAGCTGTGTAAGTTAATTCATCTGGAATTGAACACTTCATTCTGGAATAATGTCCAGAGTTGATTTAAACTTCCTATGTCTTGAACCAATTTTCTTTGAGAGTAGTATTCTCTTAGGCTGCTGGAAAAGTAAGTGTAAAAATAATCATCCTTCTGAAGGCACTGAAAAAGTACTGCACTTATCTACAGATGGATATATTTCATCTAACGTAGTCACCCATGTTTTGAGAAGACTGTTGTACTGATCCGTTTATAAATCCTCTCATAGTGTAGATGTTCATACCCCGATGGGAGAACATTTAGCTAAGTAATTTTTCAATAACATGGAACTAATTTTAAAAGTATCTTATTGCTGTTTTATTCACCTGAATGTTACTCTTAAATATTTATCTTCATGTTACATATGCCAAACAGAGATAGATTATAAAGTGATTCAGTAACTTTAACTGTTACAAGTCTACTGAAGACACAATTTGGTTTTTAAATTTCCTAAAACTGAAAAGCACTGTTAAAACTAAAACTAAGGACTGAGGGGAAACCTGTAGTGCTAACATAACCACATACTGCTCGTGTCAAATTTTTTAAAAAAATAAAACAAAACCCCCTTGGTTTTTTAGAAACAAACAAAACCAAATCTTTTGCAGAGACTCCCTTCTAATTAAAGAACAAAACCCTCTTTCCATTTTCTGATGCTGTTACCAGCTGGTATGGCTGTGGGTTATCTGAACTCTCTTGGCACCACTTCACCAGATAGAAGATGTCATTACAAGACAGCTTAAGCAGGCACTGTGCTACCAACCTGGCTTTCATACTTGTCACCATAAATCTGAATTTACACTTAGATTTATTAATTTCAATTTGTGTGTTGGCTTGTCAAATCTCTTAAAGACAAAAGTATAGGAAATAATGGAGAGAAGAAAATAGTAAATGTCAGAATGGTTTGACTACAGGCATTTCTAGTTCCCTTCCACAAGTTTGTTTAGCGTTTCATTCACATTTGAATAGTTACCTCTATCCAGTATTAGTCAATGCCTCCCTACTGTTAGTCATAGCATTTAAACAGTGGCTGCTTCTCTAATACAGATAATTGTTCTTTCCAGAAGAATCCTGGTTAAAATTTGTCATATTTATTTTCTTAGGATTTTGTGAAAAGTGAGAACAAGAAAAATGCAAAACCTGCTATGACTAATTCACCTTCTACAAGCAACAAGACAATAGTTTGGTTATGTTCAATTTTGAAGTTAGTTTCTCCTTTCACGAGTCCACCTTTTCTGTATAGGTGGACTCGTGAAAGGAGCAAACATTCTTACGCAGCAGTATCTTATCCTTATCTATGTATTTTGATAGGATTCTTAAACACTTACGTTGTCTTCCTGCTAAACTTTCTAAGCTAACCAAAGAGAGTCAGTCTGTATTTGCCAAGAACGTGTACTAGCTGCAGCGTACAGGGATTCACAGGGAAGGATGTTGCATGCTGAGTAGTTACGAAGACTAGTCTGAACATACTCTTAGCATATGTCATGTTATAGGCAATTCCTTTTGAGGTAGAACTAAGGTTTGTGTCATCTGTATGCATGACAATTATAAAAATATGATTTTAGGCCTTAGTAGTAACCTGGGCAGGCTCAAAGGGTGGACAGAAGACTTATTTTCACCATCAGTTTCCTTCTGTTTTATAACTAGAACAGCTGGTCTAATGAAATACTCTAAAACTTTGAATCTACTTTTTTGTAAAAGAAACTATTTGTTTCCTATCTTACTCGTGCCCTTAAATGTATTCTGTGAAACTCTGATAATTTTTTTTCTTTTGGGTATAAAATAAGGTTGTCTACATTGCTTGCTGTGGCAGTATCATTAGTATAATGAACAGAGGTATCAGTAGCAAAGCTCAAAATGTCAGCTTGAAAATAACATTGAAGTCAAATAAAATGGAATTAAACTTGAAGATAAGTCAGTTTTTCAACTTAAACAATGATCTTGTATTTCTGTACAGATGTCTTCTACAAAGTTGTTTAGAAACGTATACCCCTTAAGAAAGCAAGAATCTACTTCAAGTAAGAAGTCAGCTAAAAAGAAAGATGGAACACTACAAAAAACTGGAGATTTTTTCCAAAGTTCTCCTGTTATTATTCGCTCTAAAGGTTTGTACAGGATAAATAAGGCTTATTCCATGTTATCTGGGTATTGCTCCAGCTCTCTGTGGTCTCTCTGATATGGGGGGGTTTTGTGGGATATGGGGGTGTGATTTGAGGGTCTATGGGGGGGTTTAATGTGATTTTCTGGAATATGGGGGTGTTTGGGGGGGAAATGTGGGGGTGATTTGGGGGGATCAGGGGGGTTTTGGGGGGATATGGGGTATATAAGGGTATTTTGGAAGGATATGGGGGTTTGGGGGTGATATGGGGAGGTTTTGAGGTGATTTGTGGGGTTTGGGGAGATATGGGGAGTTGGGGGGGATTTGGGGGGATATGGGCGTATATGGGGAAGTTTTGGGGTGATTTGGGGGAATATGACAGGTTTGGGGTGATTTGGTGGGATATGGGTGTTTGGGGGATATGGAGGATATAAGGGGTATTTGGAAGGATATGGGGTTTTGGGGGTGATATGGGGAGGTTTTGAGGTGATTTGTGGGGATTTGGGGAGATATGTAAGGGTTTGGGAGGGTTTGGGGGCATATGGGGTGTTTGGGGGGATATGGGGAGGTTTTGGGAGTGATTTAGGGGATATGGGGGGGTTTAGGGATGATTTGGGGGATATAGAGGAGGTTTGGGGGTATAGTTGGTTTGGGGGTGATATGGGGGGTTTGAGGGGATATGGGGGTGTTTTGGGGTGATTTGGGGGGTTATGGGCTGTTTTGGGGTGATATGGTGGGATATGGGAGGTTTTGGGGTAATATGGGGATATGGGGGGCTATAGGGAAATTTTGGGGTGATTTGAGGGGATATGGGGGGGTTGTGGTGATATGGAGGTTGTCTGGGGTGATTTGGGGGTGCTAAGGTCTGTGGGGAGCACTGTGAGGGCGCAGTTTGGGGGCAGCTGTAGTGCACTTTGGGGTCACAGCCCCCCCCCTTTCCGCCCCCTCTTCTCCCGCAGCCGCCCTGATGCACCTTGGGCAGCGTCTGTGCGTGGTGGTGTACCCCTCCCGCCCTGGCCCCCAAAGTGACCACCCCCCCCCCCAGCGACCCCCCCATCTCTGCCGGTCACCCCCGCCAGCCCCTCACTTCCCCGTCCCCCCCCAAGCCCGGTGGGTTGCTCTTCCCCCACCCAACAAGTGCCTTAAACCTGCCGGGCGGGGGGGAGGAGGGGGGGGGGGGCGTGGCTTGTGGAAGTCCCACCCCCCTTTTATTTTTGGTGTATTTTGGGGGGTTTTCTGTCGGGGGGGGGGCGGGGGTGTCCTAAGGGAATAAAGAACCTTGCAGTGAAGGTGTGGGGTGGAGTCAGTGTCAATGGGGGGGGGGGGTGTAGGTCCTACAGATATATTTGGGGGGGGCTGTGAGCCTTCAGGGGATCGGGGAGTGGGGCTGGGGGGGCTGTGAGCCTCCAGCTGCCTTGTCAGCAAACCAGGCTGCCCCGGCGTGCCCCAGCATGGCTGTCTTCTCCATCTGAAGCTTTGTTTTAGGCTATTTACAGCATTTTTTATTTGTTTATTTACTTGTTTATTGATTTAAAAAATCAAAGGCAAGCTGAGGTCTTGCTCAGTACCGTGCCTGCGGGCCATCTAAAAGGTATTTGTACCCCCTGGGGCTGGCGGGGAGACCCAGCGCTACGGCTGCCCCCTTCACCCACCAGAAACCCCCGACCAGCTCCTTACTTTGGGAGCGTTTAGTATTTCCCTGTGCAGAGGAAAATTGTGTTGGAGGAAACCCCCCAGGCGCAGCTGCAGGACTCCAACCCAGGAGTGGGTGCAGCATTTGAGGGGAGGGTTTCTACCGCCCAGAGGGGACGTTTGGTTTGTACCATTGCCATGAGTTTGGGGGCTCTGAGGAAACCGCCCGACAATCCGTGTGCAGGGATGAGGGCCCCGGGGGACAGCGAGCTGCCGGGGATGGTGGCCCCATAAGGACCTTCAGCCCTTCCTGGCCACTGTGCCCTGCCTACGTCTCGCCCTCACCCTGAGCTCACGGCGCTGCTCCTGGGAGAAATCCCAAACTCCCCAGGACGTGGTGCTGGGCAGCCTGCTCGAGCTGAGCGTGCTTGAGCCCAGCTTGGACCAGACGAACTGGACAGGCTCCGTCCAACCTCCACCCTCCTGCGTGACTCTGGGCTTGGGTTTCCCTCCTACAGCACCTCGACTCAGCCCTGACGGCCACTGGGAAGGGTGCTGGGAGAAGGGACCAGCCCAAACTCCTCCCCCAGGATCCATCACAGAACAACAGCCCCCACTCCAGAATGTCTTGTGGCAGACTCCGTCACAAGAGAGAAAACAACTTTTTATTGCAAACAGCAATGCTGGGGGCCCCAAAGTCAGCGGATCAGGCGGTGACAATGAATCGGCACCTGCAAGGAGAGAGTCAGAAAGCTCTGGTGAGTCCCTGGCGGCAGGAAGAGGCAGGGTTGTGCTGCCCTCTCCGGGGAACACCGTGTGTGAGGAATTGCTGACGGCCCAGAGCAGAGAGCTGTTGCTGGCGCTGGCTACGGGGTGGCTCTGGCGCCTCGTACCCCGGGCAATGCCCTTCGAGCCCCGAGCGCGCGCAGAGACGCGCAGTGCCCCTGTGCCACGCCGCAGGGCTCGGCCGGGAGCCCCTGGGCCCTGCCAGGGAGTTATTTCCAGACCCCGCGCAGCACCGTCCCTCGCTGTCCCTCGCCAGCGCGTTGGGCTGACGCAGAGGAGTGTGGAGAGGTGTGAAAGTTGGGCAGAGAGCCCGGCACGCACCTGGGCTGCCCGACCTGCTGCGCCTTCCTGCGTCTTTTCGCTGGTCCGTCGCCAGAAGCACCTTCTCTCTTCCTCCTCTTCTTTTCCACGCAGCTTTCGCTCTCTTCTCCCCAGGCTTCTCTTCTCTTCCGGCTCCTCTTCTTCTCCTCGTCGTGGGCAGAGCCTGCAAATCTTTCCATCCCACAGTGGGATTAGACAGGGAAAGCCACGACCCACTGGAGTCAGTTCTGATTTTAACCAAAGCAAGCTCATTTTACCTTCTTTCCTCTGGAAACCTGGCCAGTTGTTCTGGGCGCCCCAGGGAGTCTGCCATGCTCTCGGGGGTGGCTCGAGGCAAAGCTGGCAGTGCCTAAACCAGAAATGTCACGGTTGGCATGTGGCAAGGGGTGACCTGGAGTGGTAAGCGACTCTTTGCTAAATTGGTACCTGAGATCTCCAGAGGAGATGCCTTGGGCTGGTTTGCATCAGCCACAGTTCACACAGTCCCCCTGCTGACCCCCAAATAGACCTGAGGAAGCTCTGATGAAGTAGGGCCTGAGCAAAACCCCCCTGAAGTTGACAGCTGCTCCCCTCTGCCTCTTTGTAGTCATTTTGTGGGCCTTTGGTTTGATTAAGCACCTGCCGAGTGCATTTGAGACACAACCTTGCCAATTTCCCTTGCTATGTATCATCCCAAGGGGTGGAGGAATAACCCAAACCCACACCAGCTCTACTGCCAGGCAGAGGCACAGCAGCGACTCCCCTCCTACCCCAGACACGCTGTCACCGTGTTTAGGGAGCTGACGTACCTCTCCCACTTCAGACTCCACCGCCGTATCTCCCCCATCTTCCGTGAGGACACCGAGCAGAGAGGGGGGTGCATGCGGCAAAGCTTCTGCTCGGTGCTCGGTGTCCACTTTGCCTGCAGGGACACTTTTCTCTTCCAAACTCAGGTCTAGAAAGCAAAAGCATGTGCAACATGGTGACTTCTTGGAAGCAAACAGAGCTAAAGCAACCCCCACCCGAAGCCCTACACTTCTGTGGTCAGCCCTCCGATGCCCTGTCTGCAGGCTTCAGCTCATCCTGCAGAGGAAGACGTTCATGTTTGGAGAGCAGTGGCAAGAGAGGCCACAGGACAAGCGGGGCTGAGAGGACAACACTCGATGCCCAGCCCTGTCAGAAGCAACACGGAGGTTTCTGGTGTCCCAAGGCCCAGCCGGTGCCAACCCTCAGTCCCCCATCTCACCTCTGAATCTCTCCAGGGGGACTGGCAGCTCCTTGTCTGCTGGGCTGGAAAGGCTGTCCGCTTCCTCCTCAAAGAGCTCCCTGCAGTTCTCCACCAGAAACTCCACCAGCACGTTCACCTGCACACATCAAACCGTGGGTCTCAATCCCCCTGCCTGACAAGGGACCAAGCAGCCTTTCCCACCCCTGCCCCCTGCTCCTGCCCAGAGGCTGTGGCTGTGGGGCTGCTCCTCCAGGCAGCCACCCCGACAGCATTTGCTGGCGGGAGGAGGCCTGCAGAGCTCTCTGCGCAGCCAAGCGCTGGTGGGCCGGGAAGGCTGCCCCGGCAGGTGGGGACGTGTACCTTGTGGGTCACCTCCAGCATGGCCTCCAGTGGGAGCAGGTCTGCGTGGGCTGGGCTCAGCAGGTTTGGCCCAACGCAGACAGCCAGGTTGCTGCAGCCCATCCTGCTGGTGGCTGCGTGGTGGCCGATGTGCTGGAGGAGGGACAGCAGCCGCTTCAGGAGGAGGAGGTTGGCTGCAGGCAACTTCTCGGCCACCCTGGGGGAACAGGAACACGGCGCTAATAAAGCAGATGTTGCCCACAGCGTTCCCCAGACTCGCCCGAGGCTGGTGGGAGCCAGCGCAGCTTTCCAGGTGCTCTGGGCCAGCGGTCAGGGCTCCTGCTCAACAGGCAGGCTGCTGCCCACACTTACGCTCTCAGCTCCCTGATCTTCTCCTCCCTGCTGGCCGTCTGCATCGCCGCCATCCAGTCCTCGTAGAGGTCAGTCACAAGGAGCTTGCAGGGGATGCTCCGGAGGAAGTCCTGCAAGGCCCAGGGCTCCAAGTGAGCATTTGAACACTCAGGGCCAGCCAGGAGCTCCTCCAGCCGCAGGGCAGAAGCGCTCACCTTCAGGATGGCGGCCAGCAGCAGCGCGGGCTGGCTTCCCAGGTCGACGTCTGCGCCGCAGTCCAAGGCCTCCCGCAGCTCCCGAAGCTCTGTCCCACCGGCGGCTCTGCGGAATATCCCCTCGGTCGCTGGTCCTTCCTGCTTCAGCACAGCCAGCAGCTCCTGCAGGAGAGGCAGGAGGACAGTTGCGTGGCTGAGGAGCCACCTTCCAGCGGCGGTGGCCAGAGCACTGCCCCAGAGCTGGCTCCGTGCTGGGGGTGAAGAGCCCAGTGCCCCATCCCCAGAGCTCCTGGGGACACCTGCTGCCCCTCCGGAGCCTGCGGAGGGAGGGCTGGGGACCCCCTGGACAGGCTGGCTGACCTGGATGGGCCGGGGCAGTGTGCCATCCTCGCAGAGGGCTGCCAGGGGCTGCCCAAAGAGCGCCCTGCTGCAGCCGGAGCCCGCCTGCCCTGGTGCCGGGACAGAGGCCGGGCTCGGCCGCAGAGCGAAGGGCCAGGGCAGCCCCCTCCACCTCCTCCTCCTGCTGCTGCTGCTGCTTCTGCTGCTGATCCCTCCTGCTGCAAAGGAAAAGAGAGCAAGGGCCCATCAGTGGATGCCACTAGGCCAGCGCTCCCGGAGCCTGCCCTGCCCTGCCTGCAGCATGGTGCTGAGCGGTGTGGCAGGACAGGCAGGGAGCCGGCAGCTGGAACCACGGCTCCAGCTCAACAGCTCCGGCTTGGGGGTTCCTGAGAGCCTGGGACAGCCTGGCCCAGTCCTGGCCCTGTCCTCCTCCAGGCTGTGGGCAGCACCAGAGGCTGCGTGTCCCTGCAGAGCCACGTCCATCGGCCGCTGCCCAGCGCTGTCCTTCCTTCTCTGGCTGATGTCCTCCCTTGGGCTGCCCAACCTGGATGGGGACACTCAAGGGACAAGTGAGCACAGCCCAGCTGCTTGCAGGAGGGTCCTTTCTTTCCCAAACTCACCTGGTGAGCGGCAAAGTCCCCCTTCACTGCTCGACGGGACCATCGGAGGCCCTTGCTTGAGATCAGCCTGCAAGAACCCGGCACCAGCAACCTGAGCACCGCGGAGTGGGGACCCTCTGCCCTCCTGGGCTCTCTGACCCGTGTGGCAGGTTTTCTCCCAGTGCCACTAGCAAGGATATGCCAGCATTCCTGGTGGCTCCTCAACCCTCCCCACTCCCTGAATTGCACCAGGGGACCCTCCCTCCCTCCCTCCCTCGCAAGCTCACCCCACTGCACGCCCATCCCTGCACCCCAGCACAGCCAGAGGGGAAAGGCAGCCGTTCTCACCTCTGACTGGTGCTCCACCAGCCTCTCCAGGCTCCTGGTGCTGAACGGCCTCCACTGGCAAGAGAGAAGCAGTGGCAGAAGGTGAGCAGTGATGCCTGTGCTGCTCGGCTGGAGAAGCAGTGCTGGGGACAGCGCCCAGGCCAGACAGACACTCACGGCATGGCGGCGGCTCAGCTTCTCCAGGAGCTTGAGTGACGGGACAAGGGTCACTCGGGGCTTCTTGGCTGCGTCGGGTATCCTGTGCACCGGGAAGGGACAGAGCTGGGTGAGCCCCAAGCCACCTCTTCTCTCTCATCAGGCAGCTCTCCCCGAGAGCTGCCCACAGCCGCGGGGGCACCTCTCCCCAGCTGGGGAGCTGTGTTCCCCCATCTGGCTGTGCCTGCAGCACCCCCCAGCTTACCCCAGCAATGTATGCACCCACAGCTCCTTCAGCGCCTGGGAGCTGCAGCAAGAGGAGAAACAGCGTCAGGCCCCGCTGCCCCCCAGCCCGTGGGCAGAGGCGGATGCCTGCACAGCCCTGCCCCCTGGGGAAGGACACAGGGGCAGGACGAAGTGCCATGGGGCGGGACAGAGCTGCTGCCCAAGCCCTGGCTCCCTCTGTCCTGCCACAGCACCTGCTTTGGTCCTTCCCTTCTGGGGATCAAAAGGTGACCAGGGGATGCAGGACGCAGAAATGCCCCCCATCCCTCCCTGCCGGCGTGCTGCCCGCTCCCTGCCCAGGCTCTGCACGGAGGGCAGAGGCCCTTCACAGGAACCTCTCCTGCCCGGCCGTGGGACGTGGCACCACGACTCACCCGAAAGTGGCAGTGCAGGAGCCCCTGGGCCAGAGGAAGATGAGGGAGCTCCTCTCCTCGCGGCTGCCGACACCCTCCACCTCTTCCTCCCACGCCGCCTCCTTCCCGTCACTCAGCACCCACAGCTGGTCCAGGGCCAGGCGGAGCTGTGGGCGCAGGGTGGTGCCACCTCTGCAGAGAGCAGAGGCAGGCAGTGAGCTGGAGGTGGCCTCCTTGGGGTGCCCCCCCGGGCAGAGCCCTGCTCCCCTCCTGCCCTTGGGATGGGCATTGGTGCATCCAGCACACAGGTCCTGGGGCCGGGGGCCAGGGTGTCCCAGCCCTTGAGCCGGGGCCAGGGATGGGGCAAGGGCAGCTGGGTCGGAGGGTCTTACCGCAGCTTGGTGACCACCAGTTCCTCCTGGAGGAGGAGAAGGCGCCTCTCGCTCCTCTTGCAGCCCCGGGTCAGCTGCACGTCTGCGCTCAGCACCGGCTCTGCATCGGCGAGAGCGTCCCTGCGGAGCAGAGCACGGCAGGCATCAGAAAGGCCGCTGCTGCGAGGCCTGGCCATGCCCCCCTGTCCCCAAGCCACAGGGGGAGCCCACCTGGAGCCACAGCAGCCGTTGGCCTGGCCCATCCTGCCCGGGACAGGAGGACCCTCGCTGTGCACCAAGGATGCGGCCCAGCCGGTGACAGCGAGGATGGGAAGCGGGTTGCCGGAGCCTGGTCAGCGCTGCTCGGCCAGACCCTGCCTCCTCCCAGTGCCGCTCTGTGCCAGCACAGCTCCGTGCTGCCGGCGCTGGGGGCTGTTGGCTCCAACTGATTGACAGCCCAAGCCCAACGGACAGTGGGAGGGGCCACAGGCTGGGCGTTCTCTCCAGCATGGCCCCGCCTCTCTAGCATGGCCCCGCCTCTCTTGCCCTGGGGAGCCCAGCGCAGGACGGAGCAGAGGGAAGGACCCCTCCTCCCTCCACCTGCTGGCAATGCCTCTTGCCTTGGGCTTCCCCGCTGGCTCCCGGGCTCCAGCTGCACTTGGTGCCGCTGCTCACCACCCTCTGGCCTTGGCTGGTCAGCCACTTTCTACCCACCTCCCCCTCTCCTCAGCCAGCCCACGCTGCTTCAGCGTCTCCACGGGGCTATTCTGGCAGACGCTGCGGAAAGCCTTCCTCACGTCTGGGTGGACAGTGGCCACCACACTCCTCTCGTCTCCCCAGGCCGTCATTTCACCACAGAAGGTTATTAGGTGGGGCCAGCAGGGTTTCTCCTGCTGACTCCATGCTGACGCCTAGTTCCAATGACCTTCGTTCCTTCATGTTTCCAGGATGTGCTGCGGCATTCCCAGCACCTCCATGAACACAGAAGCCCCTTTTCTCATCCAATATAATAATACAATAATATTATAATAATTATAATAATAATATAATGGTGCCTGGGACACACACACACACACACACAGAGTGACAGAGAGGGGTGTCTTGGGAGGAACCAGGCACCTGGGGAGTCCCCAGCCCCACTCTGAGGGAACCCAGGTGTCCGGGGGGTACCCTGGTGTGTGTGGGGGTCACTGGAGTGGAGGTTGGCCACGGGGGTGTTTGGGGAAGTTTTGGGGTGATTTGGGGTACATGGGCTGATTTGGGATGATATGGGGGGCTTGGGGGCATATGGGGAGGTTTTGGGGGTGATTTAGGGTATATGGGGGTTTTTGGGGTAGTTTGGGGGGATGTGGTGTTTTGAGGGGATATGAGGGTTTGGGAAGTGATTTGGGGGGTATGGTGGTTTGAGGGGATGGGGGGGTGATTTGGGGTATATATGGGGGTTTGGGGGGATATGGGCAGGTTTTGAGGTGATTTATGGGGATATGGGGATTTAGGAGGGATTTGGGGGGGGTTAGGGGATATGGGGATTTTTTGGGGGTGATTTAGGGGATATGGGGAATTTTGGGGTGATTTGTTGAGATACGGGTGGTTTTGGGGTCATATGGGGGATATGGGGGAATATGGGGGTGTTTTAGGTTTATTTGGGGAGTTATGGGGGTTTTGGGGGATGTGGGGGTGTTTTGGGGGGATATGGGGTTTTTGGGGGGTTATTTGCTGGGATATTTGGGGGTTTGGGGGGATATGGGGGATATAAGGGGGACTTTAGAAGGATATGGGGGTTTTGGGGTGTAATGGCAGGTTTTGAGATGATTTGTGGGGATATAGGGGAGATATGGGGGGTTTTGGGGGGGTTGGGTGGATATGGGGTGTTTGGGGGCTTATGGGGAGGTTTTGGTGGTGATCTAGGGGATGTGGGGAGGTGTTGGCGTGATCTGGGGATATACAGGATGTTTGGGGGTAAAATGGGGGATATGGGGAAGTTTTGGGGGGGTTTGGGGGGATATGGGTGGTTTTGGGGTGATTTGGGGGGATATGGGATGTTGGGATATTGTGGTGTGATTTGGGGAGATATGGGTAGTTTTTGGGGTGATTTGGGGGATATGGGTGGGTTTGGGGTCATATGGGGAGGTTTTGGGGTTGATTTGGGATATATGGGGAGTTTGGGGGGATATGGGGGATATGGGAGGGGTTGGCGGGATATGGCGGGTGATTTGGGGGGATATGGGTGGTTTTGGAGGTGATTTGGTGGCATATGGGGAGGTTTGGGGGGATATTGAGTGGTGATTTGGGGGTGATATGGGGGTGTTTGGGGGTATATGGGGGATAGAAGTGGTATTTTGGAAGGATATGGGACGGTTTGGGGTGATATGGGAAGGTTTTGAGGTGATTTGGGTGTATTTGGGGAGATATGGGGCATTTAGGGGGGATCTGGTGAGATATGGGGGGGTTTGGGGGCATATGGGTAGGTTTGGGGGGTGATTTAGGGGATATGGGTGGGTTGTGGGTTGATTTGGGGATATAGAGGAGGTTTAGCGGGTATAGTAAGTTTGGGGGTGTTATGGGGGTGGTTGAGGGGATATGGGGGTGATTTGGGGTTTATGCGGGTTTGGGGGGATATGGGGGATATGGGGGTGTATGGGGAATTTTAGGGGTGATTTGGGGATATATGGAGGGGTTGTGGTGATATGGGGGTATATGGTGGGGTTGGGGGTATATGGGGGTGATTTGGGGGCATATGGGGGGGTTTGGGGGTGATTTGGTGGTATATGGGGGGTTTGGATGGGATATGTGGGGGAGACCTGGGGGATATGGGGGTGTTTGGGGGATATGGGGGATATAAGGGTTATTTTGGAAGGATATGTGTGGTTTTGGGGTGCTATGGGAAACTTTTGAGGTGATCTGGGTGGATTTGGTGAGATATGGGGGTTTGGGGGGTTATGGGGAGGTTTTGGGGTTGATTTAGGGGATATGGGGTGTTTTGGGGTGATTTGGGGAGATATGGGGTGTTTGGGGGTGATTTGGTGGGATATGGGGTGGTTTGGGGGGATATGGGGGATATAAGAGGTGTTTTGAAATGTTATGGGGGTGTTTATCCCCCACAAGATCCCTCCCAGTACCCCAGCAGCCCCCACTGGACCCTTCTTGCACCCCATTACTGTCCCCCAGGACCCCAATATCTCCCCCAGAAACCACCCCCAGGAGACGATCATTAGACACTCCCCCCCCCCCTTCCCACCCCCAGACACTAATAACCCCCTGAACTCCCCCATGACCCCAATAACACCCCCCAAGCACCAAGACCCTCCACCAATACCTCCCTCAAAACACCCCCAGGACCCCGGTACCTCCCCCAGAACCCCCTCCAGGATGTCCCCAATCCCCCCACCTCGGACACCAATATCTCCCTCAAGACCCCCCCCGAGGACCCCAATAACCCTCCCAAACCCCTCCAGGACACCCCCCACCCCCCGACTCCATTACACTCCCTCTAGGACCCAAATAACCCCCTCAGGACACCAATAACACCCACAACTCCCACAGAACCCAAATAACACCCCCCCAAGAATCCCCCCAGCTCCCAAATCCCCCACTCACGGCACAGGCAGGAGTGTGGGCAGGTTCTGGGGGGGGGACAACGTGCTGGAGCCCCCCCGGGGGTCCCCTGGCCCCCACAGGGCCTACTTCCTGCTGACAGTCTGCGAGGGCCTATGGTCTGCAGTGAGGCGGCCTAGGCAGGAGGTCCTCCAGCTCTCTGTGGTCTGCACTGAGGGATGTTCCAGGAAGAGAGTTTGGTTCACCCAGCAAGTGGGAATTCCTCCTTTTAAAACACTCGCTTTGTTCTGGATGGCTGAATGAATTTTTCTCCTGCAAAGGTGGCACCAGCACCAGCACCAGCAGCACCAGCACCAGCACCAGCACCAGCACCAGCACCAGTGGTGGTGGCTCCGGCCTAGCAGTGGGTGAGTGCAGGGGCTGGGGCCGGTTTCCCTGGAGGGGGTGGTGGGATCGCCAGGGAAGGGGAAAGCTTTGTTCTAAAAACACAAACTTTTTCATGGTTCTGATTTTTTTTAAAAAAAGTTTTGTTGTCACAGTTCGGGCTGTTCAGATGTTCTGATGTGTGTCTGTGCTTGTCCTTTTACCTTGAACTTGTTGGGTCTTTGCTGTCTGTAAGGGTCTGTTGTGTCTGCGGGGTTTATCTGTCAGGTTACCCCAGGGAAAGTGAATTTTAGCTCTTTATTTTTACTTCAAGTGTGAAGGAGGTGACGCATTTAATATTTTCTGCTCTCTGTGGTGATTTGGTTTGTGTGGGTTCAATCTGATGAACACCTCAGAGTGGTGCTTCAGAGGGTGCCAGTCACCAGAGCCAAGAGGTGCTGATCAGAAACCTGCATTAAGCCCGAGGGCGAGAGCTGGCCCAGGCGGGCTCTTGCCTTCTGGCTGTGGGACAGTTTTTCCCAGGTCGGGGGTGCTGGGAGCGATATGGGGGGGTGAGCATGGGGGTGTGCTGGAGCCCAGCCCCTTTGCAGAGCCCTGCTGCTCCTCTGGCTTTCTGGACAAAGTTCAGTTTCTGTGCTGAGCTTCTAATTTGCACCTTTTCCAAAGGACAAATCCTGTTTGTTTCAAGTTGGAACAACCCTGCTCTGCTTTCAAAAAAGAATCTCTTGACATCTGCAGGCAGAGCAGAAGTCTCACACAATGAAGGTACAAGAAGTAATTGAAAAGTAATTAAAGGAGAAGTTTCTGTGTGCTGGGATCCTGGGAGTGCTTCTGGTTGTGAAATCTGGCAGCACCACTTGCTCTCAGGCTGCAAACAGCCGGCAGAGCTCCTGCCGTGGGTGGCACTGCTTCAGCCTCCCCCGTCAGCCGCTCCTTCATCTCCACCTCTCTGCTTTGCACCAGCTCTGCATAAAATAGTCGCTTTTCACTGCATATAGCTGTGGATTGCTGTAAACGTGATGTAACTGGTTGGCACCGTGTTTCTTTGCAAGCTTGTCCCGCCTGATGTGCTGTCGGTCTTGCAGATCGTCACCTCGTTCCTAGGTGAGTGTTGGGGCTCCTCCTGGGGTCTCCTGTGCATCTTCTTAAATGTTGACAAAATGCCCATGTGGAAATAGAATTAATCATCAGAATAATTGATAAGGAAGAACTAATCAGGATTTAAACAAAACCAGGCTCCTGTCCAGAACACCTGTGTAGTTCATCTTGCCTGTTTTTTCTTCCCGTCGCTTTCAAGCTCCTGTTCAGTTCTGCTGTGCCCTGCATCTCTGCTTGTTCTCACCCCGATTTCATGTAGCCAGGCAGACCGACTTCCTCCTCCTCCTTTTCCCTGGTTTTCTCCCTGTCAAATCTGTTTTCTGTAATTGCCTGGTCTTCGTGGAAACACATTTAAAAACTGCTCTCGCAGGTTCCCCCCTTTCAGGAGGTGCCTGTGGCTGCAGGGATGCCGTGCGAAGCAGGTGGGACAGGGCTGGTGTCTGCTCCGGGTCGGGGTTTGCACCCCTCGGGTGCTGCGGAGAGGCAGGGTGCTGTGGGCTCGCGGCGGTAGCTCGGGCTCGGAGCAGAACCTGGTCTTTGGGGAAAACGTGAGTTTTCCTGGAGTGACTCCCTGTCCCTAAGGCGGACTGGCAGCCTGCAGCCGGCGTGTGCCCTGTGCCGGGGAGCTGGCCGGGGGGCTGTCAGGGGAGCGGAGAGGTCTGACAACACCTTTCTGGGGCGCTGGCTGGGACAGGCTGGGGAGGTCTTGAGCTTTGTGTGTGGTGGTCAGGGGAGGCCATGCAGCAGATGGAGCCGGCTCGTCTCTGATCGACCTTTTGAGGCAAGTCCTGTTGGGGATTTAGGTTTTAGGACAGTTAACTGAAATCTTGCTTTCTAAGTTCTTGCTGATCGATATGAAAAATGCAACACCTCAGAATGGCAGTAGTCAGAGGTGGGCTGCATCTGGATCCAGGTGATGCTCCTCTGTCCTTAGAACTTAAGGAAGGAAGCTTGCAGGTGTCAGTAGTGCTGCTGCTGAGGGGATTGGGTTTTCCAGAGCTGGGGAGCAGATTCTTACCCTGTCTATACTGCGTCTGCACTGTGAAAGCTTGTGCACAGTAATGCCTTGCTGTCTGACCCTTCTGTTTCAGAGTTCTGCCGTCAGTTATTTAATACCCTGCTCTGGTTACTGTTGTCATGGTCCTGTTTTCCTTCATCCTTCACTGACCTTGCTGAGTAGCAGGCATCTGAAGGTGGTGATGAAAATGTGATGGAGCAGGAGAGGCAGCAGGACCACTGGCAGTGAAAGAGTTGTCAGGTGTTCAGTCTCACAGGAGAAGCAGCTGAGAGGTTTCAGCATGGTGATTTGTTTGAAGATGGGTCACACGGGGTCACCAGGACATCATAAAGTTTAATTTTGTGTTATAAAGGGATTTTCCACTCTAAAGCTCAGGCAAGTAGCAGTTATTTCTTGGTATATTAAAAGCAGTTAGAATTTCCTCTACTACTTCTGTCATTACCAGGTGTTGAACTGGCAGCTGACAACCCCAGAGGTCTCGCTTCTGTCTCACCATCTTCCACATCACACCAGCTGTTCCTGTGTGGTTCAGCTGTGTGCATTGCTGAGGCGCCTGCACACATTCCTCTCTATCCCATTGTTTCCTACGGGAAAAATGGAATTGGGAACAGTCGCACTCTGGGGATTCCATCCTGGGCAGGCAATGGGATGTGCCTGAAACTGTAGTTTGACTGTATGGGGAATTATTGCAGAACCAGAGTGTAGGGTTGGGGAGTCAAAATGTTTCAGCAGCAATGAAGAGAGAAGTATGGGAAGGTTTCAGCTGCAAGCCTGCACACACTGGGTGTGCATGTACTCGAATGCACGGCTGCATTGCCCCAGGCTGCAGAGGTTATTGTGTAGAAAAGCCCTTGGTTAGTGGAATAATTGTCTGTTGTTGAGGATTTCTGGAAAGTAAATGGCAGATGCATTATGCTTCTGTCTGACTTGTTTATTCCATCACTACAGCCAGGATCTCTCTGACTCTGTTTTAGTGTGTCCCTTTCTAGCCTTGGCCTGTTGTCTGAAGTTGGTCTGCTCAATTTTTGTGATCCTTAAGGATAAAGTAGTTCATGGCAAAAACTGAGTGTTCATCTGAGTTCATGCTGATAACACAGTTCATGATTATTCTGGGTCGGGGATTGTCTCTTTTATGCTACTACGGTGCTTGTGGCTGAGTCTGATACTTGGTCAGGGCAACCACAGCTCTGGAAATTGGTGACACCCTCTGCTGCTGACCCATCCGTGAGCCCCAGTGGGACATCCCGTACCATAAACCTGGCATCAGTTTTAACCACGCAGTCCTCGCACAAGGAGTTCTTGAGGCAGGACATTAAAGCAAATCAATCTTACCTGGCTCTGATTTTTCTGACCCAGGAAATCTGTTCCCCGCATGATGTGTCAGCAAGTACTGGGAAGTGAGTTAAGTGTAGACCACTGATGTGCTGTAGTGAGCTGGCTGGAAAGCTGTTGTATGAAAACACACCCCTCCTTGCTATGAAGAAATGGGAATTATTTAAGAATTGTCTGTTACTGCTGTGTGCTGGGAGTACTAGTTGGGCACTACATCCCCCCTGTGTTAGCGTGGAACAGACATCTAGTTCTGGGCTGTCACAGCAGAGCTGGCCTTGTGAAAGGTGTGGGATCACTGCTGGATCTGGGATGCAACTGCTTTCCAGAAGAACATGAGGAAAGCTGCATGCTTTTGGCTGAACTCTGCTCTCTAGGGGAGCGAGAAAACTGGCTGTAGCAAGCTGGGGGGAAGGAGAGGGCTCTCGCAAACAGATATGAACCCAGTGCTGGTCGGTTACTCAGGGCTGCTCGGGCAGTAAAAGGAGGGGAGGGCTGTGTCGGCCTGAGTCAGGGGATGGGGCACAGCCCAGGCAGTAAAGCAGGGATCTGAGTGGATAATGATAGTTTCAAATGCTGCAGAGTGCCTGGGCACGTGGAGGTCTGGAGAAAGAACAGAATGGAAACGTCTGGACTTTGGGACTCGGAGGGCCATGAAGAATGTGCCTTCAGGCTCAGGGGACTGAGTGCGGGGGCTGTGGCAGGTGGGACGAGGCTGTGCCTGTCCAAATGCACAGCTACCTGAACTGTAGCCACCAGCTTCCAGTAGCACCATAAAGTGTGCAGGGCTTGATCTGTCCCTGAGCCGACTGTAAAGCGTCAGGTAAGCCTGTTCTCTGATGTTTGAATGCTGGGGCAACCTTGCTCTGTTTGGGAAACAAGGAGCTTTGGAGGCAATACTGTGACAACAGGAGTGCTGTAAAGCAACAAGAGGGAGCACTTTGTTGAGTTGCACCGTCAGACATCGCAGACCTTTGATGTGACAAGGGGAATTGCTAGAGCACAGGGCAGAGGGCACAGAAATTGTGTCCTAGGTGGCTTCTTGCGGAAGACTGACTTTTTGTCAAGGACTTGGCTTGCCCGCTTCCTGCTGAGCTTTGGGATGCCGATCTCAGAGCTGGCTCTATTTAGATGGAGCTCTGCTTCCGAGCTGCCCTTCAAAACCTTGTGGAGAATGTACCCACAGGGGGGACACGAATTGCTTTGTATTTTGACCATAATGATACGGGGAAAAGAACAGGGTCAGCTGTAAGGAATAAACAAGATGTTATGTCTGATGACTCCCAGATCTTATTTTTCCTGGGTGTTAGGTCTGCTGTGGAAGGCAGGAGGAGGGAGTGGGAGCCTGGGTCTCCTCAGCTTTGTGGGTGCCCCTTTTCTGAATCCTGGCTCAGCAATGGGATGCTTGTTAGGAAGCAGGGATCAAGAAGGGAGACCTGGGCCAAGCTCTTTGCTGGCAGAACTGTGCTGAACTCTGTGCCCTTGCACCAAGAGATAATTTGCCTCCAAGTGCTGGAGGGCTGAGCAAAAGCTCCTCGCAGATGGGAAACAAGTTGCTCCGTCTCCCCCCTGCCCTTTCCTTTTTCCTTAAGGAAAGAGGGAAAACCCTACTGAAGATGGGATCCCTGGCACAAAAGCTGAGGTGTGTGGAAGTATTTTCAAAACTCGCATTACCTCTATGAAACCAGAGCAGAAGAGGAAGGTCAGGGTGGCTGAGCTTTGGATTTAGCTTCCGCTGTGTCTCTGACAAGCCCATGGGCCCATCCTGCCATACATGAGTATGAGCAGCACCGCCCACTCGAATACCTGCCAAAGTCAGTGTGTCGGATCAGAGGGAGCTCCTCTTCCCCAGGTTCACCAGCTGGAGAAGAGATGGTGTCCATCCTCACCCTGCCTCGGGGCTGTGGCAGTCACCTTCAGGAAAGGAGTGGTCTTGGTCTGGATCTGGGCAGCAGAATGGAATATTTACCTTGTGACACAGAGGTACCTCTCGGGCAAAGCAAAATACTATGTGATTTTTTTTTTTATGAATGTTCATTTTCATTCTGATTTCATGCAGCCTGAACTGTTTTGCCAAATCTTGACTGTTCTCCCCAGCTGTCTATCACCGACTCTCATGTTTTGATGGCTCTTGTCACAGACAGCCTGGTAAAAAGATCTTGGTTATTTTCTCTTTCCTTTTTTCCCCCTTTGAGAAGTCTCATGAACTTTTTGCAGCTGTCCTGACTCTCCTTCCCTGTCCTCCCTGAGCAGCAGTGTGGCAGTTAGAGCTGGCCACCCCTGGGAGGAGGTGTGCTCTGCTGGCTGTTAAAAGAGTTGGCAGCGCTGTGCTCTGTGCTCATCTCCAAAGCTTCTCTGCTCTCCCTGGGCAATGGATTTTAGTGTTCTGCCGCTCCAAGTACAGTAACATCTGTACAGATACAGAACCTCCAGTTCATGGATTGGGTTCATGAAGCCCTGATTCTTTTGATCTCCTTTGGAAGCTCCATTGTCCCACATTTTCTCTCTCCCCTCTTCTCTGTCAAACTGTTTCACAGCTGGCCTTCTTCCCCAGGCTTTGCCTCGTCCCCTGGTCAGACCCGAGTTGTTCAGTTCCTGCAGGCCCAGCGGCTGTAGGGGGATCTGAGCTGCTCAGAGGCAGCAGGGCCTGATCTCTAAAGGAAGCAGATTTTGTGGTCTGACTCTGATCTTGCTGAAGCTGCTTTTGTCACCCTTTCAGAAAACCAACCGAGGGCTGAATCAGAGCTGGTGGTTTGCTGAAGGTACCAAAGAATGGGGCGTTTAGAAGCCAGTGCCTAATCCCGTGGACAACCTTAATGCTGTTGCTTTGACAACCTGTAGGAGGTATTTTATTGTGGGTTTTGTGTAAGGTGCTATAAAGCAATCCCATGCAGCTGGAAGCCAGAGGCAAGACTATTTATTTCAGAGCTTTAAAGATCTGTACTCCTGTGACAGCTGTCTCGCTGCTGCAGTGGTTGGGTTTTATTTTGCTTTGGAAAAACTGAACAAAAATTTTCGTTCCTTTTCCCTGAGGTGGGAGAATTCCTGGAAGTCTCCAGATAGAGTTAAGGGGTGTCTTCATCTTTTTTCCCTGGACTGGGCTGAGTGCAGCTCCCAGAAGGGCGGGGTTTGGAAGGCTGGGAGCGCTGACCCGACCAGTCCGAGAGGACTCCTGACAGCAGGGCTGGGCTGCAGCTGTGGCTGCAGGTACTGCGGGGAGATGCTGGGTGTCTGGGTGGGCTGACCTGGCTGGTTTGGTTGTTTTGAGGGCGCTGTACTCTCTGCACCAGCTGCTAATAAGGTGTTTTCTGTCGGCAGGTCTGGTGGCCCATCAGTCTGTGTTCTCAGAGATGAGCCCACAGGAGTCCCTCGCTGGGGCTTGGCTGCAGAGAGCTTTGTGGTATCTTGACAGTGTTTGATATTTCCCAGACAATGCTTAAACCTGCCAGTTGACGCTATTTAACACTCTCCTCTGTAAGAGCCTTCCAGCGGTGATGCCTATCAACTCTGGCTTTCCCTTCAAAGAATTGTTATCAAAAGCTGCTGTTATCTTTGTCACTCGCCAGATGCCACCAATGAATCTCTACTTTTGTTGCTTTGGGCTTTTACATGTTGCCTTTAATTAGGATGTGTGCTCTTCTGTCCAGGGGCTGGTGGGCAGCTCTCTGGTGACCAAATCCAGGAGAAAACAAGAGGGTTTACTGTATTACCTCTTGTACTTGAAGGAACAATCCTTTAGCCCGGGTGTCTTTGGATGTGTCTTTTGGGAGGGGGCTACAAGAGTGGTTCCTGCTGGTTTACCACCTCTATCTTATCTAAATGCACCAGTGTATTAGTTTCTACCATCCATACATGGCTATCTATCCACTAGAAAGACTAAACTTGTTAGAACCCATCTGCTTTCCAAGGACATGTCTCTTATTTTTGCTCAACATTGTAGTTCTTGCTAAATTTCCACAGAACAGACAGGGCAAGCAGGATTATTAAGCAATATTCAGAAATCATTATAAGTTGCTATATGTTGCTATAAGTAAATAAGGTGCAAAGCAGGTGATCATTTCCTTGTATCAGTACACTTCTGCCCTGCCTGTGGTTTGAGAATGAATCAGCTGTATCAGAAAGCAAGGTTGTCCCTAGACTTGCTTTAATCTTAGGTCTAGTAAGGGGCAGGAAGAGGAAGGGTCAGCCTGAAAGCTAAGGCAGTTGAAGGGGATGTGGAAAGGCTTCTGTCAGCGCCTTTGCCGTGGTGTCCCTCTGGATGCACTTTAGAACCTCTAGTTCATTCTCCCCTGGTCCTGTTCCTCTCTGGCCACTCAGCCCGAGACGTTGCAGAAGGGACACACGCTGTCAGCTTGACATCAAGTGAGTAGGGGCTGCGCTGTGAACGTGCAGACTGCTTTGTAAAATCACCCCCGGGTGATGTATTGTGCACCTCGCCTGTGACACTGAGCTCCTGAGAAGCGTTCCTCTTAGCCTGGTCTTCCTCGTGTAGACATTTGGAAAGACTTCATGTGCACAGCGAATGAGCCTTTGCTGGGATGACTGTCCCCTGAGAACAGACTCTCAGTGGGCTGTGGCACAGTTCTGACAAGGGGTCTGCAGCACTGAAAACTGTCCCATAAGGGAAGTCAGTTGTTTGTTCCTACAAGAAAGATATAAGGGGGAGAAAAAGATCACCTTCCTTAAATTATCCTTTACCAATATGGAAGAGCTCTGGTTTGTTAGTCTTTACCCACCTACACTATAAATATTGCTCTGAGAATATTATATTTATTATTATATATTCTGAATTTATTTTCTGGAGATTGCAGAATAATACATTTCTTACGATCAATATTGTACAGCTTTAATTAATTTCTTACTAGACAGTATTGTTTTCAGTGCTGCTCTTTTCTACCTCATTTTTTTCTGCACAGTCCTGATGGTAAAAGCATGTAGCAAGAGTAAGGTTAAGTATTCAAAAGGTAAGATGTGGCGTATGTCACACTTACAAAATCCCTTTAAGAGGCAACTCTTGACTACATTGTCAGCTACTATTTCTGAAGTACAATTATCATATCACTTCAGATAATGTTACATTTGGTGCTGCTGAATACTTTGTGTGTGCCCGAGAGTCTGGCAAATCAATTACCTGTCTCAGCTTTTCAATGTGCATGAACCAAATCTGCATTCATGACTACTGCCATCTCTAACCACTGGTCTGTGTTCTGTTCTCGTGGTCAGAGACAAAGCATGGATTTGCTGATCCACCAACATCTGAGTGTGATCTAGTGAATAATTCTGTCAGTCACAGCTGCTTTACTTCACAGGTTTATTCAACATTGCAGGTATCATATTTCAAGCCTGGCTGATGAGCTGGGTACTTATATTTCATTAACTTTCTAGGACAGAACAAAGCTCTATTCTTGACGTATTTTTTGTTTTCCAAGAATTGAGAAAACTTTCTGGAAATATTTTTTTTTCAGCTAAAAGCCACTGTTATTTGTTGATCATGGGTTGGCCACTGTTGTTGCATAGTTTCACTACTTGTCAGATACATCGACAAGCTTAAGAACATTGTGAGATGTGACTTGCATCTGTCAAGATACCTGTGCATGTGGCTAAGTTAGCTTCAAAGTAAAATCTCATCTTGAAATTGAACTTAAGGCAGCATTGCTGCTGGTTAAAAAAAGTCTATAGTATATGACTGCTGACTAAAATAATAAAATATTTACTGAAGAGAGATGAGAATTTAATCACATAAAAGTCTGTCAGTAAAGACATACTGGGCCATTATGGCAATGAAAAATATTATATGATATTACATCTGTCTCTGAGTTTGTAGGAGATAAAATATGCTATTGACAAGTAAGTGATTATGTAATTAGACTGTACTGTAAAGTATTGTTTTGCTGATTAAGGATACCGATTAAACTCGGACACCAGAGTGAAAAGAGTAGGCGTACTTTACTAGTGATAACCAAGTAATGTAACAGCGTAATACAGAGAACATGCAGTAAGAATAAGCAGAATAGTGCACTTAAAGCAACAGAGTAATGCATCAAATCATTACTACACGAGAAAGAGACAGAATAGTAATTAAGAGAAATACATCACCACTTGCATATATAATCATCATCATCCAGATCCGCAGACACTGGGGAGCCCCGGTTACAGCGAGGATTTGGAGAGCCTGTCCCGGCAAGTGGGAAATCCTACGCGGTGCGTCCACCCATAGGTGAGGCATCCAAAGTCGCTGTGAACGGGCCCAGCCTTATATACCAGAGATCGACAAGCCAGAATAGCTGGCACCTTTGTTTTGAGCGGAAAGTTTCTGGTTTCATTCTCCTGTTGGATTCCACCCAAAGCTTGGCCAGGGCTCGGGGGGGAGACCAAGGGAGTTTCTAACAAGGCCAAATACTTGGGTTCTCAGCCTTGAAGAAGGCTGCGAAAGGAAAGTCGGATACATTCTCTCCTCTCTACTGATTATATTTTGTCTTTCACTAGTGAGTTTACATATTTTACTAATGACTACATGCTAAGTTAGCAGCTTCAGCTTGGGGCCTGTTGTTCAGGCTGCAGTATTTCAATACTTTAGCACTTTTTACACCAGCATAAGTGGGTTGTTATAACTTAGTACAATACCTACTAGCACAATGGTTATCAGTTATAAAATATACAGGATTCATCTATAGGTCAACTCAGGCTTGGGCCTGTTGTCCAAGCCTTAGCACTTCAAGTATACACAAAAGGTGTAGAGCTAAAAGGATTCTGAGTTTCTGGGCTGAGTCATGTGACATTCCTAATATAGTTTTCTGAAAAATCTCAAAGTTGAATGTCTTTTACTATGTAAAGAAAAAATACTAAAAAGCAAAGTTCCATTATGTGGAGTTACTGTCTTATCACCTCTAGAAGGCTTGGTTTCATGTGCTTCAAGGAGATCTTCCCCTTTGCTGTAAAATTTGATGGAGGTTTTATTGCAAAAGATCTGTGCTTTTTGTGGAAGCTCATTTCAAACCTTCAGTAAGTAGCTTCCTTTATGCAGGGTCTTCTCATGGAAGATGTGGAAGAGGGCTATTATGAAAGTTTTGGTGAAGGGGAACCAAAGTCTCTTTTCTCAGTTTTTGTGTGGATTGAAGCCTTGTCTAGAGAGGGGAAAAAGGATCAGGCCTTTCAGCCCTAGTGGAATAGTCTACATAAGATAGGGTAAGAGAAATGGCACTTCTGCAGCTGTGATTTTGTCAGGCCTTTCTCTGTACACAGGCCCTGGGATTGCTGTAATTCTGTTGTTGATAAAGATCATGAGCCTCTGTATGGCTACTGTAGGTACGTCCTAAGGTGCATAATGTCTGAATTCTGCTTTCTATTATGCACTTCTAAACCAAAGGCACTACAATTAGATTTACTACTGATTTAAGCTAGCATAAGCAAAAGCAGATATTTCCCCTGAATAAAAATTTGTGGGCCACTTGGAGAGCACTTTTTAAACAGCACTATATATAATAAATGTACATTTTTCTCTCTTGCCTATAGCTGTGTCCTGAAAAGTAATTGTAGCCCATTGCTGGAATATCAGAGGTTTATCAAGAGTCACTGGAGTGAAAACTTACATAAAAGAAACATCCTGGTGTTCTTTAAAATGGTTACTTATTGTTGTTTATTCATCTCTCTTCTTATGGTAGCTGTCCTTAAAATCACTGTTCATTGTTTGTGTCAAATGACTGCATTACAAGTTACATTCTGTTATTGCCTACTGCTGGGTTTCTTCCACTTTTCCCTGGAGCATCTTCCCTGTGGGAGATAGGATGTTAGACTAAATGGCCTGTGACTCTGATCATGTATGGCAATTCCTATGATCCTAAGTTTGTATACTATATTGGAGGTTTTGAAACTCTTGTGTTAGATTGTATTGCCCCAGGGATGCAGAGCTGAAGTACCAAAGGAACAAATTAACAGGATGTCACATTAAAAAAATTTTTCAACTGTAATTTAGGTAACTAGATTAATGTGAATTAATTTAGGAATACTTAAATATAATCACACCTAAATGATGTACAATATAAACAATAATTAAGGTAGAAAAATCAAATTTATGTAAAAAGGTGTCTAGACTTTCCATGTTTGTACACCTCATACATCTGTTGAAAGAAAATAGTCAGAAGGGAATGTTTTAAATTACAAATCATGTAGTAAACATAGTGTGTCCTTTGACTCATGGAGTCTTTCTGTAGGGAATTTTTAAAACTTGACATTTTCTTCTGGCTTATTTTCCATTAACAGGGCTGGCCAAGCCCTTCAGTCCAGCAGAGAAAACCATTGAATTTCTGGTGAGCATTAAAGTGATGTGACTGCAATCTATTATCATTCCTGAAAATATGTATATTGTCTGTTTTTAAATACATGTGCTGTGGTTCTGTTTTATAAAATGTTTAGCAAACGGCACATAACGTTGGTGACCATATATATCAGTACTTTTTGGCATGGATGCAAGTTTTAAGGGTGAAATGCAGAGAAGTGCCAGAAGAAAAAGAACATTTGAAGCTTATGATGCAACTGAAATTGATTAAATGTATGATTAATAATGTGGAAAAACTCATTTTCAAATGGTTTGTGAAAAGCGAGGAATTCCATTCACTGTAATTCATAGGTCAGGTTACCCTGGGAGTGTTAGCACTAATAATTCAGCCTGAAGAAATAGCAAAAATATCTATTTTCATTTTCCCTGTGAACAGATTTCTTCTACTTGTTAATTTCCTTATAAAGAAAAAATCCTCTTTGTCCATCCAGGGACCAAAATTCCTTAGGAGATTGTTTGCTCAATGGTCAGTATTCTGTACCATTTCATCTTATTGCAACACAGTTTTTTAAATTATTATTTGATTTATGATTTTGGTGCCTATTAAATCACTTTGATCATGAAGAACTAAAGTGAAAACTCAAAATCAAACTATGTAGATTTTGATGCTCCATGAAAAAGGAAGAATCATCCATAGCCCAATGATAACTTGCTGTTTGAACAAAAGAGCAATTTTGTTAAGTTTTAAGACTTAAGGCTATAGGTGATGATTGCAGTGAATTCCACTGTACAGCTTCCAGGAAGTTTACCTAATTTCAGTAATTCTATTATATTTCACAGAATAGACTCAGCAGTTTCCTGTCTGCAAACTTTCTCCCTCTTACTGAGCAATCAGTTGCTTGAAATACAAGCTATTGACACATAAGGGGAACAGACAGGTGTTTAATCAAGGCTATGCTTAGGTGATAAATGAACCACTGCAGAATATAACTTACTACTCTGTGTAGCGCATCTTAATAGAGAATATGCAGCTCTGTGCCAAAATTTTCATCACGTGAACTTTTGGATCCAGAGCTTTTCCAAAACTCTGCTTAATTGGTGAGAAGGATTCAACACTGTGCATGAACATCAGATTGATTTATAGCCTATTCAACACTACTAGAGTGGTAGTTTCGCAAAGGATGAGATCATAAGCAAGCAGAGAATTTGTCCTAATTAAACTATATATGTATACTGTACCTAATATGAAAACAATCCAGAAGTAAAACAAGAGAAGTCATTATTAGGTTCTGTTCCTCTGAAGCTCACTTTGTTTGCTGTTAATGCTCATCTTACAAATGCCGTTGAGAGAGCTACCCTTAAAAAAACCTACGAAAGAAAAAGATGAAAATAATTATTACTTGATCTATCAGCGACAAGCTCTTTTAAAGGAAATGTAATGAAATGAGGAAAATTAAGATAATGGGTGAAGAAAACATGAGTCAGAAGAAGCAGAATACAGTAAGTTGCAGAATGCCAACAATGGAAAGTTCTGCTGAAGCCGCACTCCTATTTACATTCATGGAAGTGTCAGTTTGCTGTGAGCATGCAATGATGTGGTGTACAGAAAGCAATAAGACTGTCCTGAAGTGCATTTCCCACATAACTGATAAAAAATAAGTCTTTCTAAAAAAGGAAGTGACAATCCATGTACTTTTCTAGTGCTCACTGCAGATTTTTTCCCATCAGACGTGGGAGTTACAAATGAAAGTGTATGCCTGTCTAGGGACAGTAGTGTCACTGAGGTGAGTCACCTCAAAAGAGAACAGTTGGTGGAAGAGCCATTTTCTTCTCCTCGTAGGAGGAAGTGCCAATTGGTGGCTGAATATCTCTAGTTAGTTAATAGGAAGCTTGTTCAGAGAATGTCTGTCTCAGCTATCTTTTAAGCCTGCTTCTTAAACAGGTTGCCCGATGCCTATCCTAGAGAGAGGCTGTCCAGGAGAAGGTTTGTGTATGATACCAGCTGCTTTTTCTGTGGATGAATTAGCTTGGTTTTTTCCATCAGCACAGTAACTTTCATCAACATTCAGCTCTTAGGAAGTAAAACGTTTTAGAGTCTGACTGAGGTGGTGCTTACTACCCACAACTTTCATAGCATTAGCCTTTGTTATTAACTCTGGCAAAATCTATTTTCCATTTTAACTTCTCAGTAGTAACTATATTATTCAAGACCAAGACTTGAGGTATGTAAAATAACCAGCAGTATCATACCCATTAAGCTGTCAGTTTTCAGCAGGGCACTCATGATATTACCTATGGCTTCCTGTCTTCCTGATTCCCTCCAACAATCTCTTTTCCATCAGCTGCCTCTCTTATGCCCCAGAAGCTGCTGTCAATGGCCTGGCGGATGGCTCATTTGACATGTCTGTCATGTTGTGAAGCATGTGTAGGAGCTAGATTAAATGGAGAGAAAGCTAGCTCATCTGACTGCCTACCGAGGAGGTCAGGGAAAGCTTTCTCTACATTAGGACTGCAGTAATTGGAGGAGAAGAAAAGTAGAAGGAAAGGACAGTTCTGCAGTAAGGTAGGGAGAGGGAGGCAGCAGAGACTGGATGGAGATGGCTGAAGTACATATACTGTTGGAGTATGGGAATAATAGCTCTTTTCAGTGCCACATTGTGGAGTCTTTGAGAACTTTTAAGGAAATCATTTACTGTCAGCTTTTTCAGCCTTAGTCTTTTAGCACACAGTCTTCTCCTAATGCTTGAAGGCATTAACTCTTCCTGCTTCTGGAAAGCTGGAGGGAGAAAACAGGAGTAGAAGGACAGTGTAGAAGGGATGAATTCTGTCTGCCTGTGGATAGAAAGAGTGAGGCACCTTTCCCCTCCCCTGCCAAACCTGAGTCTTCTGTGGAGCTCACGGTAGGTTATAGAAAACGCATCTGAATAATTCTGCACTCTCTGAATATCAGCTGCTTTTTTCAATAGATTTGTAATGCTCTCAGATACAGGGGTGAGGTGAGCAGTGAAAATTTCTGGTGCATTTTTAAGTAAAATGAGAGAGATAGCAGCACTTAATACTGCATTAATGAAAAATCATCCCTGGAAAGTAGTGGAGAGAGTTATTTTTATGCAACTGTAGATTTCTGATGCCAAGACAATAAAGAGAAACCGCAATTTGTTCCGTTAAAATTGTATCATATTGTCAGCACTTGCCCATATGGAAAACATATAAATTGTCATGAAAACATGAAAATGGGACAATTTGGTAATGTTTTGAGTAGGCTTTATAAATATCATATGTATTTTTAAATACATAAGTGATGAACACAAAAGAACCACAGTTGTGGCAGCCAGATTTTGCTGTGTTCCCAGAGCAGCAAAATTAGAAAAGCTGCAAATGTAGTTATTCAGAAGTTGAAAATTTGGAGTAAGTCAGAAGAAGTATTAAGAGATTTGGTGGGAAGCCAGTAAAAGCTAAAAGGGGCACAAATATGCATTCTTTTTTCTCACCAGAGGTCAGAATTTGTGTGTGCGCTTCTAGATTTAACTGAGCTTTTGCACAAAGACTCCAGTTATTGAGCCTGACAACTAACTTGGTGACCGGAGCAAATCTTCAGCTCATGGGCAGATGAAGCAGTGGTATGGTTGGGCAAAGGGTAGAAATATGGGCAGCTCTATGACCTTTAACTACATTATGTGCTTGTATGCATCTGCAAAGTACTAAGGCTGGGTCTACAGGTTTGTTCTTAGCTCTGCTGTTAAACACACCAGTTGTACATTATGCAAAGAGAGGAGGAATCAAAGGCATCTTTGCATTTTTTTTTCTCTTACCTTTTCTCACTGTCTTTCCCTTAAGTTATGTGTTGAATTTGTGATGGTCTCAGTTTCAGGAAAAATAACTTTGCTGACACCAGCGCTGTTGAGTATTACGGTGTGTGTTCCAGTAATTGATGCAGGTCGGAGACTAGGAGGTGTTTGGCAAGAAGTGTTATTTTGGGATCCAGTTGGCCCGGGATTCCTTCACACAGGGTAATCATCCAGTAGCTTTCTGCCAAAATCCTTTTTGACTTGATTCCCTGTTTGTAGAATCAATAACATTCCTTTCCTTCTCATGTCATGTGAGCCCATGCCTATGGAGTTTAAACTCTCCAGAGGATATCACACATGCCTAGGTGAGGCCTTATAGTACTACTCCAGTGCAGGTCCTAATGTGTTAAATTGTCATCCAGTAGAGTGCGTTCTGGGCCTTGAAAACAATGTCACCTGATTGTGCTTACCCTGTGTGTCTCCTGGGGCGCCATCTGAATGAGAACAGCCTGCGTCTCTTCTCCACGAAGGCCTGCTGGGTGTGCAAAACCCAACCTTCTGTCACTCTCTGCAGATTTGTGACCTGCTGAAAAGGGCTACTCCTTCACTGGGGAGATTGTGCTTCCTTCTGTGGATTTTTACTGTTTTTCACTCTGGTGCTATGAGAATTTGCTTCTGAAGCTAGAGAAATCTAGCTAAAAATGCCAGTGCTTTTAAAATATATCATAGAGGGATTCTGTGTTGGAGCCTTCTGACAGGGAGGAAAGAGAACATGCAATTAAAAAGTAGTAACTATTGTTGTTAGTGACAGTGACAATAATAATAATAATGTATATCTTTTAAAAAAAATCTGAGGAAAAGTCTTACTGATTCATATTTATATAGAAAACATTATTGAAACATTTACTTCATAGCTAGTGGCCAAGGGACAAGATAAAAATGTGGTGCTGTATTTATATTGTATTTTGTAGACATACCTAATCTTCAATGGCATGAGAAATGTTGTAGAAAAGTATGTAATCAAAAATTGCTGCAGCATCATACTTAAAAAACTGTCCTTCAGAAACCAGGTCAACTTTCACAGTAGCTAATGGTAATACATACAGACACTACAGAGTTTTTTATATCTTATAATGGAGATAGTATAGATAATAATATACTTTCATCTGTTACTTTTATCAGATCGTCTTATCTCCTTTGTGGCATCAAAAGCATGTATTCAGAAAAGATTGAGACAGAAGGGTCTGCTTTATTTATTACCCACATGAAGGGCCTGATTCGGTTTACACTGAAGTCAGTGGAGATTTCTGTCCTTGATGGGAGCAGAAGCAACTGTCTGAATTCTGTGCACAACATTTCATAAGTGTTCTTTACAATATGCACATGGGGAATGGAGGCTGACCCCTCAAATCATGAAAATATTGTTATAATTGAAAAGATATTAGTGCTGAAACTTTGTTGGCAATTAAAAAACCTGTCAGTTCTGTTCTGTCAAGGTGTCTGTGTAACCTCCCAGTGTCACAATATCCAAGTTCTGGCAACACAATAAACTCAAAGTAACATGCAAATACTTTCTCTTTGCCTTCCAAGTCATTAGAAAAGATAAAACTTCATTGTTTTTCAGGGTTTTAGAAAATTATTGTCCTGTTGAAGAAGAAATGATTGTGTGAGGCATTAGTGAATGGAGCTTTTTTCCTGTTTATCTGTTGTGTCGAGTGTGGATTAGGAGGTTTTGCTTCACCCAGACACAGGTTTTGTAGAATTATTTGGAAGAAGGTACTGTTTATGTCTCCTGCAATTGTCCCAATTCACCATGTGATACCAATTTTTCAGTTGATGGTATGTTAACAATTTTTTAAAGTTCTTTCTTTGTATATTGAAGAGTTCCAGGAAGAGGGTTAAAGTTTTAGAGAATTTATGAATAAAGTCTTTGGCAATGCAGTGGACAATAAGCATTTGGTTTGAGAGGAAGAATATGAGTAATTTTGAAACATTTTCTTTCATCCAACATCGTCTTTTGACTCTATGGTAGTGTCAATTGGCTGAAATAATAACTTTTTGTGAGGTCTTTAGTACAGAATATTTTATTCCCTGCTCATCATATTATTGCATATTTTTAGTTTCCTCTAGGGAGGAATGTTCCTGAGAGACTTTGGTTGATCCCAGTTGTTTGCCCTCCTTCATCTCTCAAGGAGGTAGAAGATCAGCTGTAAGTAATGGTCTAAGATCTTTTTTATGCGTCCAGAATAATTGCTTATGTGTATAGTACTACTTAACTGTAAAAAAAAAGAAGTTAAATAGGCAGTATAACTTTCAAGGCAGTCTTCTCAGGCACCTACGAGATCAGGCCAGTTGTGAGTCACTTTCTCAGAAAGATTTTAGAAGCTCAGCTCATGTAAGCATCAAATTATCTAGAGATTTCTTTCAGTTTCATTGATTTCCTGAAACTGTAAATGACCTTGGAAAACTTGGTCACACCAGTAGGCTTGTGAAGCCTACTTCTTGTTGTATTTAGAATTTTTTTTTTTTCATCAGACCCAGGCAGAGTAAGAAACTGTAAAATGCTTCTATAAAATAGTTGAAATTTGAATTAAGTGCATATACCTTCTATTGATCTCATTAAAAAGTGTGTATTTTATTTTATCAGACTTTTTTAATATTAGTAATTTTTAATTTAGTATGTAGTTGGGGAGCACAATGGCAGGATTTTTCTCTTCTTTTTGGAGACAATGATAAAGATTGTTGGTTTTAAAATAACCTTACTTTTGAAAATGCTTTTCAAATTCAAGATCCAGTACATGGCCAGTTCTTTAGATCTCTTTAAACCTTTGGTGAGATTTCTGTGCTTTCATTAGTGGAGGTATAGAGAAAATATTTTCCTAGTTTTCTGTTGCTTTAAGAGGCAGAGGATATCTGTGGTGAGTCATGGAGGAGGTTAACTGTGATACGCTACTAAAATGCATTTTGGCAGAGGATGGAGAAGTAACTACTCAATGTGTTTTGAACCAGGAGTTTTTCAACCCAGTTTTCAAAGTGCTCATAGTTCCCATTTCAAGGCAAGTCAAACAATGAAAATAGTGAGCAAGGAAAATTAATGTCTGGAATATGTTAATTAAAAATAATAATTATAATGGACCCATGGTGCTCATGAGCTCCTATTTTCTTATTGTTGATTGATTCTGCTAAATTTTACTCTCACAGTAAATTATGTTGCTGTTCTGTTACATTTCATATTTGATTACTGAGAGATAGGGAAGCAATTTAAATGGGACTTCTATGAAAAAAAGAGCTCTGTTTTTGAATTGAAACAGTATCCTTTATTTTAAAGGTAGTTGTTTTAGTACAGGGATTTTATAATAAAAGATTTCACAATAAGGATCCCAAGCAAGAATTAAATACTTTGGAAGATAGTTAGAGAACTCTCTTTTGAAAGCATGAAGTACATGGTGACATCCAGGAAATTAAAATGCCGTCTTGGTAAAGACAGAGTGATTATGGAACAATTTCTACATATGAAATTATTTCCCATACAGGCTTTGCTTCTAATCACAGGTTCCCATGCAAATATCCATTTTATTCTTTATCCTGGAATGCTGTGCTCCTTCTAAACATGCTGTCAGCTCTACCCCAAGAACCCCCTTTCTTTCAGTAGGATAAGCTAGTTGTGTACACGCTGTTTCAGTCTGGAAGCCCGCTCTTCATTTTCTGCCAATAAAGATAAATTGCACATATTTTTGTTACTTGATGCACATCCTTTAAGACAGGACAGAGCTCTTTTCTCTGAATCTGTAACTCTAGCACAAACTGTAATTTTACCTTAATTTGCAGTGATTTATGTATTTCACACTACAGTCCAGAATGATATAGGGATTGTGGCAAGAAGAGGAGAACGACTGTCAAACTGTCTTTACTAAGAAACCTTAAAAGTAAAGTATGACGCTGCAGATATTAAGGTTTATGAGAGTGACAGAGGTTGCTATCAGAGCAGCAGTCTTTAGAAGAGGATTGCGGTTCGATTGTCACAGCTTACTGAAAACAAAGATAAAGCAATGGTTGATTTAAGAACACTGTCTTTTTGTTATGTGTTCAGTAAGACAGCGAAAGTGGCTCAGAGCAAGTCTGATCTGATTCTGAATCTTTTCCTCCAAAAGTTGAAGAGAATCCAAACAAAGTGATGGGCTTCAAGTAATGTGACCACATTGCCTTTTTTTGTGTGTTTTCTAACTTCTTTGTGCAAGAAAAGGTTGTGCAAGAGAGTGAATATTGTCGGGAACTTTAAGTCCTTACTGAGTAAACACGCTGACATTTCTGAACTTCGAAATTGAGTCTTGATACTGGACATCAATGGACAAAAGTATTTGACTAAATTTATGCATGTTTTTAAATTTATTGCTTGGAATGGCATATGTGAAAAGATGTTTAGAATTTGAGCCTCATTTTCTTCATTCAGAGGAGAGGTGGCAGCAATATGCAGGGCTGCTCATGTGTCTTCGGATGATTCAGTTGTGGGATAGAGCAAGAGCTAGTGGAAGATGAGCCAGTTTTGCATACTTGAGCACGGAGGAAAGGAAGAATCACAGGCTTCTGAGGGGAAAAGGGAGCTATATCACTCCACTCATATACCTGCGAGCAAAATATACCTATTTCATACAGAGACTGGCAATATGGGAAGAACAAAAGTAATGCCACTCTACATTAGAACATAAAGCGACAGTTGATTCAGCCTCTGAAGAAGAGAGAAGCAGAAAACAAGTCTTAAACTGCAGGGTGTATACAGAATGTGAAGTTTTCATGATCAAACATTGTTCATCCAAAATATTCTTGTGTAGTTTTCAAATATTCCTGTCTTATCTCATGAGAGAATCAGTCTGTTCTTGGTGTATTTTCTGACCTTCTCATTTTCCGACCAAAATAGTCAGACTTCATGGGGACAGACTGTCTTATTTGAATATGAGAAATATCTACATTTTGGTGGAAAGAAGGACATGCACAGAATAGTCACAGAATGAAACTTGCAAAGTTAAAGAAATAGCTGTATCTGTCTTGGAGGTTTCTCATTTTGTTTTGCCTGAAAGAGTGAGTCTGCACATACTAATTGTGTTCAAATATTGTAATAGTTCAGACCACATAAGAAAAACACCCCATCAGATATGAAGAAAGAACATAGGAAAAGTGTTATTCTCTAATTATGGTTTTTAAAATAACCTGTTAAAAGAACAAAGTTATTAAAAAACTTCCATAATTGTTTAGAACTCCAAATAGACTTTTAATTCATTTGATTTTTATAGACTAGTAGTCTTTAATCTCCATTGCAGAATCTGAAGCGTGCCTGTTACATACTGGTAAATTAGTTGTCAATCCCTTGGGCAGTATATTTTAATATCAGTATTATATGGTGGATGATATAAATCTTGTGTACGGCATTATTAGCTTAGGCAGCTGCTGACTTAAAAAGGCTAGTTTAACAAGTCACCACTGTATTATGTTTAATTAGGTACAGTTTATATAATGAGGTGTTCAGTTCTAATGGAAAGACATGCTGTGAGCAGCACATCTGCAGGAATAACTATTACAATCAGCATTGCAGAGACCCATGGAACTGCAAATTAGACTTACTTATCTAGAAATAAATTACATCCCAATGCCTTCATAAAGCTCATTAATTAATTCCACTGGCATAAAGGTCTTTTTCTTAATTTCATGTTCCATTAGCATAATAAACACAATTTGAGTTACAACAGTATGATCAGTTTAATGGATGCTATTTATTTTAGTTTTTTATTTAAAGTCCCGGTAACATAGAATTAACATCAATATGCTGTTTGTTCCTTTATTAAAAATTCCCATAGGATAACCAGCACAGATGTTCAATACAGCATCATATATTTGCTGCATTTTATGACTTCACTAATTGGCCATATGGAAAGGTGTTGCTTGGATTTAATTTTTTTTAAAAATCTGATAAATTATATGGATTGTAGTAGTCACAATTGGTTACTATGTGAAATTGGACAGGTTAATATATACTGCATACTGGGAGCAAAACAAGAGTAAACAAAGTTTTTATGTATGTTTTTTATAGTAAATAGTACCAATATACTTCATGGTATATTAAAATCAGTTTCATTAATGTGTAGTTCCTGACATAATTATAATTAATTTATGCAGACTCTGTCTAATCAGAAGGAAATGTTACCAGCTATTTGTTTAGTCACTGTTAGGTTATAGACAATCTTATTGTTGTTCCATTCAGCTTTTCTTGAGCCCCCCACATTTCATGATAAACTACACTGTTAGGAACAGTTATGGTAAGATGTTGTGCGTTACTAGAACAAGAGTTTTTATTGTCCATCCACCTGATACTGCTTACTTTGAATGGTATCCTTATCTACAGTTTTAGTAGGCTAAGAAAATGTCTTAACAAATTTTGGTTTTACCTTAGATTGTCCAACATTTTATGCTAATTCTGTCATCAGCTTGGTGTAAATATTTTCTAAGCCTTGTCTGTTATATTTTTTCCATTTCCTTGTTTTATTTCTCCTCTCTGCATTTAATATCAACAACTATCACTGCAAATATCTTCTTCAGCCTATAATGTAGCCACCTTCTAATGTTAGAGAGTGATTTTGGGTAATACTCATCTGTCATATAAATCTATCATCTGATTTTTCACATAAAAACTGATTTTTGTCATTACACTGTAATTCACCTTTCTATTTCTCCCTTACTTTCCAAAATAATCTGAACAGGAGTCATCTATCTCTGCTAGTGTGATTTCCCTCTATTACGTGACCTCACTAGTGTGATTTTTTTCTGTTACATGACCTCAATTATGGTATCAGAAAGAGCTGTACCAGAGTACATGAGGGCAATCTGCCTTAATTTCAGTGTGTATGTCTGTATAGACACACACATACACAAGTATATGGTTCTCAAGGGTTGTGTGAAAGCATTTTGCTTTAAAAAATACTCTGTAGCTCATGGCATTTTTAATACCCCCAGCCCAGCACATGCATATACCCTTGGGGTTTTTGGTTTGAGCTTGGGGTTTATTAACAATTCCTTTTCATATATTTAATGGCTGGATTTTTTTAATACATTGAAGCATGTAACTAATCTTAAGAATGAAATGCCTTTTACCTTGACATTTAGATTTATATCATAAATGGAAATTGTCTAGCAACATACAGAAAAAGAAGTAGCCTTTAGTATAATCTCTTGTCAGTGACTCTGAGCTGTAGGAAACACAAAGCCACGTAGACTGCACAAAGCAGTGAAGTTGTATGATCAGACTAATGTCTCTTTCTTTGTAAATTCTGTTTAGTGCAGATGCTTGAATGAAGTTTTTAAAATGAATCACTATTTTCAGATGTCTCAGTGTTATGGGTCCTAAGACACACATGTCAGAAAAAAATGGTTTTTCACTGAAGGAGAAAGGTAACATTATTACACAGCTGCATTGTCTGTGAAAATACTAAAGTATTTACAGGCGCTACGTAGCCATACCATGTAAAGATGAAGGAGAGGTGACAATAGGGGCTTGATTCTGTCCCACGTATAAGAAACGGTGACTTGAAAAGCTTGTGCATTTTCACATGCTTACACAGATATTTGTTATGTGGTCCAAACGGGAAATACAGGTTTTTCAACAACAACAAGAATAAGCTGGACAAATAGTGCGAAGTCTTATCCTTTTGCAGGTGGTTGGGCTGGCTAGTTGTGGCTAGGTAGACAATCATGTATAGTCTTTCTTTAGCAGTCTAAAACGAACCTTGTCCCAATCATGTGGGCATGTGTAAGCTAAACCTTGCTCAGGTGGCAGCGAGCTGCTTGAGGGGATGGGCTGAATGCATTTGGGACAGAGGGAGAGGCAGGCAGTACCCTTGGAAAATAGGGTGTCAGAATGATTCAGGTGATGATAGCTCTTACTGGATTGCTATAAAGTAGGAGTGAAGAAGTGAGCTGAGCAGAATCCATGGGAACTCTGCAGCCACCTATAGAGCTTCATGCTGGTTCTTTTTTGCTTGCTATACCTTACTCAGAGAGCTTAAACTTCCCTCCTGTTAGCCTTTGTGGTTAGTTTATGTTACTAGTGCAACATTGCCATGTGTTTTTGCAGACAAACATACTCTAGGAATTTTTATCCTCAGGAAGAGGATAAACCCACATTGCTTTATAGGTGGTTGTCCAGGGCTATTTCTGTGTTTTATTTTGATATCTAAGCCTGTAATTCCAAATTCATCTACAAAATTATTTTCATAATGACAAGTAACTGGCATAGAAGATTTTGGAGAATCTTATCTTCTATCTGCTGTTCCCCTGACTTCAGAGCACCTGAGATATCAGCCTATATGAAGTTGAGCACTTTGAGTTGCCTGGCAATACACTGTATATTTGAAGTTTTTTTTTTTTTTTCTCAGCTGTCTTTTGTCACAGACATCACTATCCTATCCTCACTTCCACCACTAACTTTGCACTGTGCAGCTGAACAGACAGTAGTTGTCTTTGTAGGGTTGAGTGCAGGGCCTTGCCTGAAATGCACCCAGCAATTTTCTTTGGTCTGTTGGGTTCAGATTAACAGAAGAGTCTTGGGATCAGAGAGAACAGCTTCTTCCTATTGATACTTACTCACCTGATCGTTCCTTCTCTATCCCAAGTATGATTGGGTTTTCTTAAAATCTGAGAGGGTGGAGAAAGAAAGGACAGCACTCAGGGAATAAGTAGGCACTTTTTGTTGAATGTGTCCTAAGACACACACATCAGAAGGAAATGATGGTTCATTGAACGGCAAAGCTAACATTGTACTGCTGCACTGCCTGTAACCCTCTGTGGGGAGGTGTTCTGATGAAGGGCTGACAAGAAAGAATAAGGAGAAAATATAGCACAACACAAAAGTTGCTACATATAAGTTTAGTCTTCTTCTGAAATGAGGCATCTTTTGAATGTTGCTTGTTGTCTGATAGAGAGAGTAGTGGAGAATCATTCTGTTTCAAGTGCAGCAGGTTTGTGGTTTGAGACTGATAGGAGTTGTAGTGGTTTGAGCCTGGAGGGCAACTGAGCACCACACAGCTGCTCGCTCACTCTTTCCCCCTCAGGAATGGGAAAGAGAAAATAAAGTGAAAGGTTCAGGAATTGAGAGAAGGTATAGCGTGGGTTGATTGACCCATTACAGTCACAGGCAAAAGACAGACTCATTAGGGGGAGAAAAAGAACATCAGTTTAATTCAAACGCTAACAACAACACTTAACAGACAGAGCAGGACAGTGAGAAGCATTACCACATCTTAAGAACACCTTCCTCCCATCCTTCTCTTTTCCCTGGCTCAGCTTTGCTCCCAATTTCTCTACCTCCTTCCCCACAGCAACGTAGGGGGGGCAGGGAATGGGGGGTTCAGTCAGTCTTGCTGCTCCTTCCTCCTCAGGAGGAGGACTCCTTGCACTCTTCCCTTGCTCCAGTGTGGTGTCCCTCTCACAGGAGACAATACTCCACAAACTTTCTCCGATGTGAGTCCTTCCCATGGGCTGCAGCATTTCCTGAGCTGCTCTGGTGTGGGTCCGTCTCGCATGTTGCAGTCTCCCAGCACCAAACTACAACAGCAGGGGCTTCTTCTCAAAAAGTCCTGGCCTTCTTCGGATGCAGTCGCCTGCTCTGGCATGGGTCCTCCACAGGCTGCAGGTGGGCATCTGCCCCACTGGTGACCTCCATGGGTGGCAGGAGGGGGGCCCAACTGTCTCACAATGGGATACAGGGTGGGTCTCTGCTCTGGCGCACCTTCCCCCGTTTCCTCCTCCTTTCTTCCACTGACCTCAGTGTTCACATAGGTGTCCTCCTTGCAACTTCTTACAACTCCAACTCCTCCTCCCAGGTTCCCCTTCTTAAATATATTATCACAGAGGCGCAGCCACCATCGCTAATTGTCTCGGCCTTGGCACAGAGGTGTGTCCAACTTGGAGCCGGGGGAGCTTTGAGAAGCTTCTCACAGGGGCCACCACTGTAGCCCTCTCCCCTGCTACCAAAAACCCCACCACACACACAAACCCAGCACAGAAGTTTAAAAGCACACTGTATGAAAAGTAGTTTTAGTGCCTTAATGAAAGGTGCCTCTTCTATTTGGGATACTGCAGTATGGCTGGATAGTTCAGATCGGTAAAATACTTTCTTGTTGTCAAGTTTTCATATTATTTATGAGCAAAGTTTGTTTTGTTCATTGTCTTGCAGATTCACTCAGCTGAAATGAGGTCTTTGATGTTTTTAGGCTTTCGGGAATGGAAGAAAAGATGTCATGGAGACTAGAGCATAGCTGCCTCATTACTCCTGGTTTGGTCCAAGGTAAAAAACTAAAGAAGGTGGCTCAGGTACATCTGGAAGTACCAGGTAGTACAAACCACTGTGTCCTAAAAACCCAATGTAAAATCCAGCTTCAGGTGGAAGATAAACATGCCCCATTTATTTTTAGGCTCTGTGTGTGTGCCCACCGCTTAGGATAGAACATCCTGTCATTGGGGAACAGAAAAGCATGGCTACAAGTATCATTTCACAGGCATGGCTGCTCCTGGGAAAATTTGGCTAGGGGAAGAGGCAAATTGCTGTTCACTTCAACCAACTTCAACCAGAGCCCAATCATACAAAAATACAGTTGAGTCAGAATAAAGCATCTTTGCCACGTAGACCTAAATGACACCTAAATTCAAATGGAACCTTACTGTGTTGCCTGGCTAGAGAAGCTCCAACAAGAATAGTTGAGCTTCTCAAACCTCTCAACAATACCTAGAGACTTCCTATCCCATTGGTGTCCTAATAATGAGAAATGGGAGATTTCTTGTTTAAAACAGTATGAGAAATAAAAATGGAATTGAAATGCTTTGTAATGCAGCCTTAATACAGACATTGACCAGATGTCAGGTTGGTACAACTGAGTAAAATGTTAATACAGTCAAACATATTTCTTAAAGCCATCCAATGCCTGTTATTTCCACAGGATATTACAGGTGTTTTATTTGCAGCTCAGTGATAAATATTTAAAGACCAGAAATATTATTTAAAAAGCTTCTAGGACTACAGGTGTCACTTTTCCTGATAGAATCTATTTCCCCTAGTAGTTTTTATCAGTGGTCCTGTAAGTATCCATAGAAATGTACATATTACTTTCTGCTTACAAGTGCTATCTCTAGTCTGTACTTTGCATGATCTTGAGGAAGCAATGTCAAGTACCATGCTCAGGTCTTAGACTTCACAACACCAACTTTAGCTTTCTGGTTGTTGCTTTTTTTTCCCAGTTCTTGCTTAAAAATGTAGATGACTTGTAGAAAAATAATCATCAGACAGAAATCAATAGAGAAACTGAACAATAACACTAACATTGAATCCACAGGCCTTGTGACCTTTTATTTTTGTTTAAGCAGCCTCTTTAAATTAGTAATAGATACTGTTGCACTCAGATAAACATTAGTGATAATTTTCAATTCATCACCTTATAAGCAAAGGATTTGTAGAAATTTAATACATATAGCTGAACTCAACTTCTTTAAGAAGTTGCTTTGTTCGTGTCGTAATGGTTGAAGATAATGGACAACTAAAATAGAATGGCTGCATGTGTCATACATTGAGTGAAGAGGACTGACTAAAAGCCATTAGTGTCCAGAAAAGAAAGACAAAGGCAGAAATTATATTGCTTCCAGATGAATCCTAACTATTCCCCAAACTCTGTGTTAGTATGACAGGCAAGAGGCACGGCCATTAATCAGAAGGTCAGATAGTGCAATTTTAGCCAGATTTTCTTGATTGAAAAGGCACTGGAAAATTCTCTAGAATGCTAGTGTTACAGAATCTACAAAATACTTTTTAAAAACTGGTTTAATGGCTTGATGGTCTAAGTGACAATTCTACCTGTCATACTAAAAGGGAAAGTTAGCTTTCAACACTGCTTATTGTAGAAGTGCTAAAAGAGCTGAGTTATGCTGCATTTTGAAAGAAACCTTTTAATTCTTCTTTTGTTTGTTCAAAATTCTCTAATGCAGTTAAAGTGTAATTCTTAAAACTCCCTACCATTACTACTGTTCTTGAATTGATTTATGTCAGTCCTCATAGCTTCTTTATTCCTCAATAACTATTTTGCTAACAGAACTCTATCAGCATTTTATCCTTAAGAGTTTTAAAAAATAATAATAGTTAACTCCGCTGCATCCTAATTATAGATTTTTGAATCAGTTTCATGAATCATATTTACTATTCATATAATCAGGGTGCATTTCAAAACAGTCCACTTTTGACATCAAATAATAAATATAAAACAGGTACTTGAATATATGCAACGTGGAAAACATGTTGAGCATTTGAATGGTCCTTAGAAAATCATGTCTCAAACCCTTCTCTTCAATTAACAGATACATTAGCTAGAGGTTTTTGTACTGAAAACTGTACATGACCTGTTGTTTTTTTGACATTTGATTCCTCCCACTTCTCAGCCACTAAACAGCGTAGGTATTTGCTGGGCATCAGTATAAGGTCAGTTTGGCAGGAGCCAAGCCTATCCACGGAATTTACCAGTCTTGAAATTCTGAAGTTAGATTAGTGGTGAAACTTAGTATGGAGAAAGAGGAAAAATCTTAAAATCCTCTTTTTGCTAACCAGTAAAAGTTGCTCCAGCCAGAAATACTCACGTATTTATGGCCTCATGATTAACATAAGGCAACATTTGCTTTCAGGCCTTTTGTCAGCTTTGTTCTCCTGTCACTGCTTTTCGTTCTTTACTCTTCTCCTGTCAGTAAATCCACATGAACAATAACTGAAAGATCATTCTGTTAGTATAATAAATACTGTAATGGATCATCGGTTGGGCTGACTTATCTGCTGCTTGAAGCTTGAATGAATGTCCACAAGTTGCGGTAAATCTGTTTCTCTGTAACGGAGCAAACCCCAAATACTGCATAACAAGAATCATTGAGCTAGAGACACTACAGCTCTAATTCTTGTATCCTTGGGCTCTCAGTATCTGTTGGATACCACTTGCAGTTTTGGATGAGAAATTGGACAGTCTACAATAATAAGTCATCTAGTTAGTGCTGGCTGCAAAATAACTACTTGTACCAAACAAATGGTGTTTTCCTGCAAGAGGAGGAGATGGTACTGTTTTAGATTAAAACCTTTCATTTTCCCATTTTGGTTGCACACATTTTTCTATACATCTATGGAAGTTCAGTTCTGAGGAAGGCGGAGCAGATGCGCAGTCAGGCAGTGGTATTTTGTCATTTGACTTAGTGTAAGGAGAACCGGCTGACATTTTAAGGTTTGTGTTATGTAAGAGGTCAGATAAAATCATCTAATGATGCCTTTTAGCCTTGAAAATTAATTAACCTGTACTCTGTTTTTTTTAATGGATGAGCTTTCTGAGACTTCTTTTCCATTTCATTGTATTAGAATGTAAACATGCTTTGTTTGTAATACTTAATTATTCTGGTCTGTAGAAATAATGACACATTCAGGACCAAAAGAGGAGAAGAATGTTGATGTCATGTTCGCTGAAGTACTCCTGCTAGATTTTCTTACATGTAGTGATGTAATGTAGTTGGGTGAATCGTGTTCATAGTATGTGCAAACACCCTTTTCGAAGTGAGAGAACTACACTTTCTGGCACTCCTAAATAACCTAGCTTTTTTTTTTACTTTGCATTAAAGACGTGTGACTTCTCCACTGTTCATACAGTTTGTCATGAAAAATATCGGTGTCCACTGTTCCCTTTATGCCTAGATATTATACAACTGTCAAAGAAAAAAATGACATTCTTCCTTTCCCTTAATATTTACCAACTTAAGAGATTTTGTTGTCAGTCTAGCAATCTCAGAAGGAAACAAATGACTATGTAGTATGGAACTTTCAACTGAAAGACTCATATTGTCTTCCTTTTTTTTTCTTAGGCCATTTTCCGTCGGTGCAGTGAAATGAAAGAGAGTGCTAGTGCCCAACGTGTTGGAAGCTACACTGATTTTCAGTTATCTTTTTGCTTTTTTCCTTTTGCTCTTATTTATCCTAAATAAATTTATGACTTGTCCTGAGGCATTTTTCAGTCAAATGTGATATTGTAATCAATTTTTTGAGTTTTTAAGCCAAAGTAAATGTCAAATGGCAACTGAGGGCATTCAACACCATACAGGATTGGGCTCATAGTGAAAGTTGATGTTTGAAGACTAAACATTGTATAATAGTTTTAAAGACTTGCTAGATTTCATTATGAAGTTTTGCTTAAACTGGTGGAAAAGCATGGTGACGTGACAGTATGTAGATAAGGATGTATCCTTATTTCATAGGACAGGATGACTGCACTGGGCAAATAATATACTGTAAGATGTATTTCCTGATTTTAGATAATGCTTTAATGGCAGTTTATAATTTGGAAAGCACTCCAAGCCCATATATATTGCACCCAGAAAACAAGCCTGCAGGTTTCAGTGTGTTTCTCATTTTTACTCTCATGTGATAGCTTAACTTGTTACTACTTGATTATAATTAGGTACTTGATTTTCATCAACAATAATTTCTAAGTACTTTATGTTTTTTAAAGTAGGCTTTGCTTAATACTGTGTGATTTCAGCCAAGAACATGAACTTCTGTGCCTCAGTTTACTTATCCATAGTATGATGACTAATTTACCTACCTCAAATATGATATCCAGCATCAAAAATTGTCTATGTAAGTGTTTTAAACTCCAATTGGACTTAGCAATAAATTGAATTTATCCCCCATACTATGATATATTGACCTCTGAAATCCTAAATGAAACTGATGTTTTAGACCTTAAAAAAACCCCACTGTATCTTTTCTAACATCTTCTCTTTTCTCTTATTAGCATAGCATGCCTCTTTTTTAATCTTGTTGTACAATTCTGATTTCAAAGTCACATGTTTGGCTGAGTTTCTAACCTCTGAAGAACTACCCAGGATTAATCAAAGCTTAGTCTGTGTAGAGAGGGTCTTTTAATTCTCTTCCTTTTGCTGGCTTTAACAGGATATTGCCCGTGTAAGCAAAATCAATGTTAAAGGCTTGGTAGAAATGTCTGGGAGTTAACATAAAAGGTTCTGTCACACAAATGACGGCTCTGGAGAAACTTGAAAACTGCTTACATTTACTTCAGGTTTTACTTAGAATGCTGTAGTCTGACAGTGGAGTCTGGCAGCACCTGGACATGTGCACGTAGTCACAGGGCTGAGTTTCATTGAACCATTTTCTGTGCAAAGTAAAGGTAACCGAAAGAAACTGTGAACAGTAAAGTATTACTGGAAAATTATTACTGAAAAATTGCTTGCATAATCTGTGTATATAACATATATGAATCCTGACTGGTTTTCCATTTATGTGCTGGAGACTGTTTGAGGCCCTTGTAAGGACACTAGCGGAAAGATGGCTGGGGGTTATAAAGAAAAATATTATAGAAACCATTTTAAAGGATGCTTAGTGAGGAAATGAGTGACTTTAACTGGAAAGGTATGAGGAAGGAAACTCATTGTACAGCCTGCCATGGGCAAGCAACTGATTTGGAGGGGAAAAGGGAAAAACATATTTCAAAAAATGAATGTGAACTGTTAAAGAAAAATTGTTAGCTACTCAAAAGTATGTATCTGAGAGAGAACTGACCCATGAGACCTGAGCCCAGAAAGAGGTTCAGAAAAGGGAAATGGATAAGGATTTTTAATGTCTTTGTGTGTATGTGGGTGTGCATGCACACGCATGGGTGTATATCTATATATGTATATTTGTATATGAGGCTCTTCTGCTCTCCCAGAAATAACTGTATGTGGAAATCTTGTCAAAACCTTCATGTTTGCTAGCTTTGCTATTACATGTGAATGAGTAACCTCAAAACTGGGGGAGACATGGATGTATGGAAAGTCAGTGTGTATGCTGTAGGGGAGTCTGGTGGTCTAGCAAGGGTCTCAATGACAAGAGCAGCAATTCTGAGTGGTGCTATTCCAGAGGGTAATAGGGAAGGGGACAGAGAGATGATGACTGCCCAAGGACTGTGACAGTACAGAAAAGAGACAGAGAGGGGTCACATTCTCGGAAGCTTGTATTCTGAAATGCAGACCCTGGAAAAAGGGTCTAGGGACTATTTGGCAAGTGGAGCTCTACATATCTCTAAGTATTATGAGTTTTCAAAGAGTTGAGAGGTTGAAAGATTTGCATTGAGAGGTCAGTAGCTACTTATTGCCTGGGATGTATGATTTTTTTAAGCCACTTTTTCTGTGAGGGATTGTAATAGGGCAATAGCTTCATTCTCTAGCAATAGCATCCTGTGGAGATGGCTATTTTGGATTTTTCACAGAAGTGCCTGCTTGTTACACGCAGAATTTTCCTTTTCTCAGAAACCCTTGTGATACACTTATGTAGAATTTTGTTGATGTCTTTTCATATTCAGAGAGCTGAGCATGGATCCCAGCATGGAGGAGAATAGATTTTTTTTATTCCATAAGACAAGTCAGTGGGCAGTCATGATAGGAACTTCATTCTAAACATTCTGTCTTACCCCAGCAGCAGTGGTGGAATCTATAAATGTAACTGCTTACCTGTCCTGGCAGCTTAATAGGCACTGTAACTGTTTTAAAACAACAGACATATTCTTTTGGGTTATTGAAAGGCTATGTTCCAAGTTGTGAACCTATGAACAATGTTATGAGACAGATATATATGCAGAGCTTAAAAGATGTGCTTTCTGAAATCCATAATTACCAAGTTTGCTGGATTTACCCACAAAGTGGTTGAAACTGGTGTACTGTTCTTCACATTGGGTTTTTTTTCTTTTTGTTTTGTATTTGTTTTTCCTGAATGGGAGAAATTCATACAGATAGAAATCGCATGAGTACTTCAAATTTTCATTTCAGTTGTAGTGTTTGTGAGTGCATTCATATGTGTGTTTTGGGAGAAAGGAAGAGAAGGCAAGAAACACTGTGTACATGTGTACTTGAATATAATATATATTGAGCAATGACCAAGGTGGCAGAGTTTGAAGATCAGATTTCTAAAATTGCTTGAGGCTTGTCTGACTCTCATGATGAAACCTGTTAGCAGTTCCCACTGACTTCAGTGAGAGCAGAGTTAAATTAATACTGAAAGCTTTTGAAAATTAAGCAATTTATTTTCTGAACTGTGATTGAATAGCCTGACCTGGTTCTCCTCTGCTGCTATTGAAAATTTAAAATAAGCACAATTTTCTTAATCTCCAGAATTTGTTGAACACTTGCCTCTTCTTTTGTCTTCTTGTGCAAATCCTGCTGCCTGCCTGTGGGAAGCTGTGCATGCTTGTGCTGTTTAGATTGAGATGATTCCAGTAGTGTGCTTTTCTTATTGGAATGACTATTGGAAAGAGCCTAACTGCTATTGAAGATGGTCAACTGCCATGCTACTGAATCGCTTTCTTAGATGTATTTCCTAAAAATCTCTGCCAACATCTCAGAAATGGAGAATTTTAAGAAAGTATGAATTACTGGTAATAGATTATTCTTTTACAGCAAAACCTTCCTATTCAAAGTAAGCTACTTTGGGAAAGTAAATTAGAGTAGTGTTTTGCTGAAGCTGTATATTTAAAGAAGAATTATGCATAGTGCCCTTGTTTCGCCAGATTCAAATTACTGAAGAATCTTAAATGTTTCAACAGCCTGAAGCATTTTTTTGCAAAAATACACAATGACATTTGACCTTTTCCTCTACGGCTTTCTTGGGACTGTTCCTATTTAGGATACCATGTTCAGAAATATTAAAGACTTCTAATATAAGCATTTAGATATTTTATTAACTTGGCTGTAATGCAGGGAAGGGTGACTCTGGCTAACAAACACAACTGCTTCTTGGGCTGACTGGTCGATTTCAGCAGTGCTGGTTTCAGTAGTTGTCAGTAAATTCTGCCAGATTTAAAGTGCTTTGTTTTGTTCAGCTAAGACATGTCTCTGGTGAATTGCTGAGATTGAGGTTTCAGGGCCTTTTATGCTATACTTACGGTTCATCTGGTTTGGCTGTTTTCAGAACAGGCTAAAGGTATTGTAATCGAAGTGAAAAGCGTGAACTCATAGAACTCGGTTTAGGAAACAGGTCTCCCTTAATCCAGAAAAGTACATGAGAATTGATAGCACTGGTATATTGTATCTTATCTGAGACCTGAATCTTGCAGACACTTATATACCCTCATAAAATCTTCATTTTCCTATTGACATTGCAAAGTAGGTGTCACTTTGCAGGATCTAGACCTTATCGTAGTTGTGGAAGTTATCCTTCTTCACATAAATGTTCCATTTTTTTAGGCCTGCCAAACTCTCAACCTAGCTGATTATACACAGCAGTAAATTCCACAAAGTGTTTATTTATTTATTTACCTTTAAAATATTGTTTTGTGATCTTAAAACTTCTGCCTTTTAAATTTTTTCCTGGTGTAGTTCAAGCTGTGTATTATGTGGAACGGTACCTAGGAGTGGATGTAGTGTAGACGAGGTGTCATTCCCTCTTAATTATTGCAGCTTTAATTTGGAAAGACCTAATATTTACAGATATATTTGTTGGAAATTGCTTCACAAATACATGTTTTTCCTCTTCTATGCTAAAGTTCCTTTTTTTTTTTTTTTTTTGTAATGAAATGGAATTTAAAAAGTTGCACTTACTATTAACGACTCAAATTTGTGATCAGTGTTATATTCTACAGTTACGTTCTCCAGCTGTATTATTGAAATTTTTGTGTTAACTGTGAATGCTCTGCCTGAACTGACTTGAGCCTGGATACGCTACAGCTGAGTTTACACAGTTGTGTTTTGTGGTTTTGCTTGGTTTGACTGGGCTTGATTTGGGATCTCTGTACTTCAGCATTGCTAGCTTTTCTCCTCCCCATTAAAAGTTCATTTTCTATTTCATAATGTCTGATTTTGCTCTATGGGGGCAATCTCACCTCACTGTTTCCCTGGATAACAAAGGGATGATCTGGATAATGAGCTAGTATTTTCAGTATTGTTCTCTCGTCCTGTCTCAGCATAGAGAATATCTTACTTGCTTTTGTGGTCACTAACATTTTTGCTGAGCAGCCCATGACACTACTAGCTGTATTCCATCTCTACTCCTGTGCCACTTAGAGCCCCTCAGTGTGCAGGCTGAATTATTTCTTCCAGTTCATGATACTTCACTCATTCCTGTAGTATTTTAAGTGATTCAGCATTGCATTGTAGATTCAATAAGTGTACTTAGATCCTTTCATCAGTTCTTCAGAAATGTCTTATAGTTTGGCAGCTACAGGTGCAAATGTGTTTATTCATATATACTTTCACTTACAGATCAATAACTATATGAAATATCTGAGCTATGATAGATTTCCTTGGAAAATTGCATTCACCAGTGCAGTGCAGTGAGGGCCATAGAAGGATATGAAGTAGATAGCTTTTAATACATAATTTTCTTTTAATACGAAAATTATCTGTTATTTAATTCTGTAATGAGATGAGTGGGCAAACAAGTAACTGTGTCCATAAAGCAAAAACATGAACTGGCAGCACTACAGTGGCAACTGCAGGCTTGATTTCTCTTCACTCATGGTAAATGTGAGATAACGTACTCCTTAGTAATGTGGAACCAGTGGGGGAATTAGCAAAGAGAAGCTGTAGTGCTGCAATATTCCACTCTAGCTTACTGCATCCATTTGTTTACTTGTCCATATTGTAATTGCTCTCTATACCTAAAACTTCTTCCCTCGGTTTGTGATTAGGTAATTTCTCTAATAGCTCATTGTTATTGTGGAAGAGCTGCACAGGAGGCAAGCCCAACAGCCTTTATATTTCACTCTGCTTCTGAAGCATTTGTTTGCATCACATTCTTTTTCTAATAAAATAAATAATGTGTGTTAACAGTGGAATATAACCAACTTTGTTGTGGTGGGCTTACATGGGCATGGTTTTAGGAAGAGGGTTAAGGGGACTGTCCTGCTCTCCACATGTCTTGGAGCATGTGTGATCACACCCAGCATGACACATGGGACAGAGACCCGCTTTTACTTCCCCCATCCAGATCATATCTGTGTTGACCTGGCCTTCTACTCTGACTTCTGCCATGGAGGATGTACATTCCTATCCACAGGCCTTTTATGCCTTTTATATACCTGTTTTTGAACAGGCTGTAAAGTTGGGATAGAAGCATGAGGAAGCATGGATGCTCTGCTTGTGAATTCTCACACATTGACTGCCAGTCTAATGTGGGGTATGTCCTGTACTCCTGAGATATGAGAGGAAGAAACAGATTTCATTCTGCCTTCAGACTTTGTGTTTGTTTTTGTGTGGGCTTTCTGTGTCTGCCCTTTAAAAATATACAGGTGTCCTGGTTTAACCAGGATAGGGTTAAGTTTCCCCAGCAGTGGGGGGGAGCTCTAGCCGGGTTATTCAGATACCATGCGGACCTCACATCCTGGCAGGTCACATTTTCCTGGCATGGGGGCGCGGTGCACTCGTGGTTTTGTACATCGTGCTTCAAACTGCTGTATTTGGTAGCTATTTTGCTCTGTTCATTGCTATCACTATTACTGTTATTGTTGTTGTTGGTTGTGTTGCTATTGCACTGCTGTATTAAACCTTTCCTTATTTCAGTCTTGGGGCTTTGTATTTTCACTCCCTTTGTGGGGGAGGGGCAGCGGCCGCGTGGTCTCAGACCCCGGCAGGGGCTAAACCACCACAACAGGCTTCCACATTTTGGATCATAGCCCCAAATTATTCTGGGCATTCTTCAGGTGCAGAGTTGGCATACAGATTACACACTCTACATGTGGAGTTTTGTGAATCAGGTGTTCATAAAACTTAGGCGGTATTGCAGGTCTGTGTGTAAATTGTATAAATTTCAACCCAAGTGATGCACAAATCTTCAGTGAATAGGTTGCAGAACTCCCTGTCATTTATTTTTATGGCTAATGGATTTTTTTATATTCCATTTTCTACAGGTTTTCATTAAGCAGTGCATGTGAAGTGCTTCAACTTGACTTTGATGTGCATTCAGTATCAGAAGGAAAGATCAGGCCTTTTATCTCTAAACTACAGATCAATTACCTTTCTAAACACTTACCTCATAATTTTCCTTTAAATAAAAAAGAAAGAACAGGTACCACTATCAACTGTATTAAGACAAGAAAAATAAGAGTGATTATTAAAAATGGAGGCATCACCTAAGATAAGGTACAAGGGAGCATGGACCTGCCATTGTAGGATTAGATGCGCATGCACAAAAATCATATAGAGTGTAAAAGAGGAAATGGTACCTTACATTTAGAAGTAAAAAAATCCTTAATTTCTTGAAACAAGAAGATAGGTGGCTTGCTAATGAATTAAATATGTGACAGCTTTTAAGTGCAGCACAGCTGCTGAGTTGTCAGAGCAGGTGACTTTATCACTGGCAGATTTTGATGGTATTATGCTTAAGATGAAATAACCACTTGTTTCTAAAAACAGCCTCTAATATCCTATGTGAAGGTCGGTCTCATAGATTTCATTCCTTAATATACTAGCTGACATTCCCATTTTCTGAAGTATGAGCCCTTAGATACATAAGTCTTAGATATTGTAGTATCAAGAAGGCTACTATGTGCAGCATTGCAATTAGGTAGAGAAAATCCTCTTACTGTGGTACGTATGTGACCGGTAAACCAAAACTTTCAAATTGTTTGGTTTCTTTTGTTTATACATTTTTACTAGGACTTTTGCAATAGTGCAGTCAGGTTCTAAATATGAGTGCTTTTCCATTCAGCACTGTAAGACTTAAAAAAAATAATTTAATACAAATAGCATTGGAGTTCAATGTAGATAATAAAATACTAACATCCTCTTGCACAGCTCTCAGCTATGTAGGTTGAACGTATGAGGTATTTTTCTTTTCTCTTGAAGTGACATGACGTTGAGTTATTATTTCAGGAAGGAAGAAGTGAAACTGTTATTTTATTCATTTATATTCCAACAATATTAAACATGCTAGTTTAAAAACACAAGAATCCCCCTCTCTGAAACTAACAAAATAGTCAAATGCAGAAGAAGCTATTCAAAATTGTCTTTTAATAAAAGTTTAAAGTCTTCAAAATATATTTGCCCCTCGAGCAAACTTTTTTCATTTAATATTGTGTCTGTTAATTAGTGCTTCAAATTTGCAAATTCTTTATTGGTTTATATCAATGTGATACCCAAAGCTCATCTCATTGCCAGATTTGAATGAAATATGATCCTGTTTATTCTATTAAAACGAAGGCTTGAAATTGTTACCCAAATGCCACAGGAATTCTTGCCATTTTCTCATCAAATTCCTCATCAGATTTTTTGTTAAAGTCACATTGGTTTAGATTTTGAGCCTTGGCATTTAAATGAAATTCAATGTGCCCCACTGGAGAAAACATCTGCAGGGACATATTATGTACAATATCCATTCCAATCAAGCAGGAGTGTACTGTGTGACTGAATGAGAAGCTTATTCTTACTCCACTTAGGTTTACCCTGATGTGGCTATTGAGTCAATCTGTGAGAAGAAACGTTTAGAAAATTAAACTAGCAGAACAGGAAAGATTTTTTTTTTTAATACTTAGAGCAAATACTTCCAGTTGCACAATATTAATTTAAGAATGACATTTTTTTAAAAGAACCTGAAGGAGTTTGGTGCCAAATTCCCTTAGCAATTCAATGGGAGTTGGGAATCAGTGCCCCCAGGGTGCCTTGGCAAATCTCTCTGAGTGATTAGTATTAAGGGTTTATTCTGAATATAAAATCATGATCTACAGAAACTGAAGGGAGTAGAGAGGTGTTGGGGAAGAAAGAAAGAAAAGAAAGAAAAAGAAAGAAAGAAAGAAAGAAAGAAAGAAAGAAAGAAAGAAAGAAAGAAAGAAAGAAAGAAAGAAAGAAAGAAAGAAAGAAAGAAAGAAAGAAAGAAAGAAAGAAAGAAAGAAAGAAAGAAAGAAAGAAAAGAAAGAAAAGAAAGAAAGAATCAGTTCTGTAATACTATAACATATATTAAAAAGTTGCAGAAATTCTGTAAGCATGAGATTAGCTATCAGTAAAGATGATCTATCTGGAACAGGCCCTTTTCTTTTTGAAGCATCTGCCTTACACACTAAGCTCATCCCATGTTACAGTTGTGGGCAAAAAAAGGCAGTATGGAGGAGCAAGCCCTTCTACAGTAGTAGGGTGTTTGTGGAACCTGCTCCCTTTCCTAACAAGGAATTCAGACCAAAAAAAGTAAAAAAGTCTCTTTAAAATGTATTTATGGTGACAGAGCCCTTTGCCATCCTTTGAAAGGCTATTTTTACAGGCAGAGCACCTGCATGTAATGCCTCTTACGCTGCAAAGCTGTGAATAAGAGCTGTCATTATGAGCTTTTCAGGTATTTTAAATAAAGGCTAGAAGAGACATGACAGTGGAGGTGAGGGCATCACTCCAGAGAATCCCTAGAATTGATCTGTATTTAGCACTACAGCGATGGGGACAACATCAAGAATAACAGGTCCAGTTTTTCTGCCCCCTAATACAGGATATTGATAAAGAGGGACAAGCTCAGCAGAGGGCTAGCAAGATGGAGCCAGGCTGTTGATAGTGGTACATGGTGACAGGAGGAAAAACCACAAGCATAAATTGGAAAAAAAAAAAAAAAAAGGTTCTGACTGGATGTAAGGGAAAATTGTTTCCTTTTGAGGACAGCAGGGCATTGGAATAGAGGGCAGAAAGGCTGTGGAGTCTCCATCCATAGAAGTTTTTAACACCAAGTTAGAAGAAGCCCTGTTTAACCTGATATGACTTCAGAGCCAGCCCTGCTTTGAGCAGGAGTTTGGGCTAGAGACCTCCTGAGGTCTCTTCCAACCTGAATTTTCCTACGATCCAACTGGATTTGTAGGGGAAGTTTGGGGTTTCTGTTTAAAATCTTCCCCGCTCCTTTCTTGTCCTTATTCTACCCCTTTCTTTCAGATTATTAGACTTACATCGATGTGTTCTTCCAGTGGTGTATAGTTCCTTTTAAGAGCACTTCTGGAAGAAGTGATTAGTAATTGAAAATAAGCAAAACAAAACACAACAAACCAGCTTATATGTAATCAGGAAGACATGTCCAATATACTAGAATGTTACCAGATAGAGGTCATTTAATTAGTAGGGTACAGAGAAAAAAGGATAATAATGAAATGGTAAATTTATGGTAGATTTCCAAATCCGTGTATAACTTTGTTTATAAAATATGCCTGTCTGACAAAAGCAGGCACATTAAAATTTAAAAACATATGATTAACCCAGGCAGTGTAGTTCTAAACTTCTCAGGTTCACGTCTGTGTCCTTCAAGTTTGGAGACAAGAGAGTTGCACACTGAATTTGGAATTCAGCAAACCTGTACACCAAAGAGAAAAGGTGTTACTCAAAATATTCTGGTTGAAATCTCTTGCATTTGACACCCAGAAAGTATTCATGTAATGTTAACAGCTCATTCTAACTGTCAAACCAGCCCTGCAGTAAACAGGCAGTTTCTTAGAAATTAGGTAGATCAGATAGGAATTAGGTAGATCAAAGTCCACTACAGTGAGTGCTCTATGCTAACAGAAAATAAGTCTGGTACAGCCTATAGCTAACTTCATGAAAAAGGTAATTTTAAGCACAAATTGTTACATATGATCTTAAGAAATATCCTTCAAATCCTTTTTTTCTGATCTGAAAGGAGTCAGAAACTCTTACTGCTTTCACCCTGTTGTGTGAGTGAAGACAGTAGTTTTTTTTTTAAAAAGGATAGGTCCCTACATCACCACAAAGTGTGAAATTTGTTTTCTTTCATATTTTACATATAACTGTATTGAATAAAAATGGATGATGAAAAGAAAGTGTGGGTTATTCTATCACCTGACAAGTTAGGTTGTTTGGGGCTTTTTGGTGGCCATGAAAGGATAGAAAAGTCTGGTCAGAAATTATTTTCCATTCTTGTCCTGCATGACCATTAAGGGCAAGTTGTGCTCTGTGGAGGTTTCAGTACTAGTAGGTTTTAAAGAGAAATGTGAAGCACAGTAAACAGGTCTGTGATTATTTCGATTGTAGTGGGACAAACAGGAGAAGTAGCATGAACCAAAACATCACCATGCTTGTTCAACAATTCAGCTCACTTCTGCTTGCAAGAAGGAAGTTGGTTGATGACATGATAGGTGAATAAATACTTACAGCAAGAGTAGGTTGTTTCTTTTTCATAATGTTGCAGCCTTTGCTATGTACTTCAATAGTACTGTGAAAAATGTAGTGCTAAAATAAGGTCACATTCTTTGTTTATTTCTCTTGGTGATTCCCTATTATATTTGCAGAGATGACATGTCAAAGATGAATTTCTGAACTGCTTCTTCAGCAAACTCAACTGGTCTCTGAATTTCAGAGTCAGATTCTTTCTAGCTCAAGCATAATTACCACTAATAAAAGTTTCAGTAGGTCTAACTGTGCTTTCAGTTATAGCTAGGCAATCTCCTTATCTTTTGTAAGAAGAATACAGGAAATTCTTTTCCTCTTGGAATGATTTGGTTTTGGGTTTGCATTTGCCTTATAAAACTAATTCTTCACAATGCATGTGTTGAATCTGTCTTGCTTTCCTTTAGCTACTGTCTCTGCAATGCTAACATGAGTAAAAATAGTACTTTAATGGTTATTTCTTTATTTTGATCACTACAGTTAATAGATATGATTCTGAAGTTAAGAATTTTTATGTGAGGAGCAGAATTATTGAATAAGCAGTCACTATTTTTACAGGCAGAGTGCATGTTCAAAAGAGAAAGCTGCTAATACCACAGAGATAAAAGGATAATTTGCACTAATTTATGAAGCTAATTAATCAAATGAACTGAGTATATTAACCAGTTGGTGATGTTCTGCTGAGCAGGAACTGAAACAGTTAGAAACTTCTTCAGACTTTTTTTTCTTATTACCATGACATACTTTAACTTACATTGCAAGTTTCCTACAGTGATAACCCTTTCATAAACACACAGTTTAAGCAGTTTTAATAAACAAGAAATGTGAATGCTCACAATGTCCAGGCGGATTCCTCTTTGTATCATAACATTTTCCTAATGAATTACTGAGAATGAAAGATACAGTATGTGAAGACCCCTCTGGCTGAAAACATTATGGGTATGAAAATCTTTTAAATATTTAGTACAATATTTAGTACATGCTTATTAATAAGAACAGTAGGGATTTATTTGAATTTATAGCAAGTTTTAAAAAATGTTAAAGTTGCCATTCTATATAGCTTCAGAAGATTCTGCAGTGGAAAAATGTGTTTCTACTAAAATTGTGGTAAATAAAAAAAAACAAAGAAAGGTTGTTTTATATTGCCTAGAGTCTGTAAGAGATGCAGAGGCAACATACTTCAATGTTAAATTTGTTGGTAAAACCATCAGCAACAATGGAGCAAAATGTTTCAAGACGTGCAAGAATTTTGCAGAGGCAGGCTAGATAAGGCCATCTAAATCCTTTAAAGCAGAATTAAGGGTAGCTTTCTGACGTGACAGAAATGCTGTGTAATGAATCCAATTTGTCTCTATAAGCCAATGGGAATGAAACGTGTAAAGTAAATGGGGATTTTTCTCTGAGTGTCCAAGGCAAATCTGTAGAAATACTTTCCCACTTGTAGAGTGCATAATACAGGTGATGTGGGAGCTGCTTCCCCGTTGTACAGCTGTACAACACCTTGTTGACATAAGCATCTGGGCTACAGGCTTCTATCTGCTACACATGTTCTGGTGCATTGACGACACCTGCAGTAACCTGGCAAGAAATGAGACCTATATAGCTGGAATGAAGTTGTATGGCCAAGACTGGTATGGAAAGGCTAGGTACGAGTAGGGCCCAAGACCTTAAAATGTGCAGCTAGCTAATGGCATGTGTTATCATCCTATGTTGGAGGGAGTGAGGTTATGCAGCAGAAAGTTTTGAGGTCAAGTGAGAGAGGAAGTGATATCTGTTTATCTGCTCCTTATTTAGTGCTGCTTGTGACAGTAGCTGACTGAAGTAAATTTAGGAACCCCTGCTATCAAACGTAAAATTCCATGAGATGAAATCCTGTTCGTCTGGATTCAGTAGCATCTTCAATAACCTTTGGAGATTTGTTTTCCATTCACTTTTCATTCCTTTTTTTCTTGAACTTTAACTTCCTGCACCTTCATGCTAAAAACTGCCTACTCTGTCAGTGACGTGTCATGCTGGTAAAGAGAGATCACAACAGCAAAATCTAAATGGAAAGGCCAGTTCTTCTTCCTGCCCAGTGCATTTCCCACGTTGGAAGAATTGAAAGGAATAGCTTCTCTGATATCCTTTGAACCTCTTGTCAGCTGACATTAATTGAACAACCCTTAAACTACTCAGCTTTGTTTTGTGGTCAAAATTGAACAGAGTCAAGAAAGAATAATGTTCAAAAGTGGACTCCTGCGTTTTATGCCACTGTACAACACTGAGTGCATAATGCATACAACATGCCAAACCAGTATTCCCAAGAGTATCATTACAAGAAAGTGAAAATAGGATATTTTCAGATGTAGGAAGAAAAAAGTTTGTTGACAGTTTCCCAGTAGCTTTCAAAAAGAGAGGTATCCCTAAGTTTTCATTACGTCTTTGAAGGTCTCTCTTTAACATATTTAATGCTGACTAGTACAGCAGTCTTTGCCTTTCTATGTTAAATTGTTAACTGATGATATCCAGTGCACAGTTTCAAGGACACTTTTGCCTCTTTTCAATTTGTAGAATAGATCCTCCCCCTGGTGATTCCCACACATTTTTATTGCATACTGAGCGGCTTCAATTCAAATGTCTTCTGTGAACTTGAGCATCTTTCAGGATCAAGCCATAAACTACGAGTTTCAGAAATAGTTATAATTTTAGGGATTAGTGCTTTTCAATGCATAACTTTTGTAAGTTATGCATTGCAAGAGAGTTGCTGGTATCTTCTTAGAAACAGTTGCTTCAGATCAAAACCATTTCCCACTCTATTGTCCTTTACCATATCAAATAACAATTGAAACAGCAGCAGCAGCCAATGAACATGGATCAATGATATCTTCAGCCACTGCATTTGTGTAGATTTAATCCATTTATGTGAAAATCAAGTTACTGCTGGCCTGTTTTTTCTTTACTGGAAACAACTGATAACATTACTTCAGAAGAAATTAATCCAGAGAATTAATTAGCAGAATCTAATATCCAATAAATGTAGTCTTGTGAAAGATTTAATGGGTGGTCAATTGTGACATTAAATGGAAGGTAAAAAAATAGATACCGTTAGCTGTTTTCCATAATCAAACAGAAGTGACAGAAAAGGAACAAATAGAATGACATTGACTTTGGAGAGAAATAAATAGGTCAGTTCTTGTACCTGTCACAGGAAAGCTTTGAGAACAATTTTTTCATGTTTTTGGCTTAGACCCATATTTAGGGGCTTAAATTTTTGGAATAAATACTTTGAAAAATGAAAAAAAATTCATTGTTTCCAGGCCAGTGAGTTTGATACTTTGATACTGCAGAAGCTGCACTGGTGTTTTAGGATCAAATTCAGCCCTAGTCAGTGGGAGCAAAAAAAGTTAATGCTTGCTACCTTCATCATGGTTCCTGTGGCTTTTAGTAATTTAAGTTTTTGCAATTGAGGGAATTGGACCTTGCATATGATCAGCTAATGAAATTTGGCTGATGAGTGGTAACCTCCTGAGCTGTAGTACTTGAATTTTTTTATTTTGAGTCCAAGCCCTTTTTTAAATTTTATTGTTACGATTGAAGGATTGCACTTACAAATACAAATGGAGATCATGAGGACTGTGTGTATGTACAGGCAAGCACTCTGAGCCAGATTTTCGAAGGCATTTAAGAGCCTGTATTTCAGGGAGATGCATAAGAGGATCTTTGAGAGACTGTCTGCATGTTTAAGCAGCTAAATTACTTTAAATATCTTGGATTATTTTTGAAAGATTTAAGAAAGTGTTTAAGCACCTTCTTGAAGCAGGGTTTTAGTGAGAGTGAAGGTTTCTTAAAATCCTGACTAGGTCATATTTTTCTGTAGATGGGAGTTGTTCATGCACCTCCCAAATGGGGAAGATGTTTCTAAAAATTGGTCATATTTAATTTGAGAACTCTTTAAAAACTGGCTTTCGCTGCTGACTACAGTAGATGTAACAGTAAGGAAAAAGAAACCACTTTCCAGATAGAAATTCTATTTTAAGCTATTTCTTTCTTGACCCACAGGCCTACGTATCCCTGACTTAACTCTGTAGGCTGTAGCTTGTCACACAGAATGATTCTGCTTTTGGCAGCTGTGCTCATTCAGCGTGTTTGCTAACTTAGCAGCAAAGTGCGTCTGTATTTGCTTTGTCTTGGTTTCTGAGCAATGACTTATTTACTGAAACATTTCTTTTTCTCTCTCTTTTTTTTTTTTTTTTTTATTTACTGGAATTGAATGTGTGAGTGAAATTCACGATGTTGCGACTACAGGATTGTGTTCTGTCAGTTTTTCTAGGAGGTATTATATGCTTGTAGGACCTTGTGTTTCACTCATTACTCTGACTAGAATAACTGACATAGGAAAACATGTATTTATATTTGTATTAGAAATCTAGTGCAGTCTTACTTGTAAAATTAGGGATTTTTTTTTAAGATGTAAGGTTTTTGGATGTATTTAAATTAGTAGTTGATTTTTTCAGCAAAAAAGCCCTAAGGCATGTGTAAGACTAGTGGCTACATAAAGCTGAAGGATCAGACGTCTGCTGGGCAGATTGACAGAACTCATTAATCTTAGATGCAGTGTACTACAGAGTCTGTCCTTTCATGCACCTGCCCATGCCTAAAGTAATTACATGATGGCACTATTAATACTGAAGAGCTTGAGTGGGGATAGGGTTATCTTCTCTTCTTAGTAATTGATTGCTAGCTGATTAGTGGACAGCATTTCTCCTACAGTATAATTGCCTTTCTGCCATTGTAGCCTCTCTAACCTGGGGGATAGGCCATCTTACTGGTTTTGAGGCCTTGACAATAGCACCATAGCCCCCAAAGTAATGAACTGGAACTCAGTCACTTTGAATTCCCCAAACAGAAGATGACTAGTTAAATGTATTTCAATGATAGCATACTTTACAACAATCAGACAAAAGAAGATTAGTTGTCTTCCCCCCTGCCTCCTCTTTCTATGAAGATATTTTCAAACCCTCCAATTCCTGTGTGGAAAAGCAGGCAGTTGACTTCTATTAAATCACATCTGTTGCTTGTATAAAGTTATTATCTAAAATGTGTCAGAACTGTGTAATAAGCTTGTATGGTTTTTTTGTCACCCTATAGAAATAGCAATTCTATAGATTTGCTTCTTTAGGAGCAAACTGGTAATAAAGGAGTATGTGAATTCTGCAGTGGGGTCTCAAAGATCTACAGGCCTCTAAAAATGATTATGTTCTCATATTCTGAAACTTTGTGATGTTTTTGTTGAAATCTGGTAGATACTAGGCTGCTGTTCACATGTGTATGGAAAAATGAGGTATCTTTTACCATGAAGTTGCCTGTAGAGGGCACATGATTTCCAGGGCTACATAATGCTTCAGCATTTCTCCCACCCTGTGACCCTAAATGCCAGATGTACTGGCTTGGGGACTCTTAGATCTGCTGACCAACTGTACTTGGCGTGCAAGTTCATGAAACTGGAGGTGAAAGTTTACACTGCAGGAGACCTGACAGATTTGAATCTTATTAGTAAGTTAGACATGAAATAAATGCTAATTTCCAGCCGTCAGCTTTCTGTGTACCTGAAAAATAAAACATACCTTGCATTAGCGTTTAAGTTATCTTGCTGTATTTCTTTTCTGGTATAAGTAGGTGTTTTGTATAACTCTGCATTAAACCAGAGTCATATTAGTCTTTGAGCTTTCTTACACTGGTCCTGGACTCAAATGAGATGGAACAACACTGGTACAGCAAAGAAATCTCTAATCTCTGCCTGAGTGCTGAACCATATACTTCCTTGTTTGATTATCAGTTTATTCTATGGTGCATTCAAAAGACGAATTTTATTAACATTTTCTAAAGACTTATGATTGGCCCTGTTCAGGACAGTTGCTTAGCTTAATCACTGAAGTAGATGTCTAGATTTAAATTATGGAACCAGTTCCTTAGATTCCCATTTCCAAAGGTATTTAGGGGCAGTTAAAAATATTACCCAATATGATTTCCAGTATTCTATCTATGAATCCAGCCAGAGCCGTATTCCTGAGAGGAAAGTGTGAGAACACAGTTGTCCACTGTGCAACATAACCTGCCTGGAAGGACATTTTATTTTCTAACTTTTGTAAATTACCAGGTACCCTATAGAATGATGATTTGCCTTAGGAATTATACTAAATTAGTCAGAAATCTAAATTACTTCTGGGTTTCTGCTTGTTTCATGCTCTGCAAAATAATACAAACATAGATGAAATGATCGAGTGTTTTGATTGATGGTTTTGTAGTAGCCTGTGGGCTGTGGGAAGGTTCATATGGGAATCAAAGCCCATGACAACTGACTTTCGTGAGTGCTATTTTAGGTCTCAGACATGCTTTCCCCCAGCTAATGGAGATTTGCACCTGATGTGATTCTCAAAACAAACTGCTGATGGATGCGTAGCAGGTATAGAGAAACTATAGAGTTTCTCTGTGAGCAGGCTGAGAAGAAAAAAGTGTTAGAGCCCTCCAGATCTCAGAAGACATGGTTTGGAGGGCCTGGTTGCTGAAGAAAATGAGGAGAGGCAAACTGAGTTTTGCATAGGCTTAACTTGTGACATGACTGCTATTACAAATGCAGCTTTCAGATCTAGAAAATGAGCCTCATGAACTGGAGTTGAGAGAAAACAAGCTCTCCTGTGCAGGTTGTATCTGTGCTTCATGGCGTGGCCAGCCTTTGAGAAACAGAAGTCTTCGCATCTGTGTAGGTTCACCACAAAAGCCAACTTCTGTTGGGTTGTTTAACAACCGCATGTGCAAGATAGATTTTACAAGGAGACACCCTAGTTGATGCTCCATGCCCTTATACAGTATTCAGTTGAGTTGTCCTTTACACATTCACCTGGGATTACAAACTACCATCCTCAGTGAGTTAGCATTCATATCAAAATGTCTAGCACAGAAGCTGATGCAAATTGCAGCACTTTTTAGCATTTACAGGAGGATGACAGGGGATTAGGGATGGATATTAGAGAGTCTTTGGGTCATAATAGAAGTGTGTTGTCAGGAAAGGGGAAAAGCCTTCTCATTTTTTCTTCTGAATTCCTTGTTTTCTGCAAACATAAACCAGCCTGTTCTTTGCACCATAAAATTTAAACCAAGAAGCTTGAACTGCATAATTTTTTAAAGCAGTCCTTATAGCTGTATAATTGTTAAAACCGCATTTGTTGGATGGAGGGAGAAGAAGCAGTCTTTCCCAGTAAATGCTAAAGAATTTTTAGAAAATATTAATGTAATATATGCATACACTTATTCTAAGTGGGCCTGTAATATGTGTCGTAAAAAAATCTTGAAAATGTTAAGGTTGCAGAATGAAACCTTTCAAGTCAGGAAATGCCAGCATTAAGGTTGTTCCTTTAAAAGCTTTTGCCTGCTTTGTGGCTATGTTTCATGAACAGTCTTTAATTACTGGGTCACATGCTGTTTTTTTCCTACAGGACCACTGCCTCATTCACTGCACAGATGGGTTATGTTCTCTGAGTTCAGAATTTTAGCTTTGTTGTTTCATGTGTGGCCCTAACTCATATTATCTGGGAAATACTCACATCCTGCTCTAATTAGAGAAATTTTCACTTCCGCATAGGCTTATCTGGGCGGCTCACCACTATAGTTGCAAAATGCTTCTCAAATATTTATATGTTAATTTACATGATGCCTTTGGAAGGGGGGCATAGTATGTCCATTTTACAAAGGGAGGACTGAACCATAGAATGACTGTTATAGACTTGCCCAGGTATTTTCACAGAATCACAGAATCGTCTAGGTTGGAAAAGACCTTGAAGATCATCTGTCCAACCATTAATTTTGTCTAAGATACTCAGGACCTGATTTTTCAGGATGCTTAGTGGAGTATGTGGTAATGTGTATGTTCTCTGGAAGAGTTCCTCTTGATTTTGGTCAAGTGTAGAAGTTTTTAGCACTTCTGGAAATTACAAATTGGACGTCTAGAACACAAAGGGCACACTCTTTTTAGCCACTTGGGCTGTTAGCGCAGTCACAGATTGTTATAGCTAGGAAATCGAGAACAAATTAAGAGGACATTCTTGTGGTACTCAAGACTACTGCAAGTTGCAAAAGCTCTCCATCATCTTCTATTGAACTTAGGTCCTTTTAAACAAAAACTAATTCCCAAGAAAAAAGCAGAAGAGATGAAAGGCATTTTCGCTACCCTTAGTGACTGAAATGGGTTAAAATGGACAAATTATTAAAAAAAATGGACTGTGCCTCATGAGAAGCACTCCTTCTTAACCCATGTTTTTGTCAAGATGACCTGAGGAAAAATGTATTTCTGAACCTCTGATCTGATTGATTTAACATTATGATGCCAGCAAGACCCAGTTCCTGAAAATCCCAGACTTCTAATTTCCAGTATAATTCTATATTTGATGTCTTGCCAAAGCTTTTCTTTACATTAAATAATCCATCTCCCTTTTTAATATTTGCTTCCCAAATTCATGTATTTACTCATTGAATCTACGTCTAAGCTCCACAGAGGAACTTCTGAGATCCTTTGGTACAGCAGGAGTCAGAATGAAGTTCTCAGTCCTTTATCTGTCTTGAATATGAGGCCATCTTTCTTTTCTTGCTAGGGATGATAGGAATTACATTTCGCTGAACAAAAAACTAGAAGATGTACACCAGGAGCATACTTAATACTCTCCAGTGCTACTGGGCATTCAGTTTGCAACCTGAAGCAGATGTGGACGTTAGAATGTTAGCACCAAGGGGTTTTATGTACAGATCTCTTCCTATTGATCTCAATAGATGTTAATTTTGGCATACTAATTGATACTCTCAGATTTCAACACCAGGAAAATTTTTTTAATCAACTGCACAAACTTTTGCAATCAGACATGGTAACTGTTAAGAGTAGTAGGTTGCCAACACACAACTAGGCATATGCTTTGTTAATGAAGAAAGATTTTTTTTGTAGACAGCAGACAAATGTGGAGATTTGTGAATCATGGGGAAAAACGGGTCGGTCTACGTGTGACATGGAAAGGAAAGAGGTTGACTCAGTGTACACCTATGACTGAATCACGCCTGCTTGTGTGGGCTCTCAGGCACAGGACTGGATGGGTCAGATTTATTGTCCATCTGGGTCCAGAAGCAGAGCAGACATGGTGATTCTATACTGAGAGGAGGAGCAGACCTGTTGCCAAGACACAACTAGTCACCTCCAGGGTAAAAGTTGTCTTCTCTACCTGCTGTGATGTTATGATAAAACCACATTTCCCTTTATTTTCCTTCTTAATGTCATTCATTCTCCTGTGATGATAAAATAATAATGAAAATCATCAAGCTAATGAAAGAAAAAATAAAAATATTAGTCAGAGGAAGACACCTTGTATAGAAAATTTTAGCCCTAGCAGTTGAAGCTGGACATAGTGTCAACAGAAGTGTCATGGGAAATGCTGAACAACATTAACCACAGGTGATGTTACTGGCTCCACCTGTACTATATATTATCTAAAACTATTTAAGCAATGTTGTCCTTCACTGTCATGTTTCTTATATTGAACTTTTTTAATAGCGAGCCTGAAAATAACAAGCTGAGCTCATTAGTAGATTAGGTGCTGCAGTGAATCCATGTGTTCAGTGTTAGTTCTTGTTCTTCAGTTTGATAGGGTATCTTTTAGAGAGCAATTACATCTGATTGACATGTTTTCATGTGCCTCTAGCACTGACTTCTTACTAAACAATTCTAGATCAAGGACAGTGACTTTTCTACTGCCATTAACTAAAATCAGGATCCAGGAGAAAAAGTTAAATACCTTTTAAGATGAGACTTGAAACAAATTATAAAATATGTATAAAGAGGAATATATTTTGGTTTCATATACTGTAGTTGTTGAAAGTCAAGTAAAAAATATAGTTTAAGGCATGGACATGCATTAAAATTAAGAAACATATTCTGTTTTTTCTACTTCAGATAAGAAAAATGAAGTAGAGGGCCAAATCCTAACACTACATGTGCATATACCTTTTCCATGTAATTTGCACTTCATCATTCACATTAAATGATGTAATTTAGTGAAGTTTTGTACTAACAATGCTATTATACATCCTGAAATCATTGTAAGTAGAAGTGATTTTTTTTTTTTTTATGAAACATTTCACTGTAAAAAAATGCTTACTTGAGGATACCAAGTGTTCTTGCCCACTGAATTTTGCTGTTTATGGAAAAAACCTTAATTTGAAAAGGATTAAAGGCTTAGAAAGTAAACAAACAAAAATCATTCCTCCCTTACTAAACCCACTGTAACTGAATGTTTGCTTTCGTTTTAATTCAATTTGTTATCTTGTACTTTCTGGGTTTATTTTTTTTTCAAATCTAAAATTTATTTATAGGTTAAAATGAAACAGAAGTCTATTCCCCCTCTCCCTTTGCACCCCAGGCTCAAGGGATGTATTTTTACATCCCTCGCATTCATCTATTATGATCTGTTAGGAAAAATCATTTAGTTGAATTTGTGTTTTGATGAAGTTGAAAGAATCTATCGGGATTGTCCAATTAAGAGTTTTTGTCTCAGCACAGCAAGTAAATATAAGCAAAAACTACATTTGGTCTCCTTTTATAAAACAATGGCTCTTTTTTTCTGATGCCTGTCTTGGGAAGCTGCATAACAATTTGTGTAACTAAATGAGCTATCTTAAGTAAGTTGTCAGCTTTTAAAGATATTCTGGCTGGCCAGGGAGTTGATTTTTTTCATTTGAGGGCATATTTGTGAAGCAGAGAACATTTTGCTCTGTTTTGCATCCCATTTTCATCTATCTGCTATAAATTTGCAGAACTCCCTCCTAATTTCAAGTATGTTTCACAGACTAGCATATGTAGGACTTTTCTGTTCTGAGACCTTTTTGACCATTGGGTTATTCTGTTTGAATGTAATAGCTAGTCAGAACTGGCTTACAATTTTTTCTTATAGTGATTGGTGTGCAGAGTTTTGCTTGTATTTTCTTTCCAGTTTTGTTTCCCGTCTTGCACTAATTCACTGCTGAATACCAATTCTCAGCATTGGTATCATGGTAGGAGGTTTGGGATTATGATCAGCTTCTATTTCAAGGGAAATGCAGCTCCACAAGGGAAGTGCAGATGAAAAATGGGGTGATAAATTGCATGGAAAAATAACCAGAAACACTCTTGCTCCTTGCTGTTGGCCCATATTCTAACACAAGCAAAAACTCTGGTCTGTAGCTGTATCTGGAGAGTGTGAATGCAGATCTTCACATTATGTTTTATGCCTGTGTCTAATGGAGTGTCTTAGAGTTGGCTTCAGAACCGGATGTATGTAAGGCTCTTAAACTGGGAATCTTATAGGAGGTCCAGGTCATGTGGCTGGAGCAGCTGTTGCCTAAATTACTGTGCTTGATGTCTGTCTTGCCCTGAGGATTTCTGCCCTTAATAGGATTATTTATCCCTTTGATTTTATATATATATATGAATATATAAGAATGCAACATAAAAATAATTTATTGGATTTGTCAAAACCAGAAATGCCAGGTCACATCACACAAAGCAATAAGGGCCTCGTTAGTCATTTGCTGTTTTGCATTGAATTATCCTACATTACAATTTGTAGTTGTATTAATTTAGCCAAATGTGGTTGCACATACAGTTGCCTTGCATTTTTCCTTAAACTAGTTGCTTTCCCACTGATTTCAGAAGCCTCTTACTTTTCTCTCCCTGCTATTACTCACACTCTGCCACTCAGTTATGTGCTGTGCTATAATGATGTTAGTAACTACAGAGTATGCCAGGTGTATTTTTCTTTTTGACAACAAAAGGCCAGATGACAAAACTATTTTGTTTCTATGCATTTTTCCCTGAAAACTTACCATAGGAAAATTAGTTCTCTCTTGCCAAATTAACAGTTTAATATAGTAATTAGCAAGTTCTGCCAAAATATCTGTTCCAGCAAGGAATTGCATTTGGGAGCTCTTCTATTTTTTCCCTTAAGCACTGACCACAGAACTTAATTAACTTTCTTTTCCATCATAAATTCCAGTGCAGGCAATGACCACTGTGTCCTCCCCCACTCCTACGTGTTCAGTTATGATAAATTGTCCCTTATGCAGCCAGTCTGGAGGCAGGTACCTATATGAATCTCAGGGGTTATACATACTGTACTATCCATAGGGCTGATTAATAACGATCTTTTCACTGAACCCCCTTCTTTATTCTGTGTTTATGCTTCAGTGAATTAGGGAGATGTTTATGGTAGTATGAGATGGTTCCTCCCCTCCTGATTATACTTCTCATTTAAACTAATCTCTTTTGGAATTGATTTGCACATGCATGCTGCAAGGTACCTGCATTTAACCCCTTGACCCACATGACCACTCCTGTGCTTCTATTGTAAGTACAACCTTTGTCTGCTTCCTTTTTCTCAGTAACTTCTGTATTTGTATACATTTGCATCAATGTGTTTACTCTCCTTCCATTTTCCTTTCCCTTATTGTTCAGTACTGCATTTCTAGTCATCTCTAGCTGAATTGCTGTTGCCCAACAGTTTGTGTAACAGGTCTTGTATTTTGTTTGCAACTTTGCCTGAGAGGTTTTTATCCACAGAAATGTCCAAAAGTTATAACCAATTTGTTTGAACATTTCAGGAGACTCTTTCTAGTGTCTGTCTACATCTCAACACACACATTTATAAACATTGTCAGCAGACACATAGGAGCCAAATTTTAATCACAAAGCAATGGAATATAAGCCATTATGTGTCTGTGGGAACATCTAGACGCTGCAGTGGACATTATGCTGAATTTCCAGGGCTGTAATGTTCTTGCAAAGCACTGTGGTGTTGTGCGAGTGCACAACTAAACTAGAAGGACACAGCAACTCAGGGCCAGTGCTGCCATGCAGTATTTGCTTCTGGGTCTGGGTCTAGCTCACTTAAATGTCTCCACACTACACTCCTTTGAGATGAGAGTCTCTATACTATTCAGATGTCTTTGCATCTGAAAGGGTAAGTTACTTTGGAAATTAAAAGTTTCTTTCTCTCCAAATCCGGTCATTAGGCATGTCTGAAAACGTCAGTTCTTTATATGGAAGTCTTTCCAGGACTCTGATAACTTCCTTCCTTCCTTCCTTCCTTCCTTCCTTCCTTCCTTCCTTCCTTCCTTCCTTCCTTCCTTCCTTCCTTCCTTCCTTCCTCCCTCCCTCCCTCCCTTCCTTCCTTCCTTCCTTCCTTCCTTCCTTCCTTCCTTCCTTCCTTCCTTCCTTCCTTCCTTCCTTCCTTCCTTCCTTCCTTCCTTCCTTCCTTCCTTCCTTCCTTCCTTCCTTCCTTCCTTCCTTCCTTCCTTCTTTCCTTCCTTCCTTCCTTCCTTCCTTCCTTCCTTCCTTCCTTCCTTCCTTCCTTCCTTCCTTCCTTCCTTCCTTCCTTCCTTCCTTCCTTCCTTCCTTCCTTCCTTCCTTCCTTCCTTCCTTCCTTCCTTCCTTCTTTCCTTCCTTCCTTCCTTCCTTCCTTCCTTCCTTCCTTCCTTCCTTCCTTCCTTCCTTCCTTCCTTCCTTCCTTCCTTCCTTCCTTCCTTCCTTCCTTCCTTCCTTCCTTCCTTCCTTCCTTCCTTCCTCCCTCCCTCCCTCCCTCCCTTCCTCTCTTCCCCTCTTCCTTCCTCTCTTCCTCCCTTTCTCTCTTCCTCTCTTTCTTTCCTTTTGCTTTTGCTCCACTGTTTTGGAGCTCTGATTACTGAACCAGAACTAGGAATTAAGGATGGGGAGGGTGCCCTCAAATTATATATATATATTTTTAAATTCTTTTCCCAGCCTTAATATAGCATTACATTTTTGTTTGCTTTTGTTTCATTTAAAAATTTTACTGGTTCTGAACAGACAATTTCATTGCACTGTTTGCAAAAATGCTTTTGCGTTTCCTTTATGGTGGCAACCTTTTGGTCCCCAAATTGTGTGAATACAGCAAACACACAATTTTCATTTGATGGAATTCCCCAGTGCCTTGTTGAATTTATTGTAGCTTATCACTGGGGAAAAGATTTTGGCTGTGATTGACTTCTGTTCTTTGGTTATTTCCAGCACTAGAGAATTAGATCTTTTCATTCAATGTCAGGCATGCTGCAGACCTGAACTGTTTTTCGTATATTGCTCCATCACCCTTTATTTTAATATTTTTCTGTAATGTTTGGTCTCCAGGACCTTTGCATCATTTAATTCATCCATAAAATTATTAGTTTTTAAGTAATTTTCTTCTCTTCATTTTTTTCAGACATCTCAAAATATCTATTTCCTGTTCAAGGCAGTTCTTTTTCTGTCAGGGTTTTTTTTTTTTTCTTTCTGTTCCCACCACTCACATGCATGAGAAAATAGGAAGCATAACAGAAAAAGGCAATGTGAGACTCCGTATAGTCATTGTTGTTCTTGGTTCAAAACCAAAGCAATCCATAATTAAATCAAGCTCAAGTGTCTTGTCACCAGATTGCCGATGAATGTTTTAATTACTAACAGGTTCCAAAAGAGGAGGGGAAAAAAGCCTACTTCAAAGAATAAACTTTGTTATCTCCTACTGCTGTATGTGTCTCCATCATATGAAGTTGTCAATTTGACTTCCCTCTTGAAAATATCCTCATGAAATTACTTCATAACTAGTGGAGGGTTAAACTGAAGTAATATTTAACTACAGCTTGTGATTCCTTTCATTTTGCAAAACAGAATGTCACTAATGAGAAGTAAGATGTTTAAACACCCTGCATTTTTCACTTACTATCCAGGTCTAACTACAGTTTGGTTATTATCTTGCATTCAAAATAAAAGCAGGACAGAGAAAAAAGTAGATGTCCTGCTGAGCCCAAACATCATCAAACAAAAGGCTTCTTTATACTTAAAGGCTGCTCTCTGATGTTCAGATCAGCCCTTAAAAAGGCATAACAACAGTTAATGCCAGGGGGTTTTCTGAGTTACTTTTGATAAGGACACTCTAAAGCAGGAAGAGTTATGGTAGGTGGTGTTGGTGTTGTTTCCTTGTTTAAAACAGTCATATTCACATGCCTTGGAAATTAAAGTCAATCTTTTCCAATGGAGTATGCTTAGGTTGTTAAAAAAGATGCTGGATATTTTTAAGGTGCTTCATGATATCATATCATAATGGCATAACAAGTGCAGTCTCTACTTAGGAAAGGTGCGTTCTGCTTGTTGAGGTTCTTTGTAAGGATGAAGGAATCTTATGGTATTTTCTGACATTATTTATACTATATTAGAGTAGTAATCACCAATATTTTGTTAGGAACTTGTGCCTACAGCCTGAAAATCCTAACAACTATCAATAGCAATGAATTCAGTATGTGGTATAGTTTTAATTGCACGTAAAAGAACCTATTTGCTTTTACCACTTGCAAAGCCAAGGACTAATTATTTCCATTTGGGTGTTATAGTAGCAAGCTTTGGCTTTTGCCTCAGGTAAAAAAGAGAGTTTTATTTATTTTTTTAGTGCCTGATGCTTTTACTGATTGCAGTATTTGGAATGCAAGAAGGAGATTCCAGTGATTTCCACTGTGGCAATCTGTGATTGGACTAGCTGTGAACCCACTTCTAAGAGAAATTACTATGGTCTGTGTTATTAGCTACATTGCGTGTACTATTGCAGCACTAATGCTGCTGCTATGCCTCTATGGGTGTTACTGATGTTTAGATAGATCAAAATGCATTCCAGGCTGGGTACGTACTTTTCATTTACATACTCCTTCTGTTTACAGGGAGAGTTGGGTGATGAGCTCCACCCTCCCACCATACTCTCACTTGAGTCTCCTTGTTCACAGGCTTTTTTTTCTCTAGCATTTTTTTTTCCTGCTGCAGAATATCTTTACATGAGGATACAAAGTCATTGTTAGGAACTAAAGTAGCAAGGAACTTGGTTGTTGCAATTCAGAGTAAAATTTGTTCCAGCAAGTCCTAAAGTGTCTAAAATGCTAATGCATGAGTTTTTAATGAGATGCTTTTTGTTAAAACATACCTTGAAATGTGAATCCAATAGTGAAGTCTTCAGTGTGTTGGATTCGAAGCTGTTTAGA